>NW_009647747.1:530365-542757 GCF_000708025.1 Charadrius vociferus
ACGGCTCCCACGGAGGAACCCTGGGCACGGGGCACCGGTGCCAGGGCCAGCGCACCCACACCGCCCGCACCGGCGGGGCCATTCGGTCTGGGAGGGACTGTGCCAGCAGAGGTCAGTCCAAAGGCGATGAAGCACCTAAATCACCTTTCAATACTTAAAGGGGGGTTGGAAGAAAGATGGGCACAAACTTTTTAGCAGGGCCTGTTGCAATGGGATGAGGGTTAATGACTTCAAACCAAAAAAGAGTAGGTTTAAACTAGATATTAAGAAGAAATGTTTTACGCTGGTGGAGGTGAGCCCCTGGGGCAGGTTGCCCCGAGAAGCTGTGGCTGCCCCATCCCTGGAGGTGTTCAAGGCCAGGTTGGACGGGGCTTGGAGCAACCTGGGCTGGTGGGAGGTGTCCCTGCCCATGGCAGGGGGTTGGACCAGATGGCCTTTGAAGGTTCTTTCCAACCCAAACCCTTCTGTCATTCTATGATAAACCCTTCTCACTGCAGAATGAGGTGCTTGGTGGCGGGGCTCTGGTGGGGTGCCTCCATCGGGACACTTGGGTTTCCCTCCGATTTGGCGCTGCGGCATGTAAACCTTTCACTTCCCTTCAAAATAATCCAATTCGTTCTTCACAGGTAAGACTCTTGCGAATGAGATACTAATAGAATTTGCTACCTTGGATTTACAGCATTTAGACCAGTATTAGAGCTGTTGAGTACTCAGAAAAAAACAACCACCTTTCTGGAATGTGGTTCTCCTTGCGACATTTCCCTGGGTTCGTCTGACATGGGGAGCGTGTCACTAGCTGCTTTTTTATGTGTACTTCACAAACCGAGCAGCACCGTGCCTCCAACACAGGCTGAATTTCCAATATTAAAAATAACAATGAAATATAATTCCACTTACTCATCCTAACTCGATTTGGGGCCGCCAACATAAGCCGGCTGCCAGATGGAGATTTGTTAGCCACTTCTGCTGGGTGACGCGGCGTTTCGGCAGGGCGGGAGGCGGCGGGCGGGCGGCACCCCCCCGGGGAGCCGGTTCCTCTGTCATCTCCTGCGGCCACCCCACCGCAGGGGCCAGCCCCGGGTCTCACCCTTCCCCATCGCTCGCTGCAACCCCACGCACCCTCTCTGCTGCCTCCAGCAGTCCAGGACAATTTTTATCCATTTTTATTATTATCTTTAGTTTTTCTCTGGATCAGCACCGGCGACTTTTTCGGACACGGCTGCTGCTGAGAGCGCTCACCCCTCCGTACCCGCTGGCCCCAAAGCACGGGGAAGCGGAGGGCAGGAGGTGGTCCCTCTCACGGAGGGGTGCCCGGGATGCGGAGCAGCACCACGGGATACGGAGGTGGTGACCACGGGAGGGGAGCGGAGCTGAGAGCAGGTCTGAGCCCGCCGTGCCTTTGGCCCGGAGCACCCCTCGGCACCCCCGGAGCCACCCAAGAAGCTGCCGTGCGGAGGGGCAGGGTCTGTGCCCACGCAAAGCCCCGGCTGCAGTCCAGCCCTGATGGCTGTACGGCCCCGACGCGTGTCTGACTCCCGGGCGATGGAAGGACCGAGCAGAATCCGGCCTGACATTGCAGATGAGCCCAGCTGACCTTGCTTGTCCCCTCCGTGCTGTTCCACCTGCGCGGTGACCCTGTAACTCTCACAGAAAAGCAATTTTTGCTGCCAACAACAGTTTTGTGTTTACAAAAGGATATGCAAAGCAGCGCTAAGTAGAGAATGACATTTTCTCCCTCACAAAGAGACAGATTTCCTCGCGCTGGCTTTGTGCATAACCATCTCCGCAGCACGTCACTCGCACCGCGCGGTGGGGCGGGTTCGGCACAGCCGAGAAGGGCACCGTCACCCTCCGGCACAGGGGGTCCTTGCTTCTCCCGGCCCCTGGGATGGTCTTTCCCGCAGGAGGAGGCTGGTGTGTACCCAGCGGTACGTGGGCACGCTGCTGAACACCTCAGGCACGGGGCAGGACCTTCCACGGAGCCATGAAGCTGTGTCTCCGCTGCGAGCGTCATCCCACATCTAACGCACTGGGATGAGCGTGTGCAGCACTGGGCTTGTCCCGTGGGACCCGCTGGGCTCGGCGCCGCCGGGAGGGCAGGGCAGGGCATTATCCGTAACTGGAATAATTGCCGTTTGCTGCCAAAAGCCAGCAGTCCATGAGCAAGCAGCCACTGACCACCACGGTCCTTCCCCAGCGCGCCTGAGCAGAAGGTCTCCGGCATGAAGATGAAGTCTCAAGTCACCAAGCAGATAGGAGGGGTAACTCCACCCCTGGGTGGGTAAGGAGGTTTTTTCCAAAAGGAAGTTCCCAAACCTGGCAAAGACTCAGTGCTTCCCCAGTCAGGAGGAGGAGAGGGGCTCAGCCGTGGTGCTGGGAGGGTGCAGGAGGAAGGAGAAGCCACCGCGTCCGATGGAGCACGGCCCGGGAGCGCTGCAGCAGCTCCTCGCCGGCACAGGGAGGAAGATGCCTCAGCATCTGTGTTCCATGCTATGTTTATATAGTGCCTGGAATGGATGGATAAGCGCACACACACGGCCTCGCAGTGTTTCCGCAGAGCTGGCTGCTTCGCACGTGGCACCGTCTCTTGTCACTTCTGCCGCCTTCCCACTTCCAGCTACAGAAACCGCTCGGCTTAATTGGTGTAATTACAATCCATGTGGGTTATCGATACTCTGCTGAGAGTTCTATTCTCGCTTAGTTTTCATCCCGGATTTTTTTAAGCACCCTGGTTTTATCCTGCGGGGAATCAAATTTATTTGGAGCTTTCCCGTGCTGGCACAGGCGCACGTCTTAGTGCGCTTTCGCTGGAGCCGCGTAAAAAGCTTTATTACACAAATCAAGCTGGAAAGCCTCTTTTGCTGCGCCGGCAGAAACGCACAGGTCACCTTTTAGTAGACCGGTTCCTTTATTCCTTTTTCTTTTAGACCACCTTTGGGCGCCGCTACGCGCGCTTAGTGACACCGCACACGTGCAGGGAAGGGACGAGCAAGTCGAGGGGGGGTCCGGCTGCTGGAACACCCCTCGGGGTGCCTGGGTCTCCCCTGCGCGGGGCTGCCAGAGCTCTCCCACAGCTTCTATGGGATGGAGATGTCACTGAAAGGCAGTGAGAGCTGGCTACCAAACTGCCTGACCCCGCTTTAGAAATCTCAGGTTTTACACTCCCGGCTTCAGCCCTTGATTTGGCCCGGTCGGGTGAAAACGCAGCTCTGTGGGTTAAAGAATCGGCTGGCCCCGTACAGCCGAGCTGTCTTTCAGAGACACCTAATACACAACACAGAATAAAAAGAGGAAATTTGGTGGGTTTTTTTTTCTTTAAAAAAAATGCACATCGATAAAATTCTTAGTTAGAAAGAAAAAAAAGAACACAACATACAAGCGAAATAAAATAAAGCCAGGAAAGCTAAACTGCGGAGACACAACAATAGCTGCAGGGCTGAGACCTTGTAAAGAAAGCTTGCGCCCGGAGTCGAGTTTTACAGTGAGTTTTAAACCACTTTAAAATGTCAAGTTTGGTTTTGACGTGGTTACATTTACCCCATAAAAATAAAGTGATTTGAAGACCCTTTGGGGCCCTGGAACAGCTCCCGCTCTTGCCGTATAGACTGTGCTTCACATGTTGGTTTAAGCTGCTTGTTGCCTTTTATGATACTCTGGTTATTAGGTTAGATCAGCAGCACTTCCATTAAAAACCTCTATTGATCATATGCAATACCTGAATGGTCGGTAGCTTTTATGTGAAGAGAATAAATGATATACTTGTTTCTACCCGTTAAACTATAGGGTTATCGAGGGACTGAATAACTGCCCTTAATATAGCAATTATTTCTGCAAGTACAGTACTCGGTAATGTTTAAGCATAATTACCCAGTAATCTGGTATTTACTACGTAACTGCAAAGCGTAATATTTGCACCTTGTAAAATAAAACAGGCATTTAAAAAGAGTCGATCCTTTCTGGCTTTCCTTTGTGTCTCTGCCTGTTCCCCACAATGCAGCACTGCCGCCCTTTTCCTTTCCCCCCGCTCCCCCTGGACCCCCCGGACCGAAGCGGGCTGCTGGGTAGAGATGCCACCGCCTCGCCGTAACGCCGGTCCCCGTCATCCCTCCGGGGCTCCGCGGCGGCAGGAAAGGTTTTTTGGAGCTTTGCATCCCCTGGCTCGCTGGGCGGGCGCCTGCCGCGGCGGGCAGGGGAGGGCTGGAGCGCCCTTCTGCCGAGGGATGCGCTGCCCAAGGATTGCTAAACCGCCGTGCGCTGTAATGTGTTATGACATAGATCAGCTGTTGTTTTCCAGTCTCAAAGGAAACCTTGTGGAATCTCATTCCTTTGACTGTATTAAATTATCTGCAAATGTTGTCCTTTAAACACAAACTCAAGGCCCTTTCGCTGGAACATTAAACATGGATGGCGGGGACGGCCAAATCTCTGTAAAGCGATTGTTTCTTTGGATATTTGGTTTACCTTTAGTTTTATAACAAAGTAAATTAATAAATGAAGGGTTAGGAGAATTGTTACTATAGCAATCCCCATGGTAACATAAAAAATGCCACAAACACTCATCTTCAGACTACAGCTCCTGGGAGAGCGCAACTCGGGGTAAAAGGCAGGGATGGCTTTTCATCTCGGTGATACTAAATTTAGCAAAATTTCAGTTTTCTTTCAAATTACACTCAGGAAAAGTTAATCCTCTCAAATAAAGTGGACTATTTCGGATCTCCGCAGATATCTCAGACAAAAAAAAAAAAAAAAAAAGACTTTTTTCTTCCAAAATCCTAGTGAGCACATCGCTTTAGAAAGCGTTTCTGGTCGGAAAGCAGCTTTGCAATGGGGACGCTTCCTCCCCTGGTGAGGGACCAGTGCCACCCTTGGCTCCTCTGGGCACCCGTGGTGGCTCTCCACGGGGTTTGCACAACCCCTCTGTTGTGAAAGAGCTCAGCAGACACCAGCACAAGGCGTTGCGCTCGCGTTGGCACCGCGCTCACATTTTTCCTCAGTCTCCTCATGTCTCTGCACAACGAGAAGATCCTGGAGCTGGTCAACTCTTACCATAGGTCACCCTCCGAAAGGTGCAGGAATGGGCAAAGACAGGGACCAAGTTTTGACCCCAGGAAGAAGACGACACCTGTTGAAAGAGTATATAGAAGAAATAGAATGAAAGTAGTTATTCTGGGTTAAATCCTGATAATTTCCTCTAAAAATAATGTTCTTGCTTTAAAAGACCTGCCCAACGAATTAAATACCATCAGCCCGAGCGATGGTTTCATGCCTCTGGTGGTCCTGCCGTGGCTTTCACGCGCTCTTCTGCAAGACACGCACCAAATCCGGCACGGGTGAGAGCAAACACATTTCTGCGGAGCTCGGTGAAGGTCGTGCTCCTTTAAACCGGCAGTGGCTGAATATTTCCGAAGCAGGAAAGCAGTTAAGACTCCACCAGGCGTTTCGAACCGAAACTCGGCAAATTATTACCTGAGCCTGCATTACCCAGCGCCGGGACCCGGCCGGCAGCTGCTTTTGGGGGTGATGCGGGAACTCCCGGGGCTAACGCCGCCTCGCAGGGCTCCCTCCCTCCCCGCAAACCTCTGCAGAGTCAGGCTCACCGAGCTCCGGTTTCTCTCTCAGGTGCACGGCACAGCCCTTTAAGGACAAAACCTTCATATTTCTGGCAAAAGGATGTATTTTTAGATTTCTCCAGCAAACCGTGAGAGGCTCAGCCGGCGCAGAGGGAGGAGAGGGCAGGGAGAGGCAGGGAGAAGCATCCTTTTACGCTGAAAAACTCTTAGAAAAGACTCCAGAGCAAAAAAATGTCAGTCCCAATGGCACTGGAGGTGCTCCCCGAAGGTGAAACTCCCCAAAAAGAGCAGCAAAATTTACTTTTCACGCAGCACCTCTGGGTTTTCCCTGGGGAGAAGCTGAGGCCCTTCAAGGGGGATGTGAACTTTGGGAGTCAGGCTGTGAAAATGCGGTTTGGTTCCTCCACACCGGGAGGAGACACCCGGCGCTTCCCCTTCACGCTCACAAATTTTTTAAAAAGTAAGACGCTGCTGGAGGGCTGCTATTTCACCCCAGATGAAACGGCGCGGAGGTTAAACATCGCTGGTAATACTGTGTTACAGCACGGGAGAGGCGGCAAATTAAAGGAATAAAATGAGCGCTGGTGACTCCGCGCGGAGAAACAAAGGGGAATGCGGTGGGGTGAGGGAGAGGGCTTTTCTTTTCAGCTCGGCAATTGAAGTGTTCAAAGCGCGGAGCGAGGAGCGAGCTGCAAGGGTCAGGTCTGGAGAACAGCCACATTCCGTGTCTCAGCATCCGTTCGGGGATAAATTTGGCTCTTAATCAGGGCTGACAATTAGGCCGTACAGTTAATATTTTTACAGCTGTTTTATTAATAACACATACAGAGCATCCAGCCAGGATTTGTTGGAGACACCTCAGGAAAATGAATGATGTAAATAACAGATGGATGCAGAATATTCTTACAAACAGGCATAAAGATATTCCCATCTTGTTTAGAAGGAATTTAAATAGACAGATTGTAGATAAACAGGCAAACCGAACAGAGGAGAGAGTGGGAATGGGAATTGATGAAGCGCAAAGGCTCCCTGAGAGCCCATCGAGCGCCCGGGTTCCCAGTGCCCGCCGGGACGTGTCCCCTGCAGAGCCGCCCACTTGGGGACAGCAGGAGGACGGGGTCCCCAGCGCACCCCCAGCCCCGTGCTGGCCCCTGCGGGCACTCACCTGCATCCCCAGCATCGCTCTCGGATCATCCCTGACTGTGCTGCACAACCACAGCCCGCCGTCCCCACCGCCCCCTGCTCATTAATCGTCTTGGCTGTTGCCGTCGTGCGATAGTAGAGTTTGGAGCATTTTTTATTTTCCAAACATTTCAAACGCTTTCCCTAGCCGTGTTTTACCCCGTGTTTTCGCCACGTGGAGCAGGCTGCGCTCAGGGTCTGAAACCCTGAGGGTGTCCCCACCTCTGCGTCCCTGTGCGCGGGTGACCGTCCCGGGACAGCCGGTACGGCACGGCGCCACCCACCAGCCTGGCTTACAGGCTGACATCAGTAAGAGAGAAGGGACCGGTGGATATAACGTGGTGAAGCTCTTGAAGTTTCGACAAGGTGCCACACCGGAGGCTGTCCCAGGTGATGCCCAGCCGCGGGGTAATGCACTCAGGGCTGTAACAGCCTTTTATAGGGGCCATAAAAAAAAAATCCACAGCCAAAACAGGTATTTCAGTAGCTTATTTTAGAATAACTGTAAATTCTGAAGCTTCAGGGCAGAGAACTATCATCCAAAGATCGGTCATTAGAAAAAAGAAAATAGAATTTCCCTCCTCGGGGTTCTGCGCAGCGGCGCCGCGCGACTGCTTCCCGCACCTTGCAGCGTGCTCCAGCCCGCGGGACGCGGCACGGCACGGCACGGCGTGCGGGGCTCCGCAGCTCCCGCTCCTCCTGACAAACACGCCGGCACCCGAATGCCCGTAGCGGGCACGGGGACAGCCAGCCTCCTATATACACAGATGTATAGTGTGTGTGTATGGGTGTGGGTGTTTGCATAGGTATAGTGCCTTTATAAACATAGCTGCACTAACGTACGTATGCGGTAAGCGTGGCGAGAGGTGAGCACAGGCTGTCCCCGTACTCCCCTGGCGCGGCAGGTTTGGGTCCGTAGCCGTAGCAGGGTCCCGCTTGCAGCGGCGAAACGAATGCAGGCAGCAGAGAGAGGCACTGCGCGGGCTGCGGCTTCGCCCCCTCCCTGCACATCCGAATTTTGCCGTAGAGAAGATAGGAACAGCCTCCAGCACAAGAACCGGGGATGGAAAAGGCTGCAAAAATAGTTGAGAAATGAAATGGATAAAACCTGGGAGATGCTCCCTGAGCCTTTAAGTCCTGGCCCCAGTGATTATGTCAACATATGTCCCTGTATAAAGCTTCACAAGAGCCATCTTAAAGTCGACAGACTTTTTTTCCCTGTTGCTGTTTTCAAAAGGCATTTGCAAAGTCCCAATCGGTGCGAGGGCTAGGAAACATCTTTTAGTTTGCAGGGTAAGTTTATTTAGTATTGTTTATTGTTGTGTTGTGCCAACATCTTCTTTTAATTTAACCATACCTTCCCTTCCCCAGCCTTTACCCCTGCTGCATCCTCAGGTGTATCCCGTCACCTCGTTTTCTCCCAGGAGATAACAGGCTTTGCTGCCTGCTCCTCTCTCTCTCTCTTTGCCTCTTCTGAGGCATGCAGGGACACCGCTGTGCCCCTCGCCTCGTCCCTCAAGTTTTCTTCCCCGGTCTTTGCAGGGCAGAGCGTTTTCTCAGAGACGCGGCCTCTGGAGCCCCGGGATTAGATGAGAATTTCCGCTCTTATCTCTGGATGAAGGAAGTTTCCAGCCCTTGGCTCGCGGGGAGAGGCTGGGCCGCCTGCCTCGCCGTCCGCAGCAACAGGTAAACAAGCACTGCGTGAGCTCAGCGCTGAGAAATACCGCTCGGAGTTTGGGAAAAAAATTCAGAGGAAGCAAGTGCCAAAATAACGGCAGAAGGTGGCGGGTTGTGGCGCTCGCTCGGCTGCCCGGGTGGCACGCGTGCAGGGGGGGGCAGGCTCTCGGTGTTCCTGGGCAAGAACATCAGTCCCATGTACAAATGCA
The DNA here is from genome assembly GCF_000708025.1 of Charadrius vociferus. Taxonomy (NCBI): domain Eukaryota; kingdom Metazoa; phylum Chordata; class Aves; order Charadriiformes; family Charadriidae; genus Charadrius; species Charadrius vociferus. The sequence continues at coordinate 539,004 of NW_009647747.1, forward strand.
CTGGAAGAAGCTAAATGTCAGACGATATTTTCTTTACTGTGCGTATCGTTTCTATTAAGAGTTGGAAAGGGTTATAGACAAGGGCTAATCATTGTTTTGTTACATTAACTTAACCTAATATCCGACACGGGATTAAATATTCATCATTCCTTCGCTCTAAATATTTGCGCCAATAAATGGCCTTAACTGGGAGCAGTCCGAGTCAAAGGAGGGAGCAGAAACCGGGTGCTCCCAGTTTCCCACCAGCGCCTGCCAAGAGAGGGAATCGGAGCAACCTCAAAATTGAGGTTACACACGCAGGTCTTCCGCAGCTGGTGTGAGACCTGCAGGCTGCCTAAGTGACGGAATTAATAATAACTTACCCGATTTTCCCGACTTCCAGCTGGTTTACAGTCATTGGAGTTGAAATCTGAAATGCCACCATCCACTGCTCTTAAGTAAATGCGTATATCCTCCACCAAAAGCTGTGCCCGCGGCTGGGGAGCTGCGTTGCACTCTGAGTTTTAGTATTGATTGTTTACATTAAAAGTGGGAATATACCTCTCTCTCACGTTCTCTCTGGTGCCCACAGCATCATGAAAACCACAGTAATATCTGCATGATCCAAACTAAACCAGAGAGAAAGCGGGGAGATCAGCACAGCAGATACGGACGGGCATCCTTGTGTCGTAATAGACCACATCCTGATATTACGGCCCCGGTGGTACCCTGGTGCAAATTGAATGGGATACGAAACAGTAGCGCAGACGTTAGGCGGGGGCCTAAATGGCACTGCCCTACCAGTCTTGTGCCCTGTGCAGCCCAGCTGCTGCCGCAGAACGGCTTAAATAATATTGTCCAGCTTGGTGATAATTTGCTCAAATGTATGTAAATATTTAATATATGTTTACATAGCATATATCTGTGTGTGTGTATATATGCACACACTCTGAGGAGAGACATATATAAGCCCAATGAAGCATCCTGATGGGATCGCTCATCACGACGCGTGGAGCCCAGGTCCCAGCCGATCCAGCCTCGGGGCAGAGCTGGCCGTAGGGAAGCGCAATCCCCACGCTGGGCAGTGCCGCTCCCCCCAGCCGAGGTGCACCCTCCGCCGGCCCCGTCGCAGCCGCCCCGTTCCTCCCCGCCTGCAAACCGGCAGCCCGGGCATCCCTGGCCCGGCAGCAGCAGCGTGCCACGGGGATCTGCGTCCCCACGCAGGAACCGCGCCGCTCCCCGGCGTGGGGAAATTCACAGGTAGGCGCGTACCCTGTTCTCACCCGAGCACCCGGTCGGCGGAGAAGCGTCGCTCTGAATAGCAGCGAAGGCAGCGGAGTCTGGAAAAAGACGAAAAGCAAGCATATTCAGGAGTTCTAAAAATCAAACTGTGATAAATATCAGCATAACAAGCCCTCATTTGGGAACACACCGTTCTCCCAGAGGAGACCGTCTGACTATCAGTGCCTCTGGAAACACACTTTCTCCAGGGCTCCGCACTGAGCGCAGGGTAAGATAAACACGAGTGCCTTTTCCCAGCCTGCGCATCTACAGGCATCTAAATTAAGAGATTGTGTTATCAGTGATAAAAGTTCATTGAGGGTTCATTTCAGTTGGTTTGAAGGTTTTTAAGGAGAAGAATAAACAAACAGCAATTAGCACCATATTTAACATCTCTGACATTTTGTGCAGCCTACTTCTCTCGCTGGTGGAGGAAGATCTGCTCCAGTGACTTGCTGTATTTCAGCGCAACGTTATGCATCTGCCTGGAGAAACTCGCCGGGCGGGAGATGGCACCTCCCCGCCGCCACAAGGCTACGGCACCCCTGGGCTTTGAGGGGGCAGCAGAGGCTCAGCACCGCTCTGGGGTCTGGAGCAGCTTGAACCAGTGTTTCCTTGACGGTCTGTTCAGTGGGGGGGAAAAAAAAAACAACCAAACAAAAAAAAAAACAAACAAACCATTTTTGGTGCTGCGGCTGGAAGGAGCCGCGCCAGCACCGGCGAGGCTGCACCAGCACCGCTGCTCACCCACCCCGCAGGTCCTGGTGGCCGCTCCTGCGCTGGTGGGCTACCAGGTCAAAACGCCACGTGCTGGCAATGTAAGTAAGTTGGGTTGGGTTTTTTTTTTTGGTTAACTTTAAACAACAGGCAGATATCCAAACTTCCTGAACCCCGCCAAAGCCCCTCGGCAGGTACCGCCAGCAGAGAGAGAGCCGCAGGATGGAGCGCCCGCCAGCAGTGGCTTCGTTAGACAGGTAAGGGGGTAATCGGGCATCTCGGTGAAGATGATTAAAGGATAAAAAGTAGAGGCAGATAGTCTATTGTGCTTAGCTTACTGATGTGCAGAGCTCTACAGTACAGACGTCTTAACACATAAATTTAACAATTATTATTGTGTTGCCCTTTTCCAAGAAAGGGTAAAGGAGATTTGTAGGAGCACTTAACACATGTAAATCCCCACCTCTTTAAACCAAAGCGGTGTGTTAAATGGGTCCATAAATATCATAAGTATTCTGTCCTTTTAGAAATCATACCTTTTTTTTTTTCTCCTTTCAATGCAATTAAACCCGTGCCTTATTATAACACAACTCTTGGGAACCAGACATTTAAAAAAACTCTAAACAGGTGTTTATTGAGAAAGACAATGATGTTCGTTGGGTTAAACGCAAGTTGAAGTCAAAGGCAAAAGGCAGCCTGTGTAACACGCGGTCCTGAATCACAATTTGGCTGTTGCGTCGCCAAAAATAAGATCAAATCTCATTCAGCCACATCTCTCACCCACACGCGAGAGCTGAAATGTTCACTTGGGGATTCTCTTTCTGCTTTCGAAGAGCTTTGACAGCAGGGATGGGCTTTGCCCAGTTGTTGGGCTTCCATCCCACACAGCCACCTCCGTCCCCCCTGCTGTCCTTGGCAGCACCTTTAGGGACCCTTCCCTTCGTCCCAAGGCAGGTATGGAATGGAGACCACCCAAACATCCCTCCAAAGGGTTGGTTTCACTCTGCTGGCTGCCAAGAGCGCTGGACGATTAGAGCAGATTCAGGTGCAGAAGTCGCGTGGTGTTCAGTGAAATTAATCCCACATAGTTGTGTGCGCTTAAAACCGGGCTTCTCCGGTCCTTTTATTGCAATTAAGGTGTATACTTTCTTGTCTTTGGTGGTGTCCGATGTGCTAACGGACCCCACCAACACTTGACTAGTAGGAAAAGACTCAAGTTTTCCATAAGTTCGTGGCCAATTAAATCCCTGCATGTACAGACAGTCCAGGGCAGGGGCCACCACCCAACCTCCCTGCCCAGGAGAGGATCCTGGTCTCTCCGTCCCACACCAGCCACCTTGCTGGCTGTTGCTGAGGAGGGCGCCAACCCTTCCCAGGGCTGGTGGGCTCCCAGCGAACCCCTGGCAAGTTCCCAGTGAGTCCCTGGTGAGCTCCCAGCGAGCCCCCAGCCCACACGCTGCAGGAGAAGTCCTCGTGGGCCATTTCCATGCCGTGCACCACCCTTTGTTTCTCTAGCTGTTCCTCGCAGAATACCTTCAACACATTTATTATGATTGAAAGGTGCCTAATGTATAATTTATATGTTATGATTATTGCACAAAGCCCCAGTTGTAAATTAATGAGGTTGGACGGTACTTAAATCCTGCGTTCTGGAGTTAAAATTCACTCGCTGGCCTGCTTCTTTTATGATTCCTGTCATAACTGTGGCGTTGCATCACTGCCAATTTAACTACACTTTTACCAGTGCGATGAATAAGGAAAAATGAAAAGCGCATTT
>NW_009647747.1:542846-588773 GCF_000708025.1 Charadrius vociferus
GTGCAAGACTGGTACTCTAATAACGAGGCGGATCTCACGAGCGTGCCTCATAATGAATATTTCAGGATTACTCGTGTCCCGAGATATATATGTGGTATCTGTTTGCGGGACATCTGGCTGCAACATGTGCCTCGTTAAGTTACACCTGTAAATCTGAGGTCAATGTCTAAACCTGGAAGAGTACAAATAAAGAGTTTGGTGAATGGGGTTATTAATGGTGCCAGGTGCCGGCGGCGCGGGCGCCGGGGTCTGCTCGGGCGCGGGCAAGGCAGCGGGTAATTGCCCTGGCTTCGGCAGCCCTGCTCTTGTGTGTCGGGAAGCAGGACCGGCCTTAAGCGCCACTAAAGCCGTTATGTACGAAATGTGTTTTCTCTGCAGCCTTAAAAACGCTTTATCCAACTGCGCTTGGGTGAAATAATGAACCTGGTGTAATTCTATAATATTTAACTTTGCCCACGCAAGCAAACCGAGCTGCGCGTTGTATAAACCAGCTCGAATGTTTGGTTAAGGTTCAAAGCCAGCCCAAATACTTTTTATTCTGGATGAAAAAAAAAAAAAATCACTTGCTGCTTTTTTTTTTTTTCCCCCCTTGGCATGTTCCACTCTTGGACAAACTGAGTAAATACATAACGCAATCGAGCAAAGAGCAAGTGGTGGTGTGGGAGTCTTCCAGCCCTCGAGCACCGGCAAGGAGGGGAATTTTCCTCTCGTCGAGCGACTTTCTCACAGCTTCTCCAGCACATGCTGTAAGCCAGCGCGGGACACGCAGCCAGGTGAAAAGTCAGGGAAAAAGGTCACGTTGCAGCGAGACGCGGTGGATTTTATAGCCGGCCCAAACGGAGAGCACGGCTACATTGCAAGCACAAACCCGAGGAGGGAAGCAGAACTGCTGAAAACAGGAGAAACCATTATAGATGTTTGAGAAAGCGTCCTCTGAAGGCTAGAGTGTCAGGGGGAGCGGGTAGAGGGATGGCTGCACGTGCAGTCGCAGCTCTCCCGGACTCCACAGCTCCCTCTGGAAGGCGGGGAGCGGGTTCCTCTAGCTGGGAATTGCAGCACGGAGGAACGTTTGTTGTTTTTCTGGGGTGTGTGTTTGTTTGTTTAAGAAAACTGTTTCTGGAAGATCAGTTTCTTTGTTAAGTTTACCTTTTCCCCTATGTTCCCAGGCAGAAGGAATAAATAGTTCCCACGACGTTTTCTGCCCTCCAGAGGTGTTGTCAGCAGCGCCCCGTGTTCCCCGGGTGCTTTTCAACCTTACCTGCACCTTCAGTGCCACAACGGGAACTTCACCCCCTCCCTGGCCACGGGAAACCAAATCTGAACCCAAACAAAGAGAAACTTCCCCTACTCATCAAGGAAACCCCCCTGAGATGGGAGTTGTGAGACTGCCGTGTGCTGGGGGAGCGGAAGACGCCTTTATTGTTTGTTGCCAGGGAGAACGGAGCAAGGAGAAGGGGTTGGAGGGACGAAGAGGTCCCAGCAGCCGCCCCGGTGAGGGCCACGCTGCGCACAGCAGACGAACACGTGCCCGGTGTGCGCCACAGCCGGTTATGTGGTGCTGTGCCTCCCCGCGGGAGGGTTTGTCCTCCAGGATGAGCGATGGGTTTTGCAGGTCCTTGCGTCCCCCCGAGGCCGGGTTGCCGCGCTGGGGTAAGCTACTCAAACGCCTGGGTTTCAGACAGTCGGTGGGTTTCCTTTTCCACCGAGAAGAAAAGCGAGTACAACAAACTGGACTTGGAAAGGGGAACATCTCCTGTTTAATTTTGCAGTTGCTATAGTGATTGATTAAATTAAAAAAAACAAAAAAAAAAAAAACAAAAAAAAAAAACCCCAACTTGTAAATTCAAAGTCCTAATTGTACTGACAACAATCTAAATGTGGTTAGAACAGTGAGTCACACTCCAGATTATGTGTCTCAAATAAGGTTTTAATTTAAATTTAACAAGGCAATTATTGTACAGTATGTTAATTCAGTATCATTTGATTAACAAAAACGTGTTGCTTGAGCTTTAACACCTATGGTATTTAGTTAGATCTATATCTATTGCATAGTTAAACCTCTCTGGCATACTCGGTGCTAATAATTAACATACAATAAGCATGCATGTAAACACACCTTTCTAGATTTGTTAAGACAGACGTTGGAGCTTTATTATATGGCAGATGATTATTAAAAGCAGAGGCTGTGGATAGAGGTCCGACGTCCACGTAGCAAATACGGGTACTGCACGTGTTATATATATACTGCCCTCTACATTTGTTTAATAGGTAATAAAAGCCCTGAACACCTCAAACATATGTGAAGTTAAGGTATTTTATTTGGAACGTCTACTTTGAGTGTTTCTTTTGGTCTCCCTCAGCAGGTATGGTGAGCTTCCACGGGAGACCTGTGTACCCTCCTCCCTGCGGGCAGCCCAGCTTGCCGAAAAACACCAGACCACCAAAAGGAGCGAGGTCCAACTGTTCAGCCCCTTTGTGAAATCAACACCAGAGAAAACGCTCAAACCAAAAATAGTTCTTGTCAAAAGGAATAAACCTGCAGATATTCCTAAGAGGACCCTCCAAGCCCCAAGACCAGTGCTGCTGTCGCTGCCGATAGACGCTGGCTCTTCCCAAAGGCTGCCGGGGATGCCGCAGCCTCTCAGGTAATCGGTTTCTCGCCTCATGCTCGCCACGGCCATCACAGTCCTGACGGCCAGCAAAGCTCTCTCACTGCACGTTAAGCCCATGGTTTCCAAGTACCTGCTATGAGCCTGGAAAACAGATTCTCTCTTTCAGTGGGACACCTCGCAGTCCTCAACGGCTGCATCCCACCCGCCTTTCCTTTCCCGGTACACCCAGCAACGTCTCCCCAGCCAGATGCTCTTCACCCTGCCTTTGCACCGTCGATTGTTCTTGCCTACGTGGCCCTGATGAACGTGTTCCCACCTGAATTCGTGCTTTTTCTTGTGCCTTTTCTCGTTTGCCAAAGTGATTTGGTGCTGAGCCCTGCCCCGTCCTGCCCAAGGTGTGTATGTCCCACTCGGGCTGTGCCCATGGCCTGAGCTCTGCAGACCCAGGGCAGGACTGCCTCGGGCGCAGCCCGGCTTTGCAGCTCCTCCCAGCCCCAGAAGGTGACGGCCAACAACTGCCGTGGCCGGGTCTGAATGCCCGAGGATGAAGTCCACCAGCTTGGAACCTTTGCCACCGTTGAAGCTGGCGGATGATCTGTCCATGCAGAACGTTTGAGCTCTGATGATGGCACAGGGTAGCCTGAGGTGGGTACCTCCCAGCTCCGTAGCCACCGTGAGACCAAACCCCTGTTGTGATGCCTGTCACCGGTTCTGGTGCGGAACGAGAGCTTTCCTTCTGCTGGGAAAGTGCTCTAGCCTGGCTGGGTTTGGTGAAGACAACAGATTCCCCAGATGCCATAGTGAAGGACACCCCCTCCAAACCTTTTTCCGTGCTTTTCTTTACAAAACTTTGAACACCAAAATTTTGCAGCAGGTTGAAAACTAAAAAAAACAAATGTGGGGAAGCATAACAAAAATATTTAATTTCATACTGATTTCTGCACTGCCGAGATGACTGTATGGCATTGTTTTATTCATTTTCACATCTAATCCCATAAAAGCTTCCGTTTCTTAATATTGGAAGTTGCCAAGGAATTCAAGGCCTTCTTCCAGAGATTAGGTCAATACACAAAGTCTTGATAATGAGTTGTTGGTGACTCAGCTCTGAGACTTGGCGAGGGCGGGAGGAAGCTGTCTGAACTGGCGCTGATCCTTCCTCCCTGCGAGATCCCAGAGGGTCAGAATGACCAGCTGCATCGACCCACAACCCGTGGGTTATCTCTGAGTCTCTGTCTTCTCCCATAAACTATTTAACACATCCAGAAAACTGCATGAGAAGATCAGGAGCCGCCGCGGAGCCAAGTACCATCAAGATGCGGATGACATCCACATCTCCCTCTTCCTGACACAAACAGCACCACCTCAAAGCTGTCTCTGTGGCTACTCGAGACAGAAGCCCAGATGAAAAATGGGGCCATTCCCTCATAAAACCTTAACGATAGGGATGGTTTCATGACAAACAGAATGTTTGGACTAACGAAGCGGCACCACGACGTGATACCAGGTCACGCTTCTTACGGAGCGGCACCAACTCAGCGCGTGATTAATCCCAAAGCCCAGATACGGTTCTCTGGGAGATGCCTCCTGCGGGCTGTAGGTGACAGAGGGGACCAGCTCTGTGCTGCCTCTGGCACCATTTTGCTCCTGCACAAGGATCCCAACGTGCCTCCTGCGGGGACCAGCTGGACAAGGGACTGCCGGGGTGCGAGCCGCATTATTTGCGTACGTGCAAAACGGGCAAGAGGCAAAAGCAAGGAGAAAATCCTGCAAGCCTTAGCTCTCCTCAGCTGAAAACCCCCTCACGGCGCAGAAAAGCCCAGGTGGGAAGGGAGCCCCGGGGCCCGGCCCACCGCTGCCGCGAGCGGAGCCCCAGACCCAGGTACCCCTGCCCTGCCGAGCCCAGCCTTGAGCGCTAATGTGTAATAATTTATTTTAAGCATGACCTATTTTTTCACTGCTAATTGATTTTAAGTCATTTTGGATGGATACTTATCTATAAAGAAATGGCACTTCCTTTCAAATCCATATCCCCAAGCCCGTCTATAAATACGGTCGATCGCTAAATCCCTTTAGCTTTTACCTCCACCACACGTTTCAAAAGTGATGGACTTTGGGGTTTCACACCGGACTGCCCTCTTTCTAGAAAAAGGAAAGACGGTTAAAAACGTGTGAGTGGTAATGGCTTACAGCACCAGTGCTGAGTGCTAAAGTTGTTTTCCTATGAATATAGATTACATTTTTTTACATAGCAAGTAAACAGATGCATAAAGATGCATTATTTCATAAGCATAAAAAAACCTGCTGCAAGTATAGTGCTTTTAATTTGTTTTTATGATTACTTGTAATTAATTAGCATCAAAAGTAAATTATCAACATAGCTAAAACCTGAAATTGTACCAGCAAATGCAGGAATGATTTCGCTGGTTTATCTTTATACTAAGGTGGAAAAAAGAAATTATCCTTTTTTTTTTTTTTAACTATGCTTAAATTAAAGTGTCAAAAGCTAGTGGCAGCACAGCCTAAAAATGTACAAAAAGAGAAATAATATTCTATAATTACAAGCTGTGCAGAGAGCATGCCACGCACATAAATATTTAAGGCAGTTCCAACAAGTTTGGCTTATTATTAAAGTTGGGTTTCAAAAAGAATTTTTAGAAATCATGTTTACACTTTATAGAGCAATTTATGAGGTCACTGTTCATGCACCTCATCAAAAACTTCAACCTTCGACTGAAAGCCATAAAACGGAGGCATTTTGACAGGATCTGGAGACTTTTAACAAGTTCTTGCTGCTCGGCCCGGAGGCCCTCCCCTCCCCAAGATAAACGGCAGAGCTGTTTGTGCTTTGGTCAACCTAAAACAAATCGACAGGTTCCAAAAAAAGTGATCTTCCTGACCCCCATCCATTTCCCCTGACATTTACTGCCCCGTCTCGCTTTGCTGTCAAATAGTTTACACAATCTTTTGGAGAAAGGACACGGACATGAAAAGAAACAAGGTGGCTGTTTCGGGAGGGGAGTCTGCCTCTGCAGGCAGCGCCCGCCCCGCTCCCCAGCCGCAGTCCCGGCCGGCAGTAATGCGTCTCATCTCCCAGCGGCCCCAGGATCCAGACCTCAGAAGCCAAACTGGGAGGAAAGAGGAGAGAAAAAATAAACAGATGAACCGCCGGTACGTTCTCCCGCTCGCACAACAGCTCTGCAGAACCTGGTGTTGCTTCCCTGCGCGAATCGAATCAGATGAAGGAGAACTTTCGGTAGGTGTCGTCCACCTTCTGTCAAAGCAGAGAGAAAACAATGGTACCAGGAAACCTCAAAAAGGCCATTTTGCTAACCTCATCAGAGGAATAGAGTAGGTTCTGTATAGGGAGACACTAAAGACAGGCTTTAATTAAACCACAATCAGAGTAACTCTGTATAAAGCAAATGATGCTGGAAGATGCTCAAGCGCAGGGTGACTTGGGTGGCGTTCTTAATGATTTCCGCCCCGTCCCCCATGGACTGCCATCCCATCAGGTTAACGTTACCCGTGCCGTAGTGCTGTCAGGCACTTTGAGGCTTATTGACATTGTGACGGCAGAGCTGGGCGTTTCAGAAGGAGGACATGGGTGATGGCACCCCAGCTTGGTGCAGAGACCTCATCTCAGGTCACGTCTCCCAGTGGCCGTCTCTCTCCCAAGAAAACCACAGGATTGCTGTGGTCAGTTTGGCGTTTTGACAACCTACTATGACAGTAGTATACCATCATCTCCAGGGAAAATACCACGAGTATTTCCACCCCGCAGGTTGCAGACCCTTGTGGCGTTCCCAAGCGGCAGGAGGAGGAGCTGCAGCTCGGTGCCCTCACTGGGACCTCTCACAGCTCAGGGATGGGCTCCCATCAGCATGAGCAAAGAAGCGTTGCCCAGGATGGGACTGACACCTTCAGACACGAACAACATTCTTAATATCACCATTCGCATGTGGCATTTTAAACGCTGGTTATTCTTCCCCCATAGATCACCACCTTCTCTCCTGGGCTGTCAGAGGTGGTTCCTTGTGTCCTCGTCGCATGTGGGCGTGAGCCACACATGCCACACTCGGTGACTTTCCGACAGTCATCAAGAGCAGCAACTCGTGTTTTGCACATGGGAGCTGCCACAGCCTCAGGCGAAGAGCCGCTCTCCTGGTGGCCCTGTCCTGCGTGGTCCACTGTGGACACGTGGGCCAGGTTGGCCAAGGCAGCCCTCGTGAGTTCCTCAGGGAAGGGCTGCCCGTGCGGGGCACCAGCCTCCCCTTAGGCTGCGAAATAGAGGTCCTCCACCAAAGCTTTGCTGAAATCTCACGTGGGAGTCTCCGAACAAAGCCCAGGCTATGAACCGTGTTTCACGACGACATGCAGACCACTGAGGCGTTGAGGTGAGTGCTGTACAGTTGGACAATTCTTCCGGTCTTCCAAAAGCAGGAAAGGCTTGGGAAAGAGGAGTCGCTCTTGGAGGTGCATCCACCATTCTGTTTCTATTTCTGTGAGCGCGTCTCCAGCATTTCTCACCCTGGAAGCTTCCTGCAAGCCACAGAGGCTGCAAACCCTCTTTCAAACGAGAGTAGTGCCTGATAAGCTCTTTTTAAACACCACTTTTACTATTAAATGCCAAAACTAGAGCTCCATGCACTGCCTCATTAGTTATTAATGAAGCAACATATTTGTTCAAAATTTATGATTGTTGATTTGCTCCCATCATTGTATGAAATATTAACACAGCATTTGTACTTGCAACCATTTTGCAGACATTAGATTGTGAATTTGCATATTCATGAACGCTCATAAATGTTTAAGGAGACAGCACAGAAAGCATGTGAGCTGTCAGCGAGCCAGTAAAAAGGCATATTTACAGTGTTAATAAGTATTTGAGTTTATAGGACAAAACGGCAAGTAACAAATTAAATGAATTCCAGTTTGCCTGTTGCAACAAACTACCGTAGCTTTTGCTCCTCTTCTTTCTGCTAAGCTGAGTAAACTTCAAACCCGCCCGTGAAATTCTCCACCGAGCAGCTAATAATGCAGCTGAGACGTCTTGCTGCTTCTGCCAGGACTTCGGCTTTTCACAGCTCCGCATTGTCGCGCCGCAGCGAGCACAGAAGGCGTCTGTGCCACGGGCTGCGCAGCCTTCTAATTTGGGTATCTGCTGATCGGCTCTCCGGGGGGGACGCGGGACATCAGGACGCCGTCCTCGCTGGCTCCTCAGCCCGCCGTAAGTCCTCGGTGCCGCAAGGGCGGCTGCGGGGCTGCACCGACGGGGTGCCCGGAGATCCTCCCGGGACCCCCGGCTCCTACCGGCGTCCGCGGGCGGTGGGGACGGCTTCGAAGACGCCACCGTTGTGCCATGGCTGCACGTGACTGGACAGGGGTGGGAGCGTGGAGCTCCGCGTGCCCATGCTGGGAAACAGGGCTGCGCCTCGCGAAGAGGGAGCGTGGGGGTTTCGTGTGTAAAACCCGCGGTGCGCAGCCTGCCCGCCGTTCCTGATGTCCCGAGAAATGTTGTCGTGTCAGATCGGGCGTCTTCGACCAAAAGATGTTACTTGTTTGGGTGAGGTGCCGGGCTGCTGCCGGGGAAAACGGGAGATGGATTAATTGCTCCTGACGCCGGACGGTACTTGCGGCACGGGTGCCCCTGTGCTGCGCTCATAGCCCCGGCATCACTCCGGCTTGCAAACCAAAGCTTTGCTGCACTTGGAAATGCGTGAATACGTAAAACGCATGAGCAAAATGAAAGTAATTTTACGTAAATCTTGGAAACTGAGGCAGCGACTTTGCTGACCTGGTTGAAGTTCTGAAGGTACTATTTCTAGCAGGGGAAAATGGTCATTATTTACAACAGTTATATTTATAATAAAACACTAGATTAATTTTATGAAATAATATTTTCATGTCTGTTAACTTTTTTTAAAGCAGGACAGTGATTCATCAGCAAGACAATAAAACTTCCTTTTCTGCTTACTGGATTTTTCCCCTCTGCAGAGCATAAATCATATTTTGTGTGAAGTGTGCATCCTTGCTTTGAGCAACCCATGCTTTAATAGCACAGCCAAGTCAGTTATTTTAATCTCTGGTTCTTTATAATAAATGCTTTTTATTGATTTTTATTGTACACCGCCATGAATTGAATAAACTATATACACGAGCAGCTGAGAGAAAAAGGCTGAAGGAGAAAATGTGATCAGCATGTTTCAAAGTTAAAGGTGAAAACATGATGGTTAGCACTTTCTTTGGTCAGCAGCTCCCCGGGAGCACCATGAAAAGGAGCGAACATGATGTATGTGTTATTCTTCCCTCTTAAAGTCCCAGAACTGGAACGGTTCTTCAGGAAGGCCAAATATGATATATTGCGGGAGTATTTCTTTGAAATCAAATTTATTTTTTATTTTTTTTAAAAGGGGAAGATTTTCCTTGAACGCCAAAGGATCGTCTTGTGCTTTACCCACCCACGGTGCCATTTGCTGCTGGGAAGGAGTTAAGGATTCTCTCTCCCCCCGTGCCTTGGCTGCCGTGTGAAGCTGGGTCCACCCTGGGTCCGAAGGAAGCGCTGGAAGCCAGCGGAGCGCGGGCGCTGCGTGGAGCGACCCGCAGGGGGTGACGCTCTGGGGACCTCGCTGCAGGCGCTTGGCTCCCTGTCACCACCAGCTCCCGCACGAGGAGGGTGAGCGCAGCCTGGCAGTGCCCTGCGACGGTAAACTCGGCCCCGTCGCCGGCGTGCGCAGCTCTGCAGAGGCGCTGAGGGCCCCCGGCTCTTCGAACGGCAGAAGCCCTACGCACATCATCCTTTATCCGCCCCAACCTGCTTTCCAAACTCCTCTTCCTCCTGTCCAGAGGAGCGGGAGCTGCCACCCCGGTGTCTGACGGTTTGCCGAGGACTGTCTAATCCACAAATAACTGTTTCTTTAGCCGTATCGCTTTTCCCAACCTAAACCCAGACAGTGCCTCCCCTGGGGACGCGCCTGAAGTGCCAGCAGCAGAACGACGCCGGTTTATTATTTCCCCGAGTCCTCTCTCTGCAGATGACCTATAGGAGTGATTTAATGCAGAGCCGCTGGAGTTCCAACACTTTCTCTGTGCTCCTCAGGCTGAGACGAGCTGATTTCTTTGGGGTGTTATAACTATGACCTGCTCCATTAAGTAGCAAACAAAGTACAGCTGGATATAGCAAGCTCAGCTTGACTCTTAGCTTTCACACAACCTGCTTGATTAGGAGAAACGCTGTGCCCTTGTCACACAGCTCCTACTGCAGCCTGAAAAGATGGGTAGCCATTGATTTCTGCATAATACGGATTCACACTGCCTTTCCGCAACAGCGTGTTTCACACCCTAAAATAACCTGGCAAAAAACATTATTTTTCCTGCTGGTTTAGCTGTAAAATGTGTTACTACTCTAGGTAATGTGCTGCTTATTACACAATTACCTGAAGTGCTTTACAATGCATTAATTGCTGCTTGATTTAAACATTTCCCATTTAGTAACCAAGCTATATCATTGTGACAAATTACAAGTCAATAATCTGGTTACTAAGAAGAGGAAATGAAGAAGCTGGAGACTGCTTCATTAAGGGAACCAGACCATTGCTCAGTAAAATACCAAGCTGATGCTGTTATCAATATTGTGATGCGTGGACAGAGATTCCGGCGGCAGAGGCAAGCGGGGATGCCCAAGGTATAACCCGTCCCCCTTCAGGGCCGAGTTTGGCAATCAAAATAATAATCGTGAAGATTAAGGCTTCCTTCCTCCCCGGGGCTTGTTCTGCCCTCGCTGGGAGCCCGGGGTGGCATTCGGGAATCGGCGGGTTTTCCAGGCTGCCGACTGCCACAGCTGCCAAACGTCCCCGCGATAAACCTCCAGGTTTCTCCCTGCTACGAACGTTCATCATTTTCCATGAGAAGTCTGAAAAAAAGAAAGCTACAAGTTAGGTACCTCCTACGTAAAGGATTTGTCTCCTCTTTGGGATGCTGCAGGTCTGCTGGAGGTGACGAAAGGGAAGAGGACTGGTTTCTGTTGGGAAAAAATCCCTGGCTGGCCTTTCCCAATTGATCCTGCACCTGAAGAGCGGGGGGGTACTTGCACACCCCGTGCAGCCAAGTGCTCTGGCTGGGATTTTTGGTGTTGCCAAAAAATTTGAGTATCTTATCCACTCACTTGCAGGATTCCAGGCAGGACTATATTGTGTGATTTGAATTTTCCTCCTTTCTCCAAGGTCTCCTGAGGTCCTGTGTTGAAGCTCTACCCTGCGATTATTAAAATCCCTTATGCTTTTATCATCAATTGTCTTCAGGAGCTGGAGCTGTTAATAGCACGCTAAGCAAACCGTATGGTACTACTGCAGCAGTCAGAGGCACTTTTTCCCCAAAAATGCGCAGCATTAGCCTAACCCAGTCTCATTGATTTCAGAAGGAGCAGAATGAGATCAATGCCGAGAAAATCCTACCATTAATGCTTTGACTTCAGCCTTGTATTACTTTTTTTTTTTACAAGGGCATGCACAGAGATGTCATATTTTAAAAGCACTAAGTGTGGGAAAAATTAATATGAGTGATTTTTAACAGAGGACTAATAAATAAAAGAAAACCCAAGTGTGGAAATAAATAAAATTACCACATAAAAAGCAATCCCGAGTAGAAAGGACAAGAAAGGAGACAGAAAACTGGAGAATAAAGATGAATTATGAGCGTTGGTGTAGCAGAAGATGATACATGAGAGGAGCGGTATTTGACAAGCAGAATGCCAGACTGACACCAGATAAAGCAGAGGCAAAAGGAATAAAGCAGTGGGAGTGATGATAGAAATAGAGAACTGCCATCGATACTCCCCGAATCCATTGGAGGCGCTCGCAGCATGCCCTCCCTTACCGCAGCGCCCGTGTGCGGGTGCGTGCTGGGGGAGCCTGCACGCCGCTGGGACACCCCTTCAGCGGGGACAGCCCCGAGGGGATGACTGAGCCCAAACCTGGGACATCATCAGCCGCCGCACTCCTCCCGCGTTGCCAGAAATCAGAGCAGCCGGGCTGCGCCGGGGGAGCGTCAGCCCACCCTCGGGCAGGGTCAGGTAGAGGATGGGTTGCCATCACGGCTGGCTAGAGCCGTGGCCCGCCTGTCCCACCCCTCGGGCTGTCCCCTGTTCCAGCAGCATCCTCTGCTCAGCCGTGTCCCTCCAGAGACCTGCGGAGCTGCTGCCCTCGGCAAGTCGAGCGCTCGCCCGGCTGGCACCCTCCGCACGCTCCTGCATCCTCTCTTCTCCTTCCACCGGTCCTGCCCTGTCACCTGCTCCGTGGCTGGAGCTCTACTCGCTGCTGTCATCCGGGGATAAAGGGTATGGACACATCTGAGCGTGGGTCACTCCAGGAGGGCTCTTGCCGTCCGCCTGCCTGAGAGCGGCCGTGCAGGCATCAGGCTGCTCGGAGGGAAAGTACCGATGGGCAAAGAGCACATCTCTATAAACGTCTGACAAGTCATAGGCTGCACGCTTTGGAAGAGAGAAGGGTAGGAATAAATCACCAGGGATGGCCTTAGAAAGGCAACCATCAAGCTGACTTAAATGATGATTGATGAGGCTATTGACTGGAAGAAGGTAGTCTTATGGGCAATCCGTGGAACTGGGACTCAGGAGACCCAGGCTGCGCTCTTCCCTGGCAGATGGACTTCATGAGTGTCTTCAGGCAAGTCATTTAGGGGTAATTTGTCAGCATGAAGGCATAAATCATCAGACATATTGTTACGGTATTATTTTACATAATAAATATCTGTATGATTAAAGTTATTCATTCTATAGTTTCAAATGTGATTTAGATTAAGGTGTTTAACCACGTACTTTGGTTTCTGAGCCTGCAGTTCAGCTGCAGAAATACCTAGCACCCCGTGTACCAACAACACGGCTTAGGTTTCATCCTTCCTTTGTTGAGTTTTCTCCTCTGTACGGAGGGGAGGGTATCTGCATCCTCACGGGGCTATTGGAAGACCGAACTTCTTATTTAGAAAACAGTTGAAGATCCACAGAAAGACACGAAGAGGCAAAGCACCACTATATTCACAGCAAAATGAAAATATCGGCCAAGTGAGACATGCCCAAGACCTTCTCAAGGACTTGCTCTCAGGCCACCACCAGAGTGACTACGGAAGCTGTTCGCAAACACTGCAAAGAGAGAGGAGCCAGGACTAGAAAGGGATCAGACCCATGACCCGGCATGTACGTGCTCCATACATTCGACCTTGCTGAATGACACCCGAGTTGCTGGATTGCTACCCCAGGGGCAGGCTGGAGCATTTTGGGGGCTACCAGCACAGGTGGCCCATCCCAGTTCAGATGTACCGCCTTGCTGCAATTTCAGCTGTGAGTCTCCCCCAGACAGACCTCTGGGAAACTGCCACATTTGCTGATTTTGTAACGCAGATTAAGAGTGACTAAGGACCTTGGGCACAACCATTAAAGCATTCACTTGTGAAACCCAACCGGATTAAAAATAAAGTTTTCCCTGGAGAAAAATTTCGCCATCAAACAACAGAGCAGGGAAAGACTGCAGACCTCTGGCCCTTCTTCTCTCCAGCGTTTCTGCCCCCTTTCCGTTCCTGCTCGCACCCCAAACCCTGCTAACCTCTGCGAGCTGCCCCGGGTGGAGAGGCCCCAGCAAGGCGCCCGTGGTGGGACAGAGCCCCGTCTTGCAGCAGCGTGCAGACCCTGTGACACCGCGCTACGCAGCCCGGCGGCACTCGGACGAAATTCTGGCCGTTTCGAGGTCAGCAGCAAATTTTCCATTTACTTCAGTAGGGACAGGATTTTGCCCGAGGTGACTGCAGATGTTCAGAGAGATGCCCCAAGGCCCTGCAGATCACCATGGCTTCACTTACTACCTTTTGCGTTTCCTTCTGCCTCGCTGCCCTCCACCGCAGCCCGTGTGTCTCCCAGTCCTGACTGCCTTGAAGAAATAGTTCATGGGTGGCCAACCTCTGGCTCTTGAGCCATGGCCAGGCTGCAATCAATCTGGAGGCAGCTTTCATATCAAAGCTATAATCAGATTGTTCGTGCACAGAAGCTGCTGATTAATCCCGATTTCCAGCTGTGGGGGAAGTGAGCCAGCAAGAATCCACAGAGGACATTGGTGGGCATTGGTGGGCACAGTTGCACATCAGCCTGTTGCCATCATACAACACACAGAGCTTCTGCTTTCCCGCCCTGCTGACATCCTTCATCCATGCCAAGAGAGCCCCATCTCTTTGGGTCTGGGAGGATTGTGGTATGTGTCTGGTGGCTCAGCACCATGTGGATATTTTGGTTTGGGGATCAAAGGGAGAGAGGTTGGTACGCTTGAGCTAACAGACGTCTCCAAGGAGTTGGGCCAGATTGCTGGTGAGGTGGCTTTGTTGTGTGTGATGGTGGTCTCTGCTGTGCTACATCCCTTCTTCAGGTAAACGCAGCAGGGCTGAGTTTCTGGTGCTGCCCACTTGGCTTTTTTGACCAACCATATATTCGTACAGAACCAAAGACAAAGATTTCAGGAAGACATGAGTCAGTCTGGAGCTACGAAAAGCAAGAATATAAAGTAGATTAGTAATTCTGTATTGGCCGAGTTCATAGTTCAGTAAAAGGGACACTTAGTACTGCATTCTGACCCTCTACCACAGTATTTTTAATACCCGTGTGATTAAAGAGCTCAAATCCCATTTTCAAAAGCACCCCGGGAAACAAAATCATTCTAATCCAAACCCAAATCTATTTATTTTCTTTTTCTTTTGAAGATGGTGGAGGTGAGAATTTAGGATTCTCTAGAAAGACCAAAATGTACGAACAGTAAGGGACTCACTAAGCAAAGTTTTATTTTTTTATACTTTCTGGCTTTCTGAGAGAATTCTGCGATGGGTTTAAGACCTGCAAACCCAGCTCATAAAGATTTTCTTCCAATGGAGAAGCCCAACAGCTGGTTCAGAAGAACCTTTCTTCTAGGAAGTTCTGTAACACTTGCGTAAAGAGTTTCACACATGGAGACAAACCCGTCCCTCCTCTCTCCTATCATCCCCCGTTGTCACTGGATGTCAGTGTTCAGTGTGCCGAGGTGTATCCTCCATGTTAATTAGGGCTGTGTCGGCACCCAGGTGCGGCTCAGGTGGCTCGTTGTGCTACGTGTCGGAGAGACGGGGGCGAGGGCCATGGCTCTCGTTGCTGGCCAAGTCCTCCTGTAGTGCTCTGCTTGAGTTTCGCTGTTGGAGCAGCTCTCCTGGCAGCCGCGGCCCCGTCAATGCTCCTTTAACAGCACGCTATTAGTCAGCCCCTGTATCTCCATCCCTCCCTTCGGGGAGGAATATTTTTGTCATGAAACCCTTTTCACTGAAATGCGAACCAAAGGGTTTAAAAATAATGCCTAGTGCTTGTGTTTCAGTCACACGCTGATAAAATGGCTGTTTCAGAAACTGCTACAATGTGATGGAGCCTTAAATTACCGGAGTCGTTTCTGATGAGGCTGTTACACATGTAAGGAAATTGTCATAGAGAGCCGCTCGCGAGAAATTCTTCACATCCAGACAGTAACTTTATAAAGCCAAAACAACCAGTAGGCATTAATCAGTAGTTGAGGTCTGCAAATATTTGCTTGTTTCCATAGCGATCGGTAAGCCCACATACAAAAAAATACCTTTTCCCACATACGTTATCATCACTTCCTAATAATATAATCACAAAACCATTTCTCAGGCAAGGCTGAGAGGAGAATAAACACCATTAATTAACAGATTTATAAACTAGTGGAGGAGGAGGTGGGAAATGAGGAATTGAGTGTAAAATGCATGTATGAGCAGAAGAGGATGGTTTGGGCCTTTTTCATTTCTCGAGGAAACTTCACAAACTCTTAATTATCTCACAAAATACTATCTGTCTTTTTCCAAAAATAAAACTTCTGACAACTGTTCAAACCACGCCGCACTCTCACCCACAAAGCACACATTTAAGTAAAAATATAAAGCCATGGCTGTGAAGTGTCAGAGTAATTTATTTGAAGTAGAAAAGTGAGACTTTTGGCATCGCTCTCGAAAGCAACGGAGGAGTTCTCTCCCGAAGAGGGATGCTGCGGAGCGGCTTGTCTGGAGCTACGGGGAATGCGGCGCATTACAAAAGAGTGACATTTGGCCAGTTAGTAAATTAGTAATGTAATTTGCACAGCGCATACAGGATTGCACACAGGAACAACAGTTGTCTTAAATAATCAGTCCTGTGAACAACCGGCTCCTGGTTATAACGCAGCTCATGTTTCCCCGCGCGGCCAGCCAGACCGGGGCACCGTTGGGTTGGGGGGGGGCGATGTTTCTAACAGGGCTGGTTTATTTAGGGGCACACACAGAAACGCATATGTGCACATGCTTGTGTGGGGGCAAGCGTAGAAACTGGAAAGCAATTAAAAAACAGCAAGGAAGACATTTCATTTAGCATGTCGCTTGACAATCGCTAATTGAACGCGCTCCACTAATGAAACTTGGCCCCAGGAAAAATCCTCTTTGAGTTTCTGTCGCAGCGATGCTCAACACACACCTTTGCCAAAACTGGTCCAGGAGCTGGGGTGACCTGGCACCTCTGTGCCCAAACCCAGGTGCCAGAATAAAAGGTTTTTAAAGACTGGAAGTCCAACCTGCTCAGGGTGTTTCATACTGGACAACTAGAAATGGAGCATCCAAACCCAAAGCGTTTTGGGGGAACGGCTCTATTTTTGTTCATTCAATGCTTCTAAACCGACAGCTAAGTTATTAAAAGATAAAATGACTTTTGTCAATAAAGGTAAAGAGCAGTAGCAAAGTTTTTATACTTGCTTTGTTTTATAAGGACCGGCAGGAGCCAGAGGATTCAGGTCTCAGCGTTTCCAGGAATAAAAGAACACATCGCTGCTGCTGCAGCCGCGGCAGGGAAGTCGTTCTCAGGGGGTTGTCCTCGTGACCACCAAGTGACACGAAAAAAGAAACACCAACTTCTTACAGAAACAGGCTGTTGTTTAGTGCCTCCACTTTGCACCGACAACCAGGTCTCAGCCTTGCTGTAAATCCACAGCTACTTCGTGGCATTTAGCAAAGCTACCACTAACTTAACGTCACTGTAAACTCGACACGCGTTTGGCACAACATCTACTGTTCACAAGCCCCCTCTACGCTGATCTTCGCCTTCTCATGGTGCTTCTTATCCTCACCAGGTCAGGTCCAGTGCACTTAACATAGTGCTAGCATTGTCTTAGGAGACCTTTGAGGAGTTTTTCTCATTGGATATGGCGATAGGCTAACAAGTCACAAAAACAGCAAGCAAAAATGACGGAGTGAGTCTCAGCCAAAATAGTCATCTTTTTTTTTTTTTTTAATGTTGTTGACATTCCTAATGAAGAACTGAGAAAGAAAATATTTCCACACACTCCTACTGGTGGAAGTTCAAATCAGATACCGCTGATTTATTTTTCAGTTTCTCCAAGTGTCCATTCCATCTTTGGGAGGATGGAGTGGGTTTTTGAGACACAGGACAAATGTTAGGCAGCAGTGTTTAGACAAAGGTCCAAACCAGGTGGCTTTTAAAAACTGAAGACGGTATCTACACGACTGAACCTCCAAATGGCTATTGATTGTGCCTTATTATGGGTAGGCATCACCCCAGCATCTCGGGGGAGTCCTTTGAAGGGACCAAGTACGCCTGAGAATTAATAGTTGTTGTTGGCAAGATGATGTCCCTGAAATATACGTGGAAACGAGAAATAGTGGAGACCTATGATGTCATTCTGAAGTCACTTTCATCAACAAAGAGAATTGCCACAAGCGGATGAATTCAGGGATTTCCCTCGGTCCTACCAACCGAGCAATGACCACAAACCCCCATCTCCACATCTCCTAACGGTAAAGGGCCGAGGTCTACCTGATAACAAATATCACTAGCCCATTGTGCCATCTACTGTGTACTACCTTTTGTGTAAGTAGAAAGCCTGTAGCTGAAATTAATCAGTCTCCAAAGAATAAAGGCATAAAAATGATTTAAAAAAATAAACAGGTATCCTGCAAAAGTCCCAGTCAAGATCAACACCTCCTGGTGCTAGGCACAGCAGAAAGGTAAAGGAAGTCATCGTAATTTCAATCAAATCCCTTTGATTAAATAACCAGAAGATGAAGGAAACTCACATGGCAAGGCTACAGTTGAACGCCAAGCCTGGACCTCACGTCAGCCCTGCGCCATCGAGTCCCACAGCCCTTGCGTTAGGAGAACTGGGTGACGGTCCAAACAGCCTGATCACCTGCAGGAGCCTGAACCAGACACTCATTGACACCGGCATGAGATGAAAGACCCACCTGCTCACACCAACCTTCCCACCAACACGTGGCAAGAGCCACGCGATGCAGGAAGAGGCAACCCTTGCCACTCTGCAGGAGGAGACCTTTATCTTCAGGACGCGTGGCTGTGTCCTCAGTCTGCAAAGGTGGTGAGATAGCAGAGCAAAGAGTGGCGGAGGGAAAAAAATAGATGGCTTGAATCCTAAGCAACTGGCTCTTACGAGGTTTATTATTTTCTTTTTAAAGTGCTCTGATTTCAGCGCTGGCGGCAGTGCCATTCGGTAGCCCTGCAGACTGCAGCCTGCTCAGGGGACAGGTACGGCACGGCGTGCCGCGTTCCCGGCTCCCGCTGCCCTTGCTGATGGACTTCCCACCTAACCTGCGGGGACCGTGTCTGGAAAGCCGGGATAAACCTGGTGCCAGCCGGCCCGCTGCCCTTCGCTGGCCGGTGGTGGGGGCACGCCGGCCAGCGGGGCGGAGGTGGCAGCGCTGGCAGAGCCCGGCCAACGCTTCCACCTGAAGGACGGCTCAGACCCCCCCTTGCCAGCTTTTTAAAGAGAAGGAATATGCAAATGCTTCCCCGGTGAGCAGACACCTAGGGTTAGAGTTTTTAAAAGAAATTCTAGAATTTCCGCCGCTCTGGCGACATGGTGTGTTACGGTCTGAAACGAGGAGAGGAGTGTGGATGTCCCCTCGTACCAGAACGCCCGTGGCAGCTGGAGAGCTAGCAACAGCTCTTGTTGATTAATAACATATTACCATCTGTAAAAAGAATTGAACATATATATGGGCTGCAACATTTAGCAATCTCGAATGACATCTGAGTAATGTTGATTTTGTTTAGATGACAACCTCATTATGGTGCATAATTGCGAAGCAATCTCCTAGTAAACACTGGGTTAAAAACTACTGGAAGATTCTTGTTCCTCTCATTATTAATTAGCATGTGTCCACTCCGCCAGATCCAGAGCCCAAACTTCATTTGTTATGTTCAGCCAAATGCATGAATAGCTTTTGAGTAATTATTTTCCAACATCATCTAATACCTCTCTGCACATCAATTAAAAATCCTCTTAACAAGGAACTGCATTTTGTTTGAGATCAAATGCCTAGTCCAAAGCTGTATCAATCATGTAGAGCTAATTAGTGGGTCTGCTTTATATCATTTGTTTTACTTTATTATTCTATTATACACTTCCTAATGAAACCAATTGAACAATTTTAAAATCTTTGTTCAATTAATTGAAGGCTTAAAGGCCAGCTACCTAGGCAGGCTTTTTCTGCTTTAAAAAGCGTGCATGGAAAGAAAAAAAAAAATCCCTGCATGTTTTATATCTATTTGTTTTATGTGGTAAATGCTCTACAGCTGTTTTTAAAGGTTTATCACTACTTTTATATTGCTTGCAAATAACTCATAGCTCACCAGACCCTCGAAGCCCTTTGTTCACAGGCAGGCGATGTCGAAGAAAGGGGCTGAAACGACGGGAGAAGGGTCTGTGGGGGCTGATCTTGAGGCCAGAGCTGCCAGCTCTCCTGAATTACCGATGGATGCTGACATTGCACAGTGGTCCCCCTCATTGCACAAAGAAGCTTTGAAAAGGATTTTCAGGGTAAATATTTGCTCTGGGAAAACCGCCTTTTAATTCCGGAATATTAGTAAAACAGTGGATGTGAGGCCCCAAACGGTTAATACTACCTAATTTCTCACATAAGGGTATTTTGGCAGAAGCCAGTGTGGTTACACCTCTGTGTTTCAGTGTATGAATAGATAGATGCACTTGTTTCGTATTAGACAATAAGAAGGAGGGTTATAAAAGATATCAGTACACCTTTAATCGTTATAAAAGTTCTTTTCGCAGGGCTGGGGCTGCACAGAAGAGCTCCCTTTCCCATGCGCCGTGCTTGTCCCCATTTCCTTACGGCAAGCGCCTCGTGATGCGGGTCCCCGTGCGAGGCAGGGCGCGGGGGTAGATGCCGGCCCCGTTCAGGCAGCCGGCCGGCGGGAAGCTGCTCCGCCTGGCTCCATGCTCCGGGAGCGTAACTCACCCCACTGCCGGCTGCTGAATCTCCCTCTCTCTCACCAACAGCTCCTTCGAGCGACTCAGGATGCTGATGGAGGTACTGATGCTGATGGAGGTACTTGTGCTGACGCGAAAAGGCTGGAGGGACCTCAAGCAACACGCCAGTGTCACTCTACACGAGCAGCCCACCCTCCTCTTGCCACATTTTTAAGAGGAAAACCACCCAAGGCCTAGGCAAGCCTCTAGGGGCCAAGCTCACGTCCCCATCCCCGCCCAGGTCCAGCAGCCGATTATCTTGAGCTGAACACTACTAACTCTTAGAAACTTCCAGGCCATACTACCCTCAGTGCCACTATATTTTCCAGACACCATAATGAGAGGGAAAATCACGTCCAAGATTATGGCTGTTTTGATGGACAAGCAATTGTTGAGCATCCTGAAAACACGGCGCTCAGCTTGCCGCTGGAGTGAGGGGGGGCTGTGCAGCTAAGGAAGGGTTTGGAAAGATGGTACAACTTTTTTATAAATTTTATAAATTAACTTCGATAAACTTTTATAAATTAATTTGCGATACGGTGCGACACAGACCAGGTTTTCCAGAGCATACACCTTCTCATCGGCCCTCTCCCGCGGCGGTCACCTCTGGGTGGTTGGGAGACGCTGGATCGCGTCGGCCGGCTGCTGCCTGCTCCCGAACAGCAGCTGTGCCCGGGTTTACGCCTTTCGCCAAGACACTTCCACAGGAAATATCCCCAGATTAGAGAACTGGCAAATTAGTAGCAGCACTGTCTCTTTGGGAAAGATTTGACAAAGCAGGGCGGGTTATAAAGTCATGTTCTGCTGCTCTCGGAGACGGTAGGATTACTTCACACAATAATTTTTCATTACTGAGCCAAAACTAAACCCAATGAAACAACATTAAACATCCATTCACACACAAAATGCCCACAGCATGTACATTCTCAAGGTATAGAAATACTTTTGCCTCCAAACGCTATTTTTACCTCTGTCGTACTAGTTTCAAATTGTCAAAAACTACCTAATTCCCAAAATATTTATACGAGGACATATCGTATGTCACAAAGCATATCTTAATTAATGTACAATCAGGGTAGTTAATGTTGGTTAAAGTAGAACTAATTTTCTCCAGCTAGCTTGTCTAAATGGTCCCCTATGCAGCAAAAGTGAATGCATTTTAACTAAATAAAACTGACAAATCAGCAGATGCTTAGGGGCTTACAGCAAATGGACTGTGTTTCCTTTTTCATATGGGTAAGAAGGGTAAAAATAAGAATAACTTTCACATGCCGTCAGATTGCTTTGGAGAAATCAAGTAATATTATAGAAGCATTTGAGCAGAGGGAATTCAGATTTAGACCTCTAGAAATCTGGGTTTCAGAGCTGAATTTCTACTTCTTTTTAATATCAAAGAATTCCTCGCATTCATTACAGGCTGAATTTAAAGACACATGCCTCTAAGAAAAACCCTGCGCTCCTACCTGCTTTTACACCCAGGCAACTTCCATTTCTTCCTCGGGAGCCGCCTGCACGTCCCCGTCTGTGTTTGGAGCTGAGTGTGCGTCGGAGGGGATGCGCCTGGCTGCCCCCAAGGGCACAGCCTGACCTGCAGATCATGGTATTCCTCAAAGAGCAGGAAGGTCCTGGTCCTGCTGCGGCTAAGGATGCGGCAAAGCTCCAGCCCCACAGCATCCCAGGTCCCAGCATGGACCACCGCTGTCCTGGGAAAACATCGCCATCCCCACCATTGTCACCATCAGATCTGGGGGGTGGCAGGCAGTGCACACCGGAGGCACCGCTGTCCCATGGCCAGACTCCCCGGCCTCCCAGGATTTTGGGAGGTCTCTGGAGGTGACATTAGTGCACCCTGGCTCTGGCTGTACTCAGGGAGGCTGTCACAGTCCCTAAGCCCCGTCCAACCTGGCCTTGACACCTCCAGGGATGGGGCAGCCACAGCTTCTCGGGGCAACCTGCCCCAGGGGCTCACCGCCCGCACAGTCCAGAATTTCTTCCTCATATCTCATCTAAATCTCCCCTCTTCCAGTGTCCAACCGTTCCCCCTCATCCCACGGCTCCCCTCCCCGATCGAGAGTCCCTCCCCAGCTCTCCTGGAGCCCCTTTAGGCACTGGAAGGGGCTTTGAGGTCATTTCCCACATTTCAGCAATCCGTTCAACACACAGTTGTGCAGAGGGAGGGATAGCAACAGCAGCTCAGCGCCTCGCGCGGCGCTGGGTCCGGCCGCAGCACCACCTCTCCCCGCCTGCGCCCCTCGCCCTGCCCGCACAGGCTGTTAAACACACCTGACCGGCGTAAAAAACCCAAAGGGAGGGAAAGGGAACGCAACAGTCCGGGATGCTTGAAGAAAAACGGGAGAAACTAAACGTAAAGAAACCCTCAAAGGAGCGGCAGAAAATTACTATGAATATTTATGGATTGCCTGTGAATAATAAGCGAACGTCGGCTCAATATTTTATCATACAAACAGGTTTTACTTAGTTAAATCTGTAACAGATGTTGCGAAACTGCAGCGAGGTGCATCCCGGTGCTGCGGGCGCTGCAGCTCTCCCGGCGGAAGCACCGGCGGGCGCAGCCCCTCGGAGGCGGGTGCCCACCCGCCCGGCGGGGACGCTTCGTGTCCCTTCCCCAGGTGCGAAGGGCTCTCCGTGTCAAGACATTTGGGAGCCATTAAGATCCCTCACTCGTACACAGCCTGTTTTCTGTTTCTCCTCATTCGTGAGGGGAAGCGGGGGGGAGCATCCTTTTCGGATTATCCGAGCATCCTGTTTGGAAAGTTTTTGCCAGAAAGAGCGGCTACGTTTCACATCCAGCGAAGAAGCAAAACCAGACACACAAAAACCCCAGGACCTCTCGGTGTCAAAAGAGAACAGTGCTCCCTTGTCTTTGGGGCCTTGGTCATTCCTAAGCTTAAGGAGAGTCACGGAAAAAAAATTGCCTATAATTAGTTGAGTGCTAAACTGACGTGAGCGGGAGGAAAAGCAGAAAAAAAAGCAGTTAAGACCGGTTTGAAATTCTGCACTGTTTAATTATCTTCTTCGGGTGACGGAAACAGCCCTTCTGACGGTGTAAATCCCCTCCACACATGGACTTCAGGCAGAGGCACACCGGTTTACGTGGCTGATTGCCTCTGGGTAGAAAATAAGGTGGAGAGCACAAAGTTCATGGAGATTTTGAGCGGTCACTGCTAAAGGAAATGTGGCAAGCCCCATACGTGGCTGCCCCACGTATCTGAAGGTGTGTGACATGATTCTGTCAGCAGCACCAGCTCCCTGCCTGCAAAATAATTTGCGTTACGAGCTGGTTTACACAAGTGACTTGGGCATGACTTGGAGCTGGATTTGCCCCGCTCCGGCCGGCCGGCATCACCCGCTCCTGCCTGGCCGTGGGAGCGCCACAGGCCTCCTGCTGCTCGGTTTTCCCCGGTAATGCTGTGGCAATTAAAGTTTATCTGTTGGAGAGCTACCAAAGCCTTGGTGGGTCTCGGGTCGTGCCTCTACCTGCATGGGAACCCCGAAGCAGATGTTCTGCCCCTCAAGCAGCCCAGTTGAGCAAGCGTGTCCTGAACACGCATGGTCCTGAAAAGCCACAAGCGTGCCATGGGAGTCCGTGATGTGGCAGCCTCTGGTCCCCCTTCTGCCCTGGCGGGGGGTGGCAGCCCCCGGGCAGCGCCTGCCCGCGAGCCCACGGGAGACTCTGCACCTATAGTTTTGCAATTTTCTCCTGAGGATTTGGAGTTGATTTTGGAGTCTCCGAAGGCAGGGAAGGGGTTTGAACCCGAGACTCCAATTTCCCAGCTGTGTGCCTTGTTAAGAAAGAAATGCGGCTGATTTTCAGCTGTGCATGGAAAGAAGCAATCCTCCCATTTAACCCGGGCTGTGAGCGCTGAGCAGAGAGATTCCCGTTTTCCTCCCTGGCGGTCCGCATCCCAGCAGTGACGACTGCCCATTCTTGACTCCTCTGCTACAGTCGGAGACGGACTTGCAAGAACATCAGCTTATCTCCCCGTCTGCCCCTTAATCAGTTCTGACTTGTGAAGATGGATATAATCCACTCGGTGCTGCTATCATGGAGCTCGGGTGGGAACTCCATAATGAGATTAGTTTCAGCAGCCCACTCACACACTTGGAGTTACACATGCCCTTATACTTTCACATATGTTTAAAGTTCACTGGCAACCAATGTGCAATGTGTCTTTGCTTACATAAACATCCCTAAGATTAAAATCCTAAATCAAGGTTACTGCACATGTGTGCGTGTTTGTTGGCTGAAAGATTTTACAAGCTCCGATGGCCAAGTTACAACCCAAGCATGCAAGATCTACATGATGGATTTGCAAATAGCTGCGGAAAAAAGGAACTCGCAAGCTTCATTGGCAAAGCCAATGGTGCTTGTTAGGTGCATCAGGTGAGGAAGGAGGGAGCTGCGACGCCTGTGGACACAGAAGTGATGGGAACAACTCCAGGGGGAGGAAAGCCGGCCCTGTAAAGGCAGCAAATGCAGAACGACTACACGCAGCGACTTAAAAAAGGAGTCTGAAAGAATAGATGCGGCGTGCCTAAAGACCTGGGCTGAAACTCACCTTTGTCGTGAGGATTGTTATTCAGCCTGCAGAACATTGAAGTCACGTTTACGGTCTCAAAATAGGGCTTAAGTAGGACATAAGTGTTCATAACCTTGTGCTGGCTGCAGCACAGGGATGTTTTCAGCTCAAGTGAACACTGAATTCTTGCTTCAACTAGATGAAATCCTCTTGGCGTGGAGCCTTGCTCAAGGTTTGGCGAGTGTACGCTAGTTACAGCCAACATTCGGGAGCCGGAGACTGCCCTTGCTGAAACAAAATGGAGAGCAGGAGTGCTCTCTCCCAGCCGAGAGCGTCCTTTAGAGATTTCAGGACATGAATAAAAATTGGCCGTGCAAATATGCCCCCGTTTTTTCACGCTTCCCCTCTCTCCGTGAGCACTGCGAATTTAGAATATTTGAAAGCAAATGGTACCCTGTCCTCACATTGTTTTTGTGGACATCAGCTTGCGATGTCTTTACAATTAATACATACAAAGATGAAGTGACAGTTCCCCCCCCACCCTCGGTTGTGGTTCACACGGGCCAAGATCTTCTCCTTCTCCTTGGCCAGAACATAAGAGAACGGCCATCTGGAAATTAATTTTGAACAAAGTGTAAAGAGAGAATATTTTTGTGATCTAATTCTTTAGGTAACGTTATTTAATTTATTTGTACAAAGAACTGAATACGGAGACAGATGCAAAACAGAACTTGAGAGGCAGAGAGCACATTGTTCTGTTCTTCTTCTGTAAAGAGCCAATTATTCTCCTTTAAGTCCTTTAGTTTCAGGGGCTGACTGAGTAGTTTAAGGGATAAAAGTATTAGCCTTTCATCTGTAGGATTCAAGTGCCAGTCCTCAAGGCAGACCAAAGCAAAATGAAGTGCGTTGTCTTATTTTGCTTCTTAATGTATTATTATATAATGGCATTATTAAACATTAGTGAATAGAGAATTAAAATTTCCAGCACTGACAGCTGATTAATTTTTTTAAAGTGAAAAAATTCACTCATCATCAAAAATATAAATTAAATCTTTTAAGGCAACTTTCAAGGAAAGCACAATGGCTGCTATTTTCTGTAACTATAATACGCCTTTCTGTAATATTGTAATCAGAGTGCATTTCCTTTTAGCCATGAAATAAAACACGGATTTCAGTCTTTGAAATGCTAAAAAAAAAAAAAAAAGAGAGGGCAAGAAGAAGAAGAAGAAGGAGAAAGGTTTGCTCCATTATCACTGGAAAGGAAAGGGTCGCAAGCATTTACAGCCTATGCCTTTTTCTCTGGGGTTTTCCAGCCAGCGCAGGTGATTTTCAGGCCGATCAGCTCTTTCCCGAAGTTCGCTGTGCTGCTGGGCTCACCTTCTTTGTCACCTTCAGCTTGTGTCTGCAATGGGTATCACCACGTTTATCCTCCTCCTGCAAAGATTTCAATTTACGTTCATTTGAACCCACTTTTGCTTTAAATCCTTGAACCTGGGGGGGTGGGAAATGGGACCTTAAACTTGTAGTGCTTAGGTACATTCCTCTCATTCCTGTAGACTGTCCTAATTCAGTGAAGAATAAATGCTATAGCTGTGCTGAGGCGCACTCGTAGAAGCAAACGGCACCTATAGGTGCGGGTCAGTGATGGCAAACCCATACTGCAGGGCGAGGATGCTGGAGGCAACCCCCTCCCGCCTGCCCTGCCCGTGCCACCGAGGGTACGGGGGGGTGGCAGGGGACCGAGGAGCCCCGGGAGCCGGGTGACAGCCCCGCGGGACACGGGGGAGCCGGCAGGGCTGGGGCTTTGGCGAGGCAGGGGGAGCCTGCTGGAAACCAGCCGGGAGCCCGGCTCTGGCGAAGGCTCCAGGAGACGTTGCAAGGATGGATCCCTTTGGAACGGCTCTTCTGGAGCACATTTGGCAAAGGGAACGTGGGGCTTTCTCCTCCCGAGGAGGGGGTTTTCTGCAGAGCAGGAGTAGCTGTCGGGCTGCTTTGCCCTCGACCTGCCGGACAGCCAGCAGCCCTCCCCACCTTGTCTTGCTTTTCCATTTGTTTACCTGCAATAGAGGTAATTTGAGGCACTGCTCCCTCCAGAGCTGCCGCTGCGAGCGGCCCCCGACCTGTCTGCGCTGGTGTCCTGCCCCAGGAATCCATCACGCCGGGTGCGCAGGAGCCGCGGCACGCCTGGCAGCACCCACCGTCGCGGCACAGCCCCTGCACGGGGTGACAGGCAGCGTCAGCAGTAATAAAGAAGAATGGCTACATGAATCCAAATAGGAGAACCCTAGAAACTTTCCATCATGTCAGCAGTTTTCTGTCATGTCCTAATAGGTTCATTTGAGTAATTTTGTTTTCACTAATAGGATACAATGAATAATATAATCATATCAGGAAGTTTTTAAATTATATTAGGAAAAATGAATACTGGAATGACAGAATAGAAATATGAGGCCAAAAAAAAATGCAGGTAAAAAAGAGATATTTTGGGACCTGATTCTATTAGATATTCCTGTGGCATTAGTCATGGGAATGGTATTACTGTCCACGCCAGGGCGTTTGATGCACAGCCTGTAGTTATCGGGGAATGGCAGACATCTCTATCATCCCGGTATGTTTATATGTTGGGAAAGGAACGAGTCTTCCCGGCTCATATATGTTTTCCCCAATAATGTCCTTATTAGCCTTCCGTCTGCTCACACCGCAGTAACGGGATGACTACAGCAATATGTTTTCATTAAGAACCGCAAGCGAACGGTGGAGGCAGACACCCTGCGATTCCCAAAGTGTGCCAGCCCCAGCCAGGGCCGGACGGCCAGCGGGGAAGGGAGGAACGCACCCATGGGCACACATACTCCTTCTCGCGGCGAAAGAGTTTGTGTCCTAAAGAGTTCTTTTAGCAGCTAAAGCAATGATCACGCCACTAAAAAAATATACAAAGCCAAGAAGGTTCAATGGTTTTTCCCAGCTTGAGATGCTCCTTTAGTGAGGAGAGGCATCCAGGGCAGCTCCTGCCTTCACCCCAGGGTGATGGACCTGCTCTCCCATCTCGGACCCTCGTCCCTGCACTGAGGAAGGGGAAAGGCAAGGGCTGTACCTGCGGAAAGAGCCGGGGGTGACACCGGCACAGCCGCCTGGACGCTTATAGGATGGTCCTGCCCACTCCAATCGTCCGCCCTGGTGGTGCTTGTGAGCGCACAGTCGTCGCTGAAAAAAATACCCTAGTTTGGTTTGAACGTTTGTTTCAAATCGATTAATAGCATCAGCAGTTATTTAGGAATAACTCAATATTTGAACATTAACATACAAATAGTCCTTGCTATTAATAGTTAATGTTTGGCAAGATGAATAGTCATTTCATCATTTTGTGTTTATTGTTTAAGAACAGGAGAGAAAAACAGGTAGATACACCCATGTATGCATAGCCAGGGCAGTAATACACACACACACACACACAGACACACACACACACACGTATGTGTGTATATATACAATTTATTTTAAAAAAACAAGCTAATAAAGTTACTAGAACCCGCCTGGAAGCAGGAACAGCAGTGCAAAATCTCGGCGCACTCAGCAGTTGTCGCATGAAATCAAAGTAAAAGCTACAAATCAAACTCTGCGCCCAATTTCATGTTGCGCATCACCCCTTCGCTGCGGAGTCTGCGTTATTGCCCCTTGCCTGGGTAGTCCAGGGGGGGGGGCCGGGGGACCCGTCCCGGCTGGACGGGGTTTGTCATCTGAAGCGATCTCGTTTCTTTCGTGGCCTCAGTGTTGCCATACATCCCCCTTCACCCCCCCCTCCGCTTCCTTCTGATCCCCGCGCAGCACTGGCTGCTCCGCCAGGCACCTTTGAAAGTGTAAACTGAACTTTTCAAATGAGGTAATTTGCCTTTTCCTTGCCAGTGCGATTTCAAAACAGAGCCAGATTCACTAGCCCAGCAAAAGAAATCCTGCGGAGGGACCCCGCAGTCCCTGCGGAGCGCGGCACAGCCCCTCGTAGAACCCTTCTCAAGTAAATAATATTAACATCTCACCCTTAGGAAGAAGGGCGCTGGGTGAAAAGCGGTTGAGGTAGCAGGGCTTGGCAAGGCCCTGCTCAGGGGCTGGCTGCCCCCCCTCTGCCTGTTCCAGCCGGGAAATAGAGGGCTGGGAAGCAAAACCATGCGGGAATGTGTTTTTCTTAAGTGGTAACGTCTCGAACTGCGGTGTTTCCTAGAGTTAATCTCTGTCCACATCCCTACGTAGAATTAGAATGGCCTTAATTCAGTCTAACTTACCTCCTGTGGCAGAAAAACAAGTTATTTCAGATTAAGGTCACTTCAATTCCAAACGCGCATGTTTCTACAATGGCTTAATTTAACTAACTCATTATAAATTCACACCTTTTCCTAATTCCTATTAACTTTCCCACCCGACCTGGTATAGAAAGTCATGAAAAATTGTCATCAGCTATAAAAACCTGCCCCCGCCCCCTCCCCCAAATCATTAAGTAATAGATTCCTAAAGCGGTGCCCTTGTTTTTCCACCAAGTTTCTGGTCTGTACTCCCCCAGGAGAAAACATCAGCCAGATCATGCGGCATCAGTGTCAGACTGCTGACTACACAGAAGCGTAATGATTTTCATCCATCTCCGGGAGCCTTGAACGCGCCGGAGAAACATCCTGGCACAACACACCTGTCCCTGGGACAGGTACTGCAAAATAATTGCTCAGTCCTCCCCGCTCCGTCTCCAGATGCTGCACAACGGCTGCTAATAAAGATGCATGGCTTTTGTGTCATCCATCTGGGTTGCCAGAGCCGGTACGGAGCCGTGCTCGCCACCGAGCCTACTCGTTGCCGTAGGAGTTGAGATGCTCAGAAGACGACGGTGCCTTTGTTTGCAGCCTTATTTGCCTTGTGTACGTCTCTGCTACATTATCATATAGGGCCAGTCCCTTCCGAATGAATGCAAAAGCTGTTCTGCCATTAACGCTTTCTGCTTCGATTCCCAGCCACCAAGCAACACGGGTGAAAATTCCCTCTTTTTATTGAACCTCAGTAGTAAGGCATCAGGAGTGTAATTTTATTATTTATTATTATTGCGTTAGCGTGGCACTGAGTCGCGCAATATGTTAGTTCCCTATCAGAGGTAATGAGGCAGGTGGGGGTTTACGTGCTTAGGTGAGAGTCGGCCAAACGTGGGATGCTGTAGAAGCACCCGGGTTTCAGAGGAGTCATCCATAACGAGGGATCCTGTCCATCAGCGCGACGCCTCCGCGGAAACACCTGTGAACCCTTTAACCAGCCGCAGCACCATCGTTCGTGGATCGGGGACGGACTCAGGTTGGAGATCGGCGCTACCCACTGCTGAGAACCGGCCGGCTTTCACAGGTGCCGGTGGGCCCATGTCCCCATCTAGAGACCAAGGACGTGCCCCAGGCTGCACTACCTTGAAACGGTGGGTGGAAACAGCTTGGAAAGACTATGCTTATGCGTAACATGTTGGGTTTTTTCCTGGTAGCAAAAGCAGCATAAAGACATAAAAGCAACCAGCATGTGCGCTGGAATGACATTTTGATAATGACACTTTTCCTCAATTTTAAAACAGGTTGGAGTGTTATCATAATCTTTGCAGCAGCGACGAGGGCCTTCCTCACGATCAGTCTCAAAGAAAGTGTAACACGTCTGTGAGATGTTATTAGAAACTGGAAGCAGTACCTCACTGCATTTTCGTCTGTGATTTGGAGTAACCCCCAACACAAGAATCCATGGCATTTACTAATAACTCCCTTACGCATCCACACCCTGGAGAGGACAGTGTTAATTCATGGAAAAGCTTTTGGTCCTGGAGATCTCCACGCTTTGGTAGTCATTGTGCAATTCTTGTCCCATTAAAGGGGGTTCAGTGTGTCTGGAACAAACGCGGGCCCAGACCTCCCGCGGCAGCAGGATGCAGTTGACCACCACCATCTCCCTTCTCTCCTCGTGACAGCCCTGAGCCACCGAGCTCAGGTGCTGCTGTCTGAACTGGCCAAAGTTTGCATCTCTGGGCCCATTTCCAAGCGTACCGTGAGAAAAGGATTGCTTGGGTCTTGCTTCTGGAAAATGTCAAGAGATGCACTGAGATTCTTTGAAAATGGTTCCGTGGGGAAAAATTCATTGAGGCAGAAACAAGGGAAGGTAATTCAAGACATCCAGCTCTCCGCCAGATCCTTCTCAGGAACGCAGCCAACTCTCCCATCAAGCTCCACCTCTGCCTTCTGATTTTCTGCTGATTGAGCCACCACAGAGGTGCTGCAGACCCTTGGTCATGCAATGGCAGGAACTCAACAGCTGGGAACTGATTTGACCCAAAAAACCTTAATTTTTGACCAAACCGGACCCTCCTGTGCCTTACCATCAGACCCTGATGCTCACGAGCATATGCACAGCCACCATACAGGGAAACACCGCATCCAAAGTTAGGTGGGAATGGGCTTGAGGCTTATGAAGCAGCAAAGGCAGCTTTGGACGTGGTGTCCACGAGGGATGGACAATAAGGGCACAACACTCCTGAACTGCAGTACCGCATTTTGCCATTTCTGCACATGTATTATTATTTATTATTGCCCTGAGGTATTTTGCTATGGGATACTTATATGCTTTCTTCACATTCAACAATATGTTTCCATGGGAAAAAAAAGGGAGAGCCTCGCAGCATCTTCCAGCGCTTCACACGGACTTGGGTACGGGCGAGGTGAGGATTGGTTCAGCCAGATGCCTAGCGCAGACTGATGCAAGCAGCACTTCAAACTCCTAATTTCACAAAATCTCCGCATTACGAGTTCAAGATCTTTGAGCAACTGACAGATTTTCCTAGATTGTTGCCCAGAGCTGTTAATCCCACATTTCATCCTTTCCTGGGTTTTTTTTTTTTTTAGAGGTTGAGAAATGTAATCCTAATTTAATCCTGACTCTGGAAAGCACTGAGAAGCGCGGAGGCGCGGAGTCCCGACAGGCAGGTGAGAAACGGGAAACTCTCCACCTCGTGCCAGCACTAACGCTGCAGAACCGTTGGTTTATTAGAAAAGGCTTTTCCCAGAAAGTCCCCGTGTGTTAGCTGAGGTCCGCGACCCGACAGCCCTGCCGGGTGGGTGCGTGCCGTGGGTGAAGGCCACGGGAGGTTTGAGGGACCGTCATTCCTGGATTTACCCCCCCAAAACCAGTGGGCTGCAGAGGGGAAGAGAGACGAGGTCCCACCGCAGCCAAACGGCCGTGCTCACACCTCTAAAATAAAGAGCAAGGGGAAAAAAATAAAACAGAGAAAATCCAAACTGACATTTGGGTCTCAGTTTACATAATTGTACCTTTTTGTTATTACAACAGTGCGATTGCAGGACAGGGTGTCAGGCTTAACTCTGAATTCCCATGCCTCATTGGATTAATTGTGGATGTAAGGTGTTTAATGTTACTGGAACAGACAGAAGTTTAAGGGGTCTCAGTTTTGGTGATTTTTTTTTTTTTGGTAAATTTTGAGTGATGGAGTGAGATGAATTAGTAAAAATTCTTTAAGAAAAAATGAAATGTGACACTTGCTTTTCTTCTTTCCCGCTGTTGGTTTTACAGAGGAGTGACAGAACAGCTAAGGGAAGGTCCTCTCCTGCTCTGACCTCTCGTGTGCAGTGCAGCCCCTAAACTACAGCCCACATTTGCTCATCACTCCACTTGTAGCACCTTCATCACCATCGCCGCTGCAAGGCGTCTTTATTCCAGCCAGGCTTTGGACGTGTCCACAGCAGGTAAGGGAACCTGACACGGCCATTGCACGTTCACGTGGGCAGCAAAGGGCAGTGCTGTGACACAAGCTCAGGTCTTGAAACCAGTCTGGTGTGGTGGGCAGAGCTGTAAGTACTGGCTCTTCACAGGATGTGGCCACATGGTCCTGGCTTGGGCATCTCCCACTTGCTCATGGGCTCTTGAGCACTTGTTACGAAGGGCTTTTAGACTCTTTGATGTCCTGCAGATATTTCCAAAATCTTTTCACATCATCTGCATGTAGGTTTTGAATTTTCTTGCATTGCGTACACAAGAACCTGGTCCAAGCCCAAACACAAGTGAGGTTCCTTTCTCACTGGCAGAAAGGTGCCTACAACCGGAACACTTTATTCCTCAATGTGTCTGTGTGTTGATAGAACAGATCTGCGACTGGAATGAAGTTATAGTTGTAATTGAGTTGGCCTTTGCATATCATCCAGCACTGCCTGGCCTTCCACCACGTGGAGGTCGATCCTGATAAGAGATGTCAAGGAGACAACAGCTTTGCTGTGAAGCTGAAAGGTGAGTAGACAACTTGGATATCATTAACAAGTACAGTCTTTGAGACAACGCTCCGGTTATCTAATCACTGATCTGCATTGGCGCCAAAGGAAATATTCTGAGGTCCCCATGGGTTTGACATACTCAATATTCCAAGAACTTTTATTCTCCTTGGTGCCCACTACATCTGCCTTTTTCACTGAAGAGCTCAGATTATTTTTTTTTGGGGGGGGGGGGGGGGGCGGGGAAGAGCACCCCACAAATATACCAAGGTTGAGAGTGGGTGCCTATGGAAAACGGGATATAGCTTTCTTAATTCGTTCAGATTAAAAATTTCTCAGTCTTTGACAGCGGCTGTGTCCATGCAGATTGCGTTGCCTGGCTGTTTACAGGGAAGCGTCTGATTCCCCGCTCTGCACCGGAGTAACCCCGTTAACTTCACGTACACTCGCATTTCCTCTCCTCCCTCTGCCAACACAGCTTCTGCCTGTACTTGGCTCTGTCGTGTTTCACTTGAAGTAGAGGAACCAAAATACAATCTCATGTCATTTGCTGTCCAGCTGCAGTCTGCCGAGATAATACACTGCTGGCTCTGGTTCCAGGACAAAACATTTTTCATGTTTATTTTTATATTTAAAAAAAACAACAAACTTTCAAACTTTTCAATGCTTATTTAGACTGCAAGTTATTAATGTTTATTTATTACCGTTACTCATTTAAGATCAGTCTTAGGTGTTGATAAAGGGCTCGGTTTCTGGGTTTGGTTTGAGCTTTTTTACCAGAGAAAAAAATAGCGTATATTGCAAATGGAAATCTGAGATCCCAAAAGCAAGTAGAGCCAAACGCTAGACAGAGGAACCCTGAGGTCTTAGCCTTCAACCCACTTATTAGAACCAGGATTTACTGTGACTTTGTGCAGCAGAGGATTAATGGAATGAATCACCTTACTTCCCCTTAAGATTTGCCTAGGCATGTGATTTGTGTCTGCTAAGCTGGTATAATGATGAACAATCCTTTTTATTAACGTGGTTAAAAATAGAAACTGCAGTAAGACCTTACATAAACTAGAAGTAACACGTGCCAACTCATGCCCAAATCCCCCCGTGAGCTGTTTCGGTCTATGAGATGTTGGCATCAAACAAACAAGTTGACTATTTTGAGAAAATAGGAGAACACAGTATAAAGCTACTCCGGTGCTTTTCTCGAAAGGCTGGAGCACAAGGTCAGGACTTTCCTTTACGTATTTTTCCCAGAGGATGATGTAGTACCTGGGGCACGCGTGGGTGTGGGAGCATTGCGTGTACACAGGCACCGATGCACACACGCGTGCGCTCACACACATGCACAAACACACGCGCACACACTGTGTTTCAGAGTCATCCTGTTGGCAATGACCGGCGTTTCTAAGCAGCCATGTGCAAGACCCAAATGCATCCAGCTACTGTGCAGATGGTGCAGTGGAGCTGGGGACAACTTCACACCTCTTTTCTGCCTTCTTTATTTGCACAGAACGAGACGCAGGCCGGGCCACCGCTTGCCTGAGCATGAACTGGGCCTCTGTCGGTCAGGAGAGGTGGGTACCACCCCACGGAGACCACCACCAGAATTCAAGTCCCCTCTTATTCTCTGGTATTGTAATTTCATTCTGATTTTACCCTTAAACTGTACTTTCTCCATCACCCTCTTCACCTCTAGTATACTGATGACAACTCTAACACACCAGTGGCTACTGCCTCTTTTTTTTCCATGAGTTTTAAAGGGACACGAGATACCCTGGCACCTCCAGTTAGTCTGTGGCTAGCTCCGATGCCTTGGAGTTCATCCCACAAGGAGGGGACTCCTGCCACTGGTTTCTTCAGGAGCTGAATCACAGTGCGGGGTGTGGAAATGCTCTGGATGTTATGGATAGGTCCCCCTTTTACTTGCAGTGAACGTCCAAGACAAGATGGGATGGGGATCTATGAGGATCAGAGACCATGGAGGGTGGATTTGAGTCCGAAGAGCAACGCCCAAATACTGTGTGCTGGAAGACCACCACCAGGGCACAACCTCCTGCGTGGCAGTCAGCCATCAGCACGGGCCACTGAGCCCTGGGGGTCACTGCAGTTCTTAGCCTGTGGTGAACAAACCAGGAGCCTTTTGGGACAGAGCAGTTTCCACGTTGAGCACCACTTCTTGTTGGGTCACGGCAGGGGCCGGGGGCTCCCTGGGAGCAGAGCTGGGTGAGGGCACCCAGGGTCAGACGCAGCCCGGGGTGGTCGGGCAGGGCCATGGGGATGGGATAAGGACATCAGCTTATGGCACGGTGGGCCGTGGTGGGGCTGGAGACCACGCTCGCTGAACCAGGCCTCTCCAGGCACACCAGTATGGGTCTGCCCACCGTGGTCATTGCCAACAGGCTTATGTGGTCCCACGCAAATGAAGGACATGAGAGTCATGGTTTATAAATACAGCTACTCCTGTGAAAGCCCGCGGTATTTTGAGGATCCTAATTGTGTTTTGGATCGAGTGAAGTAACTCTGAACATCTGAGCACCTCTCTGAAACAGGAAGGCATGCCTGTGTGCCCTTTCCACATGCGCTTTGGCAACTAAATTGTGCCTTTAGGCATCATCTCTCACCGGTCTTGCCTAAAATAAAACAAGTGGATAAAACAAAGGAGGGGTTTACGTCATGCGTAAAAGAAAACGTGCGTTAGCCCATGCAGATTAACACCATGGAGAATATCATCACTGGTGAAATACTTTTTGAAATGCTTTCTCACTGAGCTATATTAGCTGCTCGTGAGCTATGACTGAACCAACTTAGAAAAGCTTCCCCTTAAAAAAATTATATGAGAAAACTTGACAGCTTTTCTTTAAGTCTTGCCTGTTCTTAGTAAGTTTAAAGACCAAATTAGCAATGCAATCATGAGAAAAAGAATTGGAGACTTCTCCAAGCTGTCAAGTGCATTTTACTGGATGATTAATTGGCAATGCTCTGGCCAACCCTTGGGTCCTGCTAAAGGCCATGCCCCTTGACTTGCACCTGCCACTGTGCGACTGATTGCGGAAAATGGATGTCTTCACTTTTTCTTTTTCTTTTTTTTTTTTTTTTTTGTTGCAGCTGTTAAACTGCTTTAAGGAAATCTTATTTATCTAGAACAGAAACTTGAACTTCTCTAATCTCAGGAGGCTGAAATGAATGTAATTCTCTGTCTCGGTCTGACTTATGGAAGCAATATTTTAGGATCTTTAGGAAAGCTGTGATAATTGGACACGATTTTGCGTTCCTTGTATGTAAGCCTAATGTTTCCTTGCTTTCATGCCTTCTTGTAGCCTCTACCATTACCTATGGCATGTAGGGGGGAGATGTGAAGGAAAAGAAACTTTACTTTTGCTATTTAATTTTTAGACAGAGAGCAAGGCTAAAAGGGCAAACCCCATGCCAGGTAATACCAGGATATTAGGTGCTATGTGGAGTGATTCGCTATTGGAGAAAAATCTGGGAAAGATGGCACACAGGAGAAGTCTTCAGAGTTCCCCAAGGAATTGCAAGCAATTCCAAAGACTTTATTTGGCCAATAAATATTTGTCGAAATATTTTGGGTGTGTAAGCACTGTGTTCAGACTTGATGTCCTTAATAACAAAAAGAAACTCCTCTTGCCTGTGTTGTTGCTGGATGTGATCCCGGGTTGTTTCTCCCGCATGGTAAGTCACCCCTGAAACACCGTATTACCTCCTTTTCTTCTTCAACATCAAGTCTGTCCCCACATCCTGCCATGAGACATATAAAAAATGAGCCAAACAAAAGTAAAGAGATGACATGCAAACAAAACATCCCAAATAATCCTGATATTTTAGATTAAATAAAGCCAGCTGTTTCCACACACAGCAAGCCAATGAAGCATTAATTTGCTGTCGTTATCTTCACACCAACTGCCGTGCAAAAGCAAAGAAAGAGACGGTACCGACTCTTAAACTCGCAATCCAAGGTCCTGCTTCCACGACTGACTGTGTATAGACCGCCCCTGCCCTCAGAGGGTTACCTGTAGGCACCAAAAGGCAGTTGCCGGACTGGAGATCAGTTACAGAAGTCCAAGTCACATCGAGACACTTCTTGTAAGTGCTGTAGGGAGTTTCACCACAGTATGGATATCAAGCTTTAGGTTTGGTTGTGGTTGTTTTTTTCTCTAGGAGGAAAGGTCCTTCACCATATTTGAGCTATAATCACTTACTGAGCCATATTTTAACATCTGAAAATCCTATTTGAAGAACTTGCTGTCAGAACCAAAGCAGGTTGAGGGTGATAGATGTGAAATAAATATGTACGGTAAACAGAAAAATACAGGCCACCCTGTTGACTTCAGCTCCGATTCCTCACACAAAGTGATTCCTGTGAGACGCGTACGTTACAGCTCTGGTCTGCTTTCCTTCAGCTGCTTCTCCTGTTCCTCTGCTGCATTTTTGCCCCGTTTCACAGCTGGGGAAGAGGAGCTCCTTGAGGAGCGAAATGAGTGGTTAAGTGGCCCGATGATGAGATGCATGCTGAACTGCACGGATGCTCTTCTGCTCTCTTGGGACAATACTTCCTAGGTAATTTTTTACTGCGTCAAGGACACCTGACACACGGACAGGCAGAAGGTTTTAGCAGCTGCAAAAGGCCCAGTGTATAAAACCGTAATATTAGTACACTGGAAGAGACAGGTCATCACTGCAGTCTTCGTAATGCCCAGTGTTTGATTCTAAAAAACCACCAGCCGGAGATGCAGAAATGCTCTTTGAAGATCTCAGATGTAGCCCCTAATACGTAACACACTAACGTCTCTCAGATGTGCTGTCCTGTTGGGCCTTGAGCCGGCAGGTGGAGAAGCAGGCTGTGCCCGGGCTCTTAGCCTCCTCGCACGGGCATTTGGGAGGATGCTGCCTGGCAGCACCTGAAGGAGCGGCAGGACCTGGCATTGCTGCTTACAGGTGTTTAAAAGCACATCCACAACTTATGGCTGATGCAAAAACCAGGGGGGACTTCTTCGGTCCGGGGTTCTCTGCTTCTCATCTGTGAGGAGGGGAAGGAGGGAAGGGTTGTTCGCAGGCTCTTTGCTTCTAGGAAATGTTTTGTAGTGTTCCTCGATTCCCGCGAGGCTCAGAAACTTCTCATCTACCCACTGAACTCATAGACACTCATGAAATACCCGGAGTGTAGAAGCTGGGACTTTAAGAACAGTGCCTAATATTGTAAGACTCGCAATCAACTTGGAAGAGTTGGAAACACTTATGCTCTATAAATAAATCCTCTGTAGAGCCCATATGCAGCTACTGTATTTTAAACCTCAGGAGACACAGCGAAGGCAGTCCTGGGAAGTGCGAGCTGCTCATTAGCGCGGGAGCTGAGGGGAATGATAATTTCTGTGTTCTCTCCCCGCTGAGCCGCCGCAGCCAGCGCCCCGACCCAGCCCCGGCGAGGACCGCGGGACAGCAGATAGCTCCGACACCTCCCCAGATGAAAAGCAACGGGGAAACGCAACACCTTCTCCCTGGCTTTGTGCATTTAATGTGAAGAAAACACTCCAAAACACTTTGCGAAGCCAAAGGAGAAAGGTGGGATCCTTTGATCGCTCCAGACATAAATTGTCCCTTTTTTCCTTAAATGTTTTGTCCTCAGAAAATAGCAACTGAATTGCATAACATAGATGGGAGCATATGAATGACTAACAGTATAAGTTGGCTCCCTTAGGGTCAAAGCATAAATAACTGTCACTGGAGCTGCAGTAGAGATATTAGCTGGATTCAGAGGCAGTTATCCTCTTGTGGACAAAGAAAGAGAAGAAAATACGACAGAAAGGCTGCATAATGCTTTTGTTCTGGTTGAGATGTGGGTAACCACTCCTGTACATATCTCAAACTCTTCTTCCGTTTGGAACTTGCTTTGAGATCCTTTGGGAGAGATGCCTCTGGAGATACGTACCAGCAAAGATAACCCTGTGTTCCATAAACCTCTCTGACCTGACCTATAAATT
Source organism: Charadrius vociferus (assembly GCF_000708025.1). Classification (NCBI taxonomy): domain Eukaryota; kingdom Metazoa; phylum Chordata; class Aves; order Charadriiformes; family Charadriidae; genus Charadrius; species Charadrius vociferus. The sequence continues at coordinate 581,620 of NW_009647747.1, forward strand.
ATTATTAGCGAAGAACACGTACTCTGCTTCCTCGCACGTGGGGTTACGTTGCACTTTTGCTCATAATACAGTGCAACAAATAGAGAAACAAATAATGGAGAAGTTAACGTTGGTCCTTTAAAAGTCAATTTCTGTGTGCATTTAACCATAAAAGCAACATCTGCTCTGCTAAATACAGGTGTTTTATATCCTTGTCATTAATTGGAGGGGACATTATGTCATCATACATCAACAGTTAAAGTTGGTTAAAGTGCCACTTATCTCAGGTGCTATCATTAATCAGATCCCTTTCATCTGGGTGCCCACACTGCCTCTATTAGTAGCTCCGTTATACCCTTTGAACGTTTTCCTTCTCTTTTTTGTGCTGATTTTGAATTAACGGCTGGAAAAAAACAGACACACACCGCACTCACAGAGGGCTGCGGTCCTTACTTGGCCAAAAGCCCCACTGAACCCCAGTTCTCTCCAATAATGCTCGTGGGATCAGACCGGGAACTCCTCAGGAGTCACTTGCCACCCGGCACTGCAAGAGGCAGTGCCCCGCCGTGGTGACCAGCAGCCCAACGGAGATGCTCTGGCTGCAGCAGGGGCGAGGTGTGGGGCAATAGCGCCGTGGGGCAGCACCGCCTGCGTCCCCTCCACCCCCCGGGCGGCAGCAAGGCTCACGCTGCGCAAAGCAGGGGAAGAATTATATCCCAGCCCTCTATCCGTGGCATCTTCGGTGGTCACGAGAAGCGCATGTGGCAAACAGCCCATTAGCAAGCCGTAACTGCCAGAGAATTGTAAGTAAAACAAATTGAGTGTGACATAAAAAAGTAAAGTATTGAATGGATTTTCTTCCCGAGAATTACACGAAGTCAAGTATCTTATTAAGTTCAAGAGAATTACATTTTACATGCTTCAGCAAGAGACGTGTACCCTTTAGAAAATAATAATGAACTGCTTTTTTTTTTTGCATTCATTTACATACCTTTGATAAATTACTGTAACCAGATTAGGGAGATAAAATAACTAGTCTATTAATTACAATGATTATTATTTAATAGAAAATGGGATTCTGGGCAACGTGTATGGTAAGAGGAAAGCTTAGCAATGCATTATATGGATGTGGTATTTTATCTTAAAGAGTAAGATAAGTGTCCAGCTCTTTCTGCAATCTAAAGAATATGTTCATTACCTGTGCAAGATTTATAAGTATAATTGAGTGTAATATTTTAAAACTATTTGCCTTATTTCGTCGTACATGGAGGACGAGGCAGAGCTGCTTCTTTAATTAAACTGTGTAAATTCCTTCATGAAGTTATCTAACAAGGCTTCCATTTGTAAGGAAATTACTTTTTTATACAAAAAGTTTGCGAGATGATATAATTACAGTCCTACCTGAACATCGGTGGGTGTCTGCCTGTGTAGTTGTCTGAGTGTCTGTTCATTTTATGTGTCTTACGTAAATCCTGTTACATCTAATGCGCATGTGTGTGTATATATGCCCATATTAAATCCATATATACATATTTATATGCATACGTATACATGCATACCTACAAATACGTATACCAGTATGTACTAAATGACCAGCAACGTCAGAGGTGCGGGCTGGGCTCTGCCTTGGTCCTGGACCACGTGCGCCTCTCCGGTGAATACGCTAATTGTCATCACTTCGTTCAATTAAAGATATTTAAGTAAACTATCCCTTCTGTGCTTTCAAGCCTTGTCACTAGGTGGGCATGGCACGAGAGCCAGACTTAAACATTGGCTAAAAGATTATTGCTCACTGGAGCCAGAATTCCTTGCACCCAAGAACGAGAAACATTTCCAGAAGACCACTTATGTCCTACTGAAGTCCTCAACTGGGATGCTAAGCTCCCACCTGGGCTGCAAGCTGCCTTGTGCAACAGCAGATTCAGACTCTTTATACTTGGGCTGCAACATTTAACGTTGTTTGTGGACCGTCTCAGTAGTCCCGCACAGGCATGGTATCAGCTGAGGGACAGGGAGCCTAAAAGCATCGTTGTGGATACTGTTAGTCCCTCGTTAGCCGGCCAGCATGACGAGCACTCTTGCATCCATGAGCTACACGTACCTCCTTCCTCCCACTCCAAAACCACAGCTGCACCCAGAAAACGGAAAGGTAGGAATTACTGACTTCACTGAAAAACAGGAGGTAAGAGGCTCTTGTCCTAAATTTAGGGAATGCAGTTTTTCTCTTACTGAAAGAGCTTCTCAGGACAGAAGTTTTGGAGGCAGCTCCCCTTCCGCACCGCTGACCTGCTCCGAGTGCCGGTGCCGCCAGCGCTGGGGCTGTCCCCACAGCCCCACTGGTCCCTGCCAGCTCCAGCCACCTCGCCTGCCGCCGCACGGGGCTCTCCCGCTCGCAGGAGCTCACGGGGGTTAAAATCCAGAACTGGTTTGCCTCTCCCTTACCAGTCTGTAAAGGAGAAGTCGCTCACCTGAGGTGAATACAAAGCTGGTTAAGAGATGACAGTCCCCTTCTAAGTACACAAATCATGCCAAAAGCTGCTTCTCAGCAGCCTCTCTCAGCAGCCAACACACACCTTTGGTAGGATACACTTATTTAAATGAACTTTTCCCAAAATAAGATATATTTTTTTTAAGCAAAAGGGGAAAAAAATAAAATAAGGGGGAGGCAGAAGCACCACTCCCCAAGTGGAGCCAGGCCCCGCAGCCCTTCTGTGGGTGGACGTGGGGACAGGATGTGGGGCACAGCCACAGCCGGGGTGTGGGAAGGGTCTCCCCCCATCAGCCAGCACTTTACCTGCCAGTTTGAAAGGAGATGAAAGATAAATGCTAACATCTGCGACCGCACACGCAACGGTGGCAGGGGAGGCTAAATGCTAAGTAGAGCAAGAGACGTGTCTGGCAGTCACCTAGGCATGAAACCGTCCTCCCCGCACTGCCCCCCGAGCGGTGTCCGCTCCCTCCCCGTGGCCACCCAGCCTGCTCCTCGGCTCCACCGCGGCCGCGGGGCTGCCCCAGGGCTGGAGGGACACACCGCTCCGGTCCCCACTCCACGCACCGACAGCCAAACTTGGGCTTTTACATTTTCCCTTCTCCTGCTTTGCGCGGGTCTCTCCCCTGTCTCATCTGCCGCCGGAGCTGTTGCCACCTTTCCCGGAGACGGTCTCGTGTCTCACATCTTCTGTTCACACTCGCAGCATCTATCATCTGCAGCCTTCCTGCCATAACTTCTTTTGGCATACGTCAGGTCACCATTTATTTCTACATTTCTTTTTTTTTTTTTAAACAGAACATCCCACATGCTGCGCTCATTACTGCGGGTTTATAAACCCGCTGCAACCTCTCCGTAGGTGTTCTTCTAAGCAGGTCAGGCAGCAGTGCTGGAGCTACCCTTGCCTCTCCCCAGCCGAGCAGGGGCTGCTTTCCCCAGCCCTTGGGTGAGCTGACATGCAGTTGTTCTTAGCTTATCTGTCACATCTGGTTTTATTCACACATCTGGCAAGAGGCAGCCATTACATATATTTTCCAGTTCTCCTAAGTGTTCCTGCCTTGCATCCAGACGGAGGAGGGGTGAGGTCACGCAGGAACATCGCTCTGACAGCTCCTTGGTGGCTCTATGCCCAGAGGTGCCAGTCTCAGGCACGGTCCTCTTCGGGGTGCTCCTATACTTAAGAAAATAAATCACAATTGTTACTAATTAACTCTCTGGCATCTTCACCCTACAGCCTGCGCTAGCACCCCGCAGCCAGGCACAGCAACCAGATGATGATGCCGCCGGCACCGCAACACCTCCACCTCCGGATGGCAGAGCCTGCACCGCTCACCACCCCCCGCGCTGGGGCTGGTCCTCACCAGTGACGCTGGGGCACACCAGTCCCCCCAGCCCAGCTGCTCCAAGGCATGATGGTAGTGGTTTGGAGGACCACCTGGAGCAGGAACCCATCCCCTCCCAGGCTGGTAGCCCCAGCTCTGCCCTTAAAAGCACTGGGGGCGGCTGAAGACAGTCAGGTTTGCAGGATAATAACAACCACCTGTCAGGTCTTATTACTCAGATATTTCACACCAGAGATTCGTTATATTAAAGGGCACTGAAATTACTTATGTCAGGTAACTGAATTATAATTAAATGCTATGTAGATTATTAAAACACTCTTACGGCAATGGGGAAACATAAATGATAACACAAGACAGCCCCATTACAGAATTAGCTTACTAGCAGAGTTTTGCTTTGATTTGTCGGTAACCGGGATAACTACCCTCTCTCCAGCACTCGCCGCCTCTCCCTCTGCCCGGCCACGCTCCGGCCAGCCACTCGCTGCCGTCGGCTCTGGCACGCAGCAGCCACGAACACCACAGCGCTGCGCAACTTCCACCAGCAAACACGGAATTCAGCGTTTCTCCTGGGTGTCAAAAATCCACGCGAACCCTTGGGTGAGCTTCATGTGCAGGGATGGGGAGCAACACCCCTCCCCGAGCCCCGCGGCTCCTCATCACCACCGACCGGGAGGGTGCTGCGAGAAGGAAGGGAAGATGGCAGGATGGGGTGTCTGTTGCTTGCCTTTTAGCCTGGGAAAAACCCACATTTTGTTATATGTTCTGATCTGAAGAAACACAGAAATGGTGTATACGGACCAAATCAGCTATCAGTTTGCACAATTATTTTCCCTTTCTTAATTCATTCCTACACATGTGGAGGAGACAGTCACGATAAATTGTAAAACCATATGATAAACAGCAGAATAGTCCCTAAGCCAGCTAGGATTTAATAAGGATGAATTTAATACTTTTAATAGGGTTCTGCAATATCTGTCCTGAACCCCGACAATCCTGCATCCTCGGATCAAACACGGGAGCCCTGGCCTCTCGCAGGGCCCCCTACACCCCGGGTGCGTGACCGCGTCCCCGCTCCCTCTCCCATTGCTGCCCAGTGGCCGTGTTTCCACAGGAGGGAGGGGAAGAGCCCCACGGCACCATGGGTCACCTGCGACGAAACCAGTTGTCATCTGTTCTGGCTGCCCGAGTCCCCGAGAGGGGGTCCTTCTCCTCCCGGCTGGCGCGTGCCCGCCCGCCGCCTGCGGTACAACGGCCGCTGCCTTCGGGATGAGGGAGACCAGCTCCAGGCGGGAGGCGGAGGGGTTTGCGCAGGGCGATCAGGCTCCCAAGGGGGGCTTGGATGTCTTCAGCTGACCCTTCCACGGCTCCCAGGTCTCGGACCTGGCCTAGTTTTCTTTCCCCCTAACAAACACCTATTTTACAAGCAACTGCCAACCCCAGAAATTTCTTCAAGGAATTGCTAATCGGCAAGATGCGACAAGAAATAAACAAGTAGCGGTGGTTAATAATAAACCAGTGTGGAATGAACAGATCGCACTCGCTATTACTGTCTTCCCCTAGGTTCGGGGGTTTGGTGGGGGCTCTTTTGGGTTTGTCGGTGGTGTTTTTAGCTGATAGTTCCCAGCTGGGACTATAAATTCATCTGTGCGTGGAGCTATTTTCCTACTTGTCTGTGCACCCCTTGGGATGCTTTATCAGAAAACAGAGACGCTCACACTGCACAGTGCCTGCGCAGGCACAGGCGCGCGCACGCATCAGGTCCTGGAAAGAAACGTGGTTGGTACCCTGCATATCTGTTGAGTTTCTCCGTTAGGAAACTTACAGCGGGACAGACAAACTTTGGGAGCTGCTGTTTGTTCATAACCAGGTGAAAGCCGCCGCATGAGAACCACGCGGCAGCTCTCTCTCCACCGTATCCTCCTGCCAGCCCCTGCGCCAGCCGCTCACCCCGCTGCCACAGCAGAACAGGGGAAGACAGGACTTGGAAATTCCCTGGGAAATTGTGGTGTACCGACAGCAGATCCACTTCTGCACATGAAAGAGGACTCGTCTCTGATCATCACTGGTTATCCAACACCTCACAGCTGGATCTGCTTAGCTGCCCGTGGGGCTGGGGGATGGGTGTCTCTGGAGGGACACCCTGCCCCGTGCCTGCGGTGGGGCATTTCCAGAGATGTCCATGGACGTCTCCCAACTGACGTACATAACCAGGGCACAGAGGTAACACCTCGTGATGTGTTTCACCGGCAAAAACTCCCTCATTCCAACTGCAGCACGGGTGACGGGGCTCCTGCAAACTCCCGGCAGTCGGGTATGGGACTGGGGACACACATGTGAGCAACCCCAAAACTAGAGAACGCAAATTCAGGGGAGCCAGCATCTACCTGCGGTTACCCTGTGACTTAAATAAGGCTTAATTCATCACATCAATTACTCGCTCCAAATGATTCTCTCATAACTGGTAATAAACATCCCATCAGCTTGGATGGGCTGCAGTGGGGCCGGGAGCAGTGCGGGCGACGGGGACACGCCACCCATGCCTGGTGACAGAGCACTGCCACCCGCGCGGGAGCTGCCAGGCGGCAGCAATATCTCTCCTCTCCTTCCCGTTGCGAGGAGGTGTGCGCCGGGCAGCGGGCAGGAGCGGGAGGTTGGGCAGCCAGGGATGGCACCAGCGGTTTGGCTCCTCTGGTCCCTGCGTGTCCCCTCACCTCAGGGACCCTCTGGGATCTCCATCCCACAGGGACAGACAAAACGGCCAGTTCCACCATTCCCGGGGAGGCGGCAGTGGGGTTCCTCTCACGGGGATGGGATGTAAAAACAGCCAGGTACCGGCCATCGTCTGCTTTTGGAAATGAATAGCCGGGAAATTCCTTCCTGCTGGCTCTGTAGGGAAGAGGGTGGAAATATCGAGTGAAACTGTTGGGCGAGGAGCACGCATATGTGTGTGTCTGTGTGTTAGTTTATATAACACTTTAACTAACAAGCTATGATCTTCTCCAGAACAGTAGATAAAATGGCAAATGAAATATAGGGCAATAATTCTGACACTAAGGCGAAGTTGCTGGTTTTAATATATGCCTCTCTGCAAGCAGATAGGCCATAACATGACAATAATGAAATATAAATGACCTACATAAAAAAAAGATAAAATCAGGTAATTACTGAAGCGTCAGTTCTTTACAAAATAATTGGTAATGACCTTTGATAAAGAAATCACTTCCGTGATATTGCTGACAGTACAATTTTCAACTCTGAGAAAACATAGCAGCTGGCTCTAAATCAGGGCCAGCGCTGCCGGGACTCGCCGCCGCCACCGCCGCCGGAGAAATGTGCTCCTCGTG
>NW_009647747.1:589026-593015 GCF_000708025.1 Charadrius vociferus
TCCCTGGAGGTGTTCAAGGCCAGGTTGGACGGGGCTTGGAGCAACCTGGGCTGGGGGGAGGTGTCCCTGCCCAGGGCAGGGGGTTGGAACTAGGTGGTCTTTAAGGTCCCTTCCAACCCCAACCATTCTATGAGCCTATGAATGCGGTGGCACCGAAAACCCCATCAGATCCTGCAGCTTGTGGGTAGAGCCTGGAGATGATGCTCAGCACCCTGCGCTGCCACAGCCTCATGCGGAGGGGTGGTGGGATGCCAGGAGCATGGCAATGTCCCTCCGAGGACCCAGAGAAGACACCCCCTCCAACCGGAGCCACCTGCTGTGGTGTTGACATTACCCCCCTTAGAGCAGGAGCAGGACCGGGGACCTCCGGCTGTCCCTTGTGACCTACACAACATCACTGCTTCCAGGACAAAGCCAGGCCACCTCTAACCCCTCTGTCCCCACTGCCAGGGGATGCCCCAAGCCAGACCTGCCCTCCCAATGAGCAGGTCAAGGCGTGAGATGACACTTGCCGCTTCTCCTGTGCCCCCCTGTGCCGAGGGGCAGAGCGTGCAGCTCAACCCGTTTGCACGCGGGAGCTCCTGCGCGACCCCCGGCTCGCTCGCGGCAGGCTGGAGGATGAGCGTCAGATGGAAATGACTTTTGATTGCTTCCAATCTGGCTGAGATTGCAAACAAAAGGCTGCAACTGTCACATCCGATCTCCCCCAGCGGACGCTCCCCCTGGAAAAACTTCTGAGAAGTCCAAGCGAGGGAAGGAGAAGATGGCAGGAGTGTCTCAAAGGAGCGCGTAACACCAAGGAGTGACAATGACCTGCTGCAGTCAACCCTCACGTAAGTGCACCATTGCGGTTGCAGAGCTGCTCCTCAGGCTTTCAGGTTTTCTGCTGATTGTCTCAACTGAAAATTAGGTGAATGACTGATGTTTTTAAGAGGATAGGATTCAATACGCCTCCATCTCACTGAGAAGGAAGAGTCAATATGAGCCACAGAGATGCCACGGGTCCGTTTGTAATCGGTGGTGTCAAAGCAATGGCACACCTCGGTTTAGCCACGAGCTCAGCCCTGGGCGACCATCAGCGGTGGGGGGCAACGGGTGGTGAAGAGAGCCGGCGGTCGGCACGTCCCTGCGGGGCCATCTCCCTCTGCCCGGAGCTCTCCCGCCTGCTCCGCGCCTTCCCGGCTGCGTGGGTTTGGAGCAGGCAGCCGGAGCAGCGCGGGCACCGCATCCATGGCGAGGGGCGGGATGTACAGCAGTACAGCAGCGCAATGTACACGCACATCAGGAAAATGCTGCTCAGATTGTTCTGGTCCCACAAGCAAAAATATTTAACATTTTTCCAGGCGGGGAAACGAACCGAAAGTGACATTGCGAAGATGCACGGACCAGTTTACACTGAGGGTCTCTTAACTTGTTTCCCCCACCCTGCGTCTCCTGCGGGGACACGTGGGGGCCTGGGGGCACAGAGCTCTGGTCTCCTGCTCCGGGGGACAAAGCCCGCCAGCACGGAGAGTTGTCTTCCAGGCTGGACGTGTTCGATGACACGGGGGAGATGGAGGATCTCCCACCCAGGTCTGCGTGGCCCCAAAAGCCTTCTCCGGTTTGCCCGGGCTCTGCCCAGCGTGCCCAGAGGGCTCTGGTGCTGGGGGAGGAAGGGGACCGGGCTGGGTGGTGTGGGTCCCGCTCCCCACCGGGATTCCCAGCAGCGAGGGTTTACGAAATGCAGCTTAATAACAGCCGCTGACCAAATAGGTGCGACAAGATCAGCAGATTTCCTGAAACGTGGCAGAGCGCAAAAATAAAATGAAAAGTAATAATAATAGCCCAAACTCTACTGAAACCGTATTCACAACCACCGAATCTCTCAGCTTGATGTGACAAACCTTGCAACACACCCACTCCCCTTCCCTTCCCCCACCCCGAGGAGAAAAAAAAAAAAAAAAGATCTTCACACTTTTTCTAATACCAGCTGGTTCATTTATATTGCAGAAGTTTCACGAGACAGTTACTGACAGTGATATACTAAACACAGGTTAAACCCGCCATGATCTGCCTCTGTGTGTGCAGCGAGGAAATTAGAACATTTGCATAAAACGATAAGAATGGCACCCGCTTCCTAATGCGGCCGCGGAAAACGCATTTGCGGGTCACCCCGTCCGGGGGCCGCCAGCCCCCGCGGAGGCAGAAGGGATTCCTCCCCCGGCGCCGCGCTCCGCCTTTCCCGCGATTTTGCCTCTGAAAATGTCGGGAGGTTTCCCGACGTAGGGAGTGACCCCCCGGCCTGTGCACGGGACAGCCCACACCCCCGGCTGCCCTGGGGGGAAAAAAGGAACATTTTTTTCATTTTTAAAGGGTGTTTCACAATATTCCCATTCTTCTCAGAGTTTTCGAAAAGCTATGATGTATGAAGACGTGGGCAACAGGGCCTGTAATGATTTGATTAAAGCAATCTGTAATAATATAGCACGCGATACTAACAGCATACAAGTATAATCCCGCTAAATGGGTGGCTGCAGCTCCTTTCAAACTTCCCGAATCCCACGTTTCACACTAAAACCTTTCTCCAGTGAGAAAGTAAGAGGGTGGCAAGTGCCGAGGCCAATAAATGGAAACACCACCAGGAGGAACCGCGCTGGTAAGAGGCACCAGGAGCCCAAGGTGGTGCGTGGGCAGCGGCTCCCGGCCCCCGCGCGCACCGACCGGGGCAGCCCGGGCACCCCACAGAGGGCTCTTCTGCCCCTCAGAGCCTTAACCGGACGCCCGTTGTACGGCCTGCAGCCAGATGGACCTGCAGCCGCCTGCCACCAACCTGCTGGGCTCCATCCTTCCTTCGCCGTTTCCACTCCCACCCGGGTTCCAGCCTCTAACGTCCAGGCAAACGCAACCCACAGATGACCGCGAAGAGGGGCAGTTTAAGGAGAAGTCAACCTGGGCTGCGGTAACGCAGCGGAGGCCCCGCGCAGGGCACGGTGCAGCCCCACGCACGGCGGCGGAGCCGCACAGGCAGGGTGGCGTGGCGTGCAAGCCCCAGCAAGGGACCTGGGCAGAGACCGATGGCTTCACTGGAAATAAATCTGATGCTAAAAGAAATTGGGGAAAAAAGATCTCTTTCTTTCTGGGGAGGGAAGGAATAAGCTGCCTTTGGCCCCTGCAGCTCCGGTGGCTGCGGAGGAGCCCCCGGCGGGAGCGCATCACACCTCCTTTGTGTCGGCAGCCCGCGGCTCCCAGACCCAGTGGGGAAAAAGTTCCAGGAAAATCAGGTTTGCAGATGTGTGCTCTTCATTTGTGCTCGGAGATGCTCCCAGCTCTCCACTTACATGCTGTCTACAGGTTAAAGAGAGGGAATGCTTAGCCGTTCCAGCAGGCTTTTTTCTTTTAACGACCCGTGTTTATTAATTCACAAGCTTTACATACGGACCCGTTCCGTATTGCTGCAATTTGCATGTTAATCTAGCAGTCGGTATAGCTTGCGAGCGGCTGCAGCTGGCGCGCTGGGTGTGAGTACCGGAATGGCACTCTGCGGCTCGGCGGCGCTCGATCAAAGAGCAGCTCCGGCTTTTGCCGGCGCTGGAAACCGCGGCACGGCGACGGGGGCACGGGCACCGGCCGGGGGGGCTCTGGTGAAGACAAGTGTCGTCGGCAGAGAGCTCTCTTCATCACGTTTCAAATCGCTTTGCCGTAAGCCCCGGCAAGCCTGACAACCCCTCGCAAACCCAGCTGGTTAGCTAATCGCTTTTGCGCATACGCTGCCAGTGCTGGGGTAGGACCTTCCACCCGCCTTCGCCCCGCGCGGTGCCGGGCGCCTTCCCCCGGGCTGGGACTGGGCCCCACTCTGTGCCCCGGGCTGGGCGCCAGGACCACCAGTGCTGAGGGCTGACGGCTCCTTTGGCACCAACAGGGTCCCGAAAGGGGCTGCGGGCGAGCTGCGGTGGGCGCTGCACCCAGGGCTGCCGGGTCCCGCAGCACGGCGAGGGCGGCCGGGGGGCTGG
>NW_009647747.1:593056-595924 GCF_000708025.1 Charadrius vociferus
GCTGCCTTTTCACCCGGCGAAAGGAGAAGAGCAGCTGCATCCTGCATCGGCAGAAAACTGGCAAACTGGCGACACACAAAAGGACACGTTGACAAAATGCCCTGTTTTCGCACAGTCTCAGGATTCGGTATTTTAATGATTTGGGAACGTTCTGGACCAGCACTTCTGAAAACACACACCACCTCCAATCACCTCCAGAGGTGGTGTGTCAATCGCCTCCAGACAATCCACCTCCAGAGGTATTAAACGCATAATAAACGTTCCAGCCCATTTTCCCCATCTAAAGAATTAACTTTCAATACTTCTCCAATTCAACGCTTGTTTTGAAGTCTAAGATGCTTTTATTCCATCTCCTACCCCCAGCTCTGCCTGGAAATTAGGAAGCTCACGAACTCCATGATCCTCCACCCTGAGCGCAGCCGCTTCATTCCCTGAGACAGCGAAGAGGAGGAAGGATGGTTCACGGTTCCTTTTCAAAGCGGGGGGGGGGGAAGGAAAAGAAAACCAGGTGCTTTAAGATTTTCAAGGTGCAAACTAAATTACAAGCTGCCCAGGAGTGTGCAATAGCATTTCATTGTTTGAGTTTGGAATAAAAGACAGATAATTAGGAAATTGGGAGTCTATTAATTTTCCAAATTTACTCATGCAAGAAGCACTGAGCTATGGTGATATTTGCTTACCTCGTCATTATGCAAAAATATATTAGCTAATTATTTTGACTAATGCAATTAAGATATGCATATTTAGCATAAACTATACAATAGAAATGTTACAGTCAGCAATTGCCGGGTTGCACTCATGGGCAGCAGAGAGGCAAAAGTCTCAGCACAGTCTCTGATGGTAAACCATAATATTGCTCCTATTCTGCCCGAACTGTTATTATTAGTTCTGTTGCAGTAATTAATTTACTTTACAGCATGACTAGGTGGCACAGTTAGCAGCGGTATTAATTTTTGTTATGAGCCACCTGAAGATGTCAGCTTTTGAGCAGCAGAGACTGTGCCTTTAATTGCCTAAATCAGTGGCAGCGCAGTAACTCTTGGTGTCTCCAATTAGCACACTCGGTAGCTCCTTTCTTGGCCTTTTTTTGGTCTGAGGCCATCTCTGTACCACCACTGGGCTGCATCGCCCTGCGTGTCCTCCCCTGCCCATCTCCGACGGATGCCGGACTTGTCACTGGCCCCGCTGTCCCCAGGCGCCGGCGCTGAGGAGGGACGGCGGTGCCGCTGCCGGGATGGGTCACAGCCCCGTTTGCTCCTCCGTGGTCCGGAGGTACCGGGGGAGGCTTTGCCTGAGCGGTGAGCTCCTCTGCGCCCGCCACGGCACGGCTCGTTCCCTCCTTCCCCATCGCACAGGTTTGTAACGCAGGAAGGGAAACCGCTTGGGATGCTTCGCGTTACAGCCCGGCTCCCCCTGGAGAAAACCCTTGTGCTGGGGACGTGTTCTTTTTGGGGTGAGATGTGTAATTCCATCCCTCCACTCACCTCTCCCCACCCCATAATAAAATCCTACCAGGAGCTGAAAATGGCAGAATTTCAGGCAAAGCTGAAAAATTTAGTGTTTTGTTACTGTCATACGTTGTCCGTGATAAAACCTCTTCTAGTGTGCGGGCAACGCGTTATAGCAGAGGTGGGGACTGCCGGTACCCCCGGGTTGTTGTTGGTTCCCGACATCCCTCTGCTGCCTGCACCCCCCGCCCCGGGCTCAGCCCTGCGCTCGGGGTCTCTGCCCGCTCCCGCCCTGCCCCCTCGTCCTATCACTACATACCCCAGTAAAAAGTCCCTCCCCAGCTCTCCTGGAGCCCCTTTAGGTACTGGAAGGTGGCAATAAGGTCTCCCCAGAGCCTTCTCTTCTCCAGGCTGAACAGCCCCAACTCTCTCAGCCTCTCCTCATAGGAGAGCTGCCCCCCCTGCCCCGGGCTCAGCCCTGCGCTCGGGGTCTCTGCCCGCTCCCGCCCTGCCCCCGGCTCCCCGTTCCTCACCGCATCGGGGTGGCGGCAGAGCTCGACCCCACAGCCCCCCCAGACCGGCCCCGTGCACCCCCTTTTGCTGCAGCTCTGCGGGCAAAGGTGGGAACAGGCAGGATTCGAAGGCATCAGCTATTCAGGTCCCAGCGAGGAGTGCCAGCTTCCCGCTCACAGAAATCCCAGTCTCCCGCCCCAACCGGTTTCCCAGGGCCGTGCCATATGCCGAGCAGTGGGTAAGGGAGCTCGGGGCTGCGTGCGGGGGGGGGGGGAGGGCGAGGGAACGCGGGCGGGTTGGGAAATGAAAGGGCTCCTCTCACACGCATCGCGTGATGAGTAAGTCGTTTTTGGAGGACGGGAGGGAGCAGAGCCCGGGGGAGGAATCCCTTTACGGCTGCGGTTTCCTCTTCCAGCTCCGCCGACCTCGCTAGAGGCTGGAGCAGAAGGCCAGGGGGGTTTTTTGGTACCCGGTATGTTTGAGCGGTCCAGATGGGATCGGCGCAACTCGGGAGCGAGTCTCAGCAGTGCTTTCACTTGCAGGCACCCCAAACGCCCAAGGCACTGCGGAAGAGCCGTGCTAGGGAGGAAGGAGGACCAGGGATGAGCGAAGAGCACGACACTTGTAGGGAATCTCTGCGGGTTTGGGCGCCTTCCCTCAGCTGCATCCCCAGCTTTGCTCAGCACTGGCTGTGCTTCCAGGGGAGTCATTTTGGCTAATTTTGCACCAACCATGTGGACTGTCAAATGGCTTCTGCTGTATTTTGTTGCCCTTTCAAATATTTCTCAAAGAGTAGGCTGTACCATCTGGTGGACAATCTGCCTGTGTGTGCAACAGCAATATACCTAGCGCAGCGCCGGCGGGCCCCCGGCACTCATCGGCAGCCGTGCGGGCAGGCGGTGGCCCC
>NW_009647747.1:596358-608706 GCF_000708025.1 Charadrius vociferus
CCAAGAACCTTTGCCTATCCCCCCTCAGCCGATGTCTGCACAGAGGTAGAAAGGCATGCCTCCCACCTATTTCACCTGTAGACACATGGAGAAGAGAAGGCTCTGGGGAGACCTCAGAGCCCCTTCCAGTGCCTAAAGGGGCTCCAGGAGAGCTGGGGGGGGACTCTCGATCGGGGAGGGGAGCCATGGGATGAGGGGGAATGGCTTCAAACTGAAAGAGGGGAGATTGAGATGAGATATTAGGAAGAAATTCTTGTGAGGGTGGTGAGCCCCTGGCGCAGGTTGCCCGGAGAAGCTGTGGCTGCTGTTGGACGGGGCTTGGAGCAACCTGGTCCGGTGGGAGGTGTTCCTCAGGGGGTTGGAGCTGGATGGTCTTTAAGGTCCCTTCCAACCCAAACCGTTCTATAATTCTATGATTCTGTGAAACCACCCTGGGCACGGGCTGCTGCAGCCGTCAGACAGCCGGCGGTTTCCTCCTTCCCCAGCGTGCATGCGAAAGACAGAGGCGGGGTTCCCCTAGCTGAGGACTACTCTTCTGCAGCCACATCATCAAGTTTTAAACCTCTTTCCTTTCCTTTTTATTGATTTATTTTTACATATTGCACATTCACAGTTACTGCTGACTCCACACACTTCTCCCTTTTCGCAGCACGCGCTGATAGAAGTTGCCAGACAGGTTAGAGAAGGCGGATTATACATTGCTGACGGTATATATAAATCCTCATTTATATCTTACCGCAGAAAGAACAGGATGGTCTTAGGAAAATCACTCAAATAATTCCTTGGGGATCGGTCTACATTTTGTTATCAAAAGTGAAAGGCTCAAAGATCCGAAGGGGAAACCAATAACATCAACATTCATCTCAAAATATACATATCAGCTAGGCATGCGGGATGACAATGTTAAAATAATCACCTTAACCGCAGCAGATCTGCTCCCTCTGTGTATACGCACACACACACAACTACATAATACAGATGTCTGTATATAATACGTGCGTAATACCCGTGACACACATACACCGGTTAGTTAGAAGCCAGCAAGGAATAACAAAGCTAGCAGGTAAAGATTAAGTCTTCTTGCTGAGTTGCTTTTAAACTGCGCTGTCCTCCGAAGGCTCTCCGCCCTTTTATGTCCCAGAATTTGTTCTTTCTCCGAGAGGCTCAAATGCAGCGACGACAAAATAGGTTTAGTTTATGTTTTATTGCCTGGGTATGAGTTGAAAATACACGACGGTTCTGTAAAAACATTCTGTGGGTCTATTTATTTCTCTTGTGTGCTCTAGGAGTTTTCAAAACCACGATACGCGCAATTTTTTTTGTCTTGGGAATATGGAATACTGGGAGAATCTTTCTTAGCTAGATTTTAAGGAATCAGGGAATAGAGGCGGCGTTTCCACTGCAGCGGTAGGGAACTCAGCTCTAAAACTGGAGGGCACAATGGCAAGTTCTAAGAGCAGCAATGGCCCAGCGGCTGGGGGCTTTCCCCCCCCCGGGCTGGGCGGCGCGGGCGTTGGGGCGCAGCCTGCTGGGGCACCAGCCGGATTTAAGTCCTATGGGGATTTACAGAAGTTTTGTGCCATGGTAATACAAATATTCTCAAAACAAAAGGGTTTTTTCAGTAGTATCAGGGTATGTTCCAGGAAACGTGCCAGAAGGTCTCCTGGATGCCAGCGAGCCCAGAGACACCGATGCGGTGACGGGAGCCGCCCTGGGACGGACACAGAGGTGTTGCACAAGCCATCGAAGACCACCACGCTTCTCTCCTCCTACATAGGAAAAACTAAGCCTTGTTCACCCTCGAAGTATCCTTTGGAACAACATGTCCACACTAATTGCTCAACAGACCCACAAAGACGCCTGCTGCCGATAACCTCCCTGGTGCCGGCCAGGGGGACCCGGCAGAGCCCCGGCACCGAGCCCGGCGAGACGCGGGCTGCAGCACAGCCCCAGCAGCGGCCGGGCAGCGGCACTCCTCCGAAGGCAACGCTTTTATCCCATCCCCCCAGCAATTTGTCTTTATTCCTTATTATTTTATGTACGCTTAATATGTATGATCTTACCAGCTTCGGGGGCCAGATTATTTTAGCAATTGCTGGTATGCAAATCCCATTAGGTTCACCAGGAGTTCTGCCACACATCTGACAAGGCTATCTGGCAGTCAATCGCGCTCCTGCTCGCGCTCCTATAAGAGCTCTCTTCTCCCCTGGAAGCCGGAGTGAAACTTAATAGGGAATTACACAACATGAATACACACTAAGGAGAGACCGGACTTTTAAAATCATGCTGGCATCCAAAAGCCGTTAATCTTCTTAGGTAATGATGAAAAATGCAGTGGAGATGATGATGTAACTCACCAAGGGGAACAAGGAGCTCTAGTGAATGGATGGCTGGAGTAAAACTTCTGCTGTTCTTCTGTTTATCCCATTCTCCACTTAATTACCGTTCCCAAATATTTTTTGAAACACACCCCTGTAAACAGCCTTTTCGGTGGTGAAAAGAGAAAAGCAACTCGCACCAGCCGGCAGGGAATGCCTTCTCCTTCCCTTTTTTTTTTTTGATTTAATTAATTCCACAAGGAGAGGGGAGGAGAAGGGAGCCTTGGGACCACTGAGACAGGGCAGCAGGTGGATTGTGTCAGATCGCACCGGCCGCAGGAGTGCTATTAGGAGATGCCGGCGTTGCCGCGGCTGGAGGAGGGACCGGCGTTCCCCGCGGGGGCTGGCAGCTCTCCGGTGCAGATCGGCACCCGGCGGGCACGCAGCGGCAGCAGCCCGCCCCTGCCCCCTCGCCACCCCTCACCGGGACCGGTCACGTCGGTGGTGCTAATGTTCATTTTCATCAGTTTGCCCAGAGAACCTCCGGAGAAACCTCCGGTTCCTTGAGGACAAACCCACAATTTTCCATCGTTTTTTCATTATTTGTGTGTCTGTGTACATTCCCACGCATAGACAGGGGGGCGAGGTCCCTCGGAGCGCTCGCTTTCCGTACCGCTCTGTGCGCACGCTGTACTAAAACACCCCCGGCAAAGCCCCCGGCGCGCACCAGCTCGCTGCCCGGCACGGCCGGGCTGGGGGCCACGGGCCAGTGCCAGCCTCCGGGCTTCACCCCTGCACACCGCAAGTCACGCCGAGAAATATTTATTGTGAAGAGAATGTGCTCCATAATTAAAACTTTCTGCTATTAGGGAGTTTATGATCTAATGATGCTATAGGAAGCAGAGTTTATGGTCACCGAATCAGTACTCGATTCCGAGAGCGCAATTAACAAATCACAGAAACAGTGTATCAAAGTGCGTCGTTAGAGCCGGAGTTGCCCTCCTCTAATGAAATGCTAGCTTTAGTAGTATAATTATTAAGATCACCATTTCACTATTATAGTAATAACTGTAGATAATTGCACAATATTATCTTTCACAGAATCATCTTCTCAGCATAAATTAAAAGGTTCAAAATATAATTCACAGGGCAAAACCCTCCCAGGAAATCCATGGGGAAGATCAGAAATAAACAGCAGAAGTGATGACTTGCCTTGAATGCGGCAAAGACATGTGGCTTCATCATGTGTTTCTTTCATAAGGTGGTATCTCTGCCTAATTGGCCTACAGGGACGGAGCGGTTCTAGGGAAGAATAAATTGTTTGGCTGCGTGACCAGAGGTACAGAGAGTCCAATAGAGTTAAATCGTGGGTACAAACAAAAGTAATGGTTACATGACATCTTTGGATCTATTTTTAATTAACTACCAATAAAGCTGTGCAGTAATTATCGGTTGCCCTCAGTCCCTACCATCCATGATGTAGAGCTGTTGTTATTATTACTGTTGGTGCCGTCCTTATTCCATCTTCTGCGGAGGATTTCGAGGAGAACGCCGGCTGGGATCTCATGTCAACCAAGGCTTTACTGAGCTGGGGATGCTGCAGCTTTCCTCGGTACCTCTATGGCAGAAATACAGCAAAACCCAAAAAGGCGTTATGTCTTTGCAGATGCACAGGAAAAAAAAAATCCACTCTTATGAACTTTGAGAACTTTTCTGCTAAAACCTGAGCTGCCGGCAGACTTCAGGGATGGGATTTAGCAGCCTACAGCATCCCGGCTCATCTCATCCACAAGCAGACATCAAACCACGGCAGATAAAATGTGCCTCAGAAGTACTCATTTCTTCTCCACTGACTCGAAATCAAGCTTAGACACCCACCACATTTGCAGATATCGAAAACGAAGTGAAATGCCTCCCGTCCTGGTTGCCTAAGGGATTAAGCGGGTTCCTTGGGGACTGTGCCCTAATGTTCTCCAACCGCGTCTCTGACCAAAGCTGGGCCGGGTGCGCCTTCCTCCCGGCTCTGGGCACAACCCCCTGTACTTCCATGCAGGATTTTTCCTGCATGTAAAGAAAACACCGTTGGTCACCTCTGCTGTATCAAATACTGCACACAGGGGAGGGAAAGATTCATTAGCACTGAAATGGCATTCTTGCCTGGAACAAGGACTTCTTTTGATACAGGATAATTGCCTTCTGTCTAAAACCTGGAAATTTAGGGAGCCTTTCAAAATGCATTAGCATTGTCCAAATAATAAGTAAATTGAGATGCCGATAAATGTGACTTCCTGAAAAAGTGGGACAAAACAAGCAACATGCAAAGTTGGATCTCTAGCAAACGTTAAAAGGGGTTCTTCTTTATCCTCCCGTAACTTCTTTCCCGTAAAAAGTACCTTCAAAGTTTTTGGCCTTCAACCTGCAAAAATACGAGCCTCAACGCACAGCATCGAGGAACAGCACGTGACAACGGCGAAGGAGCCATAGGTGCCGCATCCTTTACAGCACGGGCTGTCATTTGTCCTAATAATTATGCTGCAAACAGATTTAGCTGCACCCATTTTACAAACAGGAAAACTGAAGACAGCTACATCTGCTTGGCAGCTGTGTCAGCCTGCGATAGGCTTAAAAATCCCAGTTTCCACATTTATTTTTAGCCAGATGAGATGGAATTGATACGAAAAGCCCAGTGAAATAAATATGAAAAAAAACCCAGGCCATCGCTCCGATGGTGAGGAATCCAAAGTGTACTGTGCCGAAGACCGTCTCTGCGCAACATTAATGATTATGGATGGTGGGGAAAAATGTTAAGCACGGAAAGAAAAGAAAAAGAAAACTTCAGATGTGCCTCACTGGGGAACTAGAAAGGACACAGCTTCAAGTAATGATTATTTTTATTTAGGAAAACATTATACAAGGGACTCCTTCCAAGGAAAGCAATCTGGGTTGTGTCTGGGCTGAGTACACAATGTCATCCTGTTGCAAAAAAAGCAAACATTGTACCAGGATGTATAAACACGAGTGTCATGTGTAAGACACATGAAGTAATCCTCCGCTCCAGGCAGCGGTGGGAAGGTCTCGGCTGGAGAACCGCCTCTGGTCCGGGCACAGCCCCTGGAGGAAGCCGGGAGCAGCTGGAGCAGCCCAGGGCGACCAGCGGGAACCACCAGAGGCCGAAAAAACGTGACCCGAGAGGAAAGACTGAAAGAGTTGGGCTTGTTTAGTCTGAGGAAGAGATGGCTGACGGAAGGAAGGAGTGCAGAGCCTCCTCAAACACGCTGGAGGCTGCAGCAGCGGGAAGGCACTGGGCTCCTCCCGGTGCCCACCAAGCCCAGGCCACGTCCCTCGCGGCCCCCCTGCCCTCCCAGGGAACACCTCCCACCCGGCGCCCCGCAGCGGCACCCCGCCACGCACCCACGGTCCCCCGTCCGCACCCGCGGTCCCCTGTCCGCCTCTGCTCCCGGCTCCGTGGCACGTGTCCACGTGGCATTTCCGCAGGGGCCCGGGGCAGGGACAGCCCGCGCAGCGCTGGGGTAGGAAACGGTGCTGCTCAGGGGGGCATCGCCCCTTTCGTCCCTCTCAAGTTGGAAGGGAAACTGCGGCAGATAAAAGAACTTCTCCGTTCAGCGGTTGCCTACGCTCTTGTCTCGTCTGCAGCCCGCTCCGCAGGGTTTGCAGGGAGCCTCCAGAGCCTTTGAGATGTATCACTCCTATCACTGCCAAGCGAAAATTAGAGATACTGCAAATTAATTAAAGGGATCTATTATCCCAAAAAGAAGCAACGCGGTTTCCTGTTATTTTTCCCTTTTTATTTTATCCCCACGCCAGAGCACCGGCGTCAGCAGAGCATATTGAGCTGAAGTTCAGCGTGGAGGCGGCTAATCTCTCCTTCATGCTTCTGTACTTCTAAAAAACCACGCAGGCGAGCAGAAATGCACCGTGTTTCAGACACCCTGTGAAAGGTTGTGTCCCAGGACGGTCGCCCCTTGGGGAGGAAGAAATTTGTGACCTTGTTCAGCTGAGCAAGCACATCAGCTGCCGGAGCAGAGGCGCCGTAAGCATTTCCAGCCCAGCTGGAAGGGAGGTCACGTTGCAGGCGGGCTACCTGCCGCGCGGGGGGCTGGCCACGCAGCCGCGCGGCCGCCTGCGAGAGCCGCAGAGGCCAAGGCGAGCCGACGGGAGGAGAGGCGTTTAGGGGAATGCACAAAAGAGCGAGGAGAGCCGTGCACGGCCACTCGCGAAGCTGGGAAATAACGCTCACGGGCAATAGTCCGGCTTAATCTTGAAGCCAACGGCGCCGGCGGCCCCCTACAACCGCTGGCGGGCGGGAGCATCTCGCTGCCCGGCGCTGGGAGAGGACTCGGCGTGACAAATAGGTGAGCACGCGGGACCTGCTCTCTGCTGCAAGCAAAAAGTTTACCTCGCCGGAAGGACGCGGCAAGGAGAGTCGGGGTTTTGCGAGACCGCTTTTCATTAGGGTCTACATCGCAATTTTTGCCTAATTAGCCTCCAATAATTAATGCTGTGAGTGTAAGAGAGACGTAATCAGACAAAATGCTGGTAAATAAACCCCATGGAAGCCATACATCTTTTGATAGTAATGATTATGTTCTCTTTTATTATTAAGGATCCCATTAGAAAGAATTTATGATTTTTCCCCTTTGTGAGGGAAATAATAAACATTACATTGGATGCTCTTACTTTTGGTATTGAGCAGCCGAGTATATGTAATTAGCTACAGTTAAAAAGAAATTTTGCCTGAATGGCTTTTGGGGAACATTACATCCAAATTACAACCCTGTAGATTTTTTTCATGTGAAAACACACTATCAATAAATAACTCAAATGCAGTTTCTCTGAAAAAACATTTAGATCCTGAGGAAAACATGCAGGAAAGGAAAATGAGGGTGCTCAGGACCTGAAAAAGCACCGGAGAGAGGACTGTGCCAGTGGCCACAGAGGAACCCCCGGGGTGCTGATAGCATCCTGCAGAACGATGCGTTAACACCCGCGCGTCGCGCGCTTCCCTCCCTCCTACCGCAGCTCGGGAGGGACAACCTATGCTGTGGCAATTTATGGAAAAAAAATCCCCCCTGGAGTATGAGAGAGGCCATCAAAAATTCCTCCCCAGGATATAAAGGATGTCCCTACAGCTGGAGGGACTCCGGTCAACTGGGAGGAAGGCAGATAGGCCATGAGGACGAGCAAGGCGCTGGGAGGTCTTCCATGCCTGGAGGCTGCCAGTGCTTGGCGCGCGGATTCTAACGGAACGAAGAGAGAAGGGTGGGATTTGTCCCTAGCGACGTATCAGAGGTGAGAAAAGGAAGCGAGACGGGGCGATAATTAGGAAAGCAAGGATGCTCAGAGCTGAGGAGCAGGTATGCGAGCAAGCTTTGTGGCTTTGTGGAAGATGAACGGGGACGCCCATTCAGCCGGTACAATGAGAGTGCAATCACCTGGGCAGTGCAGACGCGAGCTCAGGGACCACGACGTCCTACGCGTAACCAGAGCTCACACCGTTACGGGTTCTGCAGCTCAGCAGCTGCATTTCCAACTCGGAAGCCAACGGGCTGCTTTGTGAGCATGAGAAATCGCATGGCGACGCGATGCAGCCACAGAAATCTCCAGCCAGCCTCAGCCAACGTGCTCTTGTCTTCTGGACAAGCTCCAAGGCGGGAGAGGACACGGAGCGCTCCCACGGCGAGGCGACTGCCTGGCTGAACCGGCAGGCACGCAGGAATAGTCACATCGAGGAACTCTCCACAGATAAAAAACAGAAGTGGTTCAAAACTCCCGTCCTGTCAGTAATGGGAAACAGGAAGAAGGAACAACTTTGTGATAACGGTGACCTCTCTCAGAGCAAGAAGATCTGCATTCCCAGGGTGGAGAGGCGATGTTCCGGCAGATGGCGAAGCCAGTGACTTCTGGGCATTTCCAGACACCACGAAACAACCGATCTAACACTGCACCGTGCCTTCCCCCAGCAGGGCAGAGCCCACACCGTTCCTGCGTCTCTTGTCTCAGGGGGATGTTGGGAGACTTTCCCTCATGCCCAAGAGCATCTAACCGGCACGCACCCCATGAGAAGGACAGCAGCAGTGGGCAGCCACCGGCACAGCTCTGGAGCTTCCGTGAGAAAGCAAAAGAGAGAGCATGAGCCCTAATGCATGGTCACAGACTGGCAGAGGCTGCAACCCAACGCGTGATAGCCGATGGTGGAAGAACCCAGCATCAGGCAACAGCTGATGAGAAGTTTCTCTGTGCATGGCGTACGGGAAAAATACTGAGCTAAAGTATTTTGCAGCTCTAAGGTGGGTTTTACAATGAAGTTGACATCCGAGGCTAACCTTGGAGCGAGCATCCTCACCAGAGCCAGCTGGAGCCAACGTTCAAGGCTGTACTTGGCCTGGTTCGGCACTGGTGCTTGACCCTTGCTCTGCAGCGCTCGCTGGGAGCACGTCAGGCAGAGAAGGAAGAAGTCAGGACTGCAGACTCTGCGCCTCCTCCACCAGGCTGTTTCTGAGGCCCAGCGTTGGTATTTCGCAAGTACGTTGTCAACGGTTCCAGCTTTGTCCCGATATAAATAGCAAATTTTAATGGGACAGGAGCCGTCTCACCCCCGCAGGAGCGTGCTTTTCCAGCTCAAGGTGCACGTTCCTACCTTCCACGGGTGCCATTTCTGCAGCTGCACTTGGAAGTGCGTCTGATGGAAAGCCACAACAAGAGGCAGTCGTCTTAAGATCCTTCACGTGCTGGGAAATTTTGTTGCAGTAGACATTTAATGCAAATTTCAGCCAGTACCCACACCGAAGTCTTTGCTTGTTGCGAGTTGATAAATTGAAATGGCGCTTGCCTCAAGTGAAAAGATCTGAGTTTTATACTGTAGTATTCGCTGTGGAGCTTAAAAACAATGCGTGCACAACTTCCATTTAATGTATGAATTCATTTTTTAATTTCAAAAAACACAGACACTTTTTAAAGTGACGCGCAGCCATGAATTTGGCAGAGCGCTTAATTCCGTATACAGTAAGGATGTAGCAGGGAGCCTTTTCCGTTTTGAATCAAATGGAATTTGTGATTTGCATGCACCTTTTGAGTCAAAATCAAACATTTGCCCTGGATTGGCCCTAGTTTAATTAAAATGATGAGAATGTGCGATATGCTTTTGGTCTAAGGCAAAAAGGATGCACAGCACTGAAATTTGGAACAAACATAAAAAAATTGAGAAATGCATGGTTGGAAGTGATAAGAAATGCCAAGACTATGTATTACATGGGATCACGGGATGAAAATAGAAAATATCCTAAAAAAATTCTGGCGTACTGTGAAACTGTTGTCGGAAGGTTTGGATAGGATTACATGCTTTATGGATAATGTCCCTGTAACTAGCACTGTCGAGGTTTGTAATCTTTTCTGTGGTCTTTCTGTAGAGCTGACGGGGATGCTCATGGGCGCGAGCAGATTTTCCCCTCTCGGTTTGGTGTAACGGACGGGGATGGGGATTTTGTCTTGGACTCGGGCTGCAAGAACTGGTGGGTATCTTAACATTTGCATAGGTGTATTTGTGTACGCACATCCATTTCTTTATCTGGTAGGGGGCATGTCTCTCCTAAATGTAAGTTTTAGAAAACAATCGCTCATTTCTAGTGAGTGTCATCCATTTAGGTAACCAAGGGCTCTCTCTCCCTTATTCCCACCACTTACGGCTCTGTGCAGTGCGGGAGTCAGGAACTTCGGGTATCAATATTTCAAGATGTTGGTAAACCGGCTTTTGAACACCTTTAAGCATGAACTTCCCTGTGGCCTTTCAAGTCGCAGTGTCGAGAACTGAGGACCAGGGGCATGTCCCCCTACCCCAGCCGGCGGTGGCTCGCCAGCAAGGAGGGGGTGCGCGTTGGGAATTGCTCCGGAGAGCTCCGTTTCAGTGCGTGACTCAGAGGATGAAGGGCTTAATCCCACTTCCCGATCATCGCTTTCATGTAACTATGTCTGCTTCCTCCAGCCCACCTGCACTTGTTTGCCACTGTCCCATCATCTTGAGTCACTACCCAGGCTGAAGAGAACCAAAAGCAGGAAGGGGGGGTAATGTTTTAAGAACACATTTTCCCCCAAAAATGTTATTTAAAAAATGTAATTTCAAAAGGCTGTTAAAAAGAGATGATAGAAATAGATTTTGTTTTCACAAGAAAAAATTGCCAGTTGAACAGCTGAGTTATTTATAGTCTCCAAGCTTTTCACTTTTAAGTTGCTCGTTTGATACCAATAAAGAAAAGAACAAAGGAGGATTTCATCTGACCTAATTTTAGCCACCCAAAAGCTGGTCTCTGGCTTAGCCTGGTCACTTGGGCTGCTTTTGCAGCCATCAGAAAGACCTGGCTCCTCCACAGGACGTTTCACCCCTCCTGCCCTGGACACATACCGTGGTCGCGTGCGCTGGCGGTCCCTCCGGCCGTGCTGGGAGACGAGGCGATGCTCTGTCCGCCGCGCGCCGGCTGCCGTGCCCAGGCACGAGCTGCCCCACAGCGCCGACTTTGCTGCAAGGAGCTCTTCAGCTGCTCACCTGAACATGAAAGAAAAGCAAAGGGAAGATACTATAACACTGATATTGGTTTAAAGGGTCATTTTTATAACCTCCGTTGAAATTTAGTGTCGGCCGCATGCAGCAATTTTGTACGATAAAATTCCTTCCCATATTAATTTTCCCCTTTTATGAAGAAACCCACATTGGGTCTCCATCAGCCCATCCCATTTCCTACAGTACCATGAGAGCCGACTTCATTTTAATTTGTAAATACTTTGATGTCTGTGGACTTGGCTCTTGTACAGTCCTAAACTACCAGCAGGAAGTAATAGTTTCCAGGACTTAACTTTACTTGATTTCCCACTATTCTTCAGGCTCCCTGACTTGCATTCATCTTAGGGGGGAACTATTTGTTTCCGAGCTGAATTTTCTCCTGCTACGGGGAAGCTGCTATTCCAGGAGTCACGCAAGGCTCCGCTCTTGCAAACCAACCCCTACATATGGTTTGAGAAGAATGGGTGGAAATGGGAATAGAAGGGGCCAAGCAGCAAAACTCCAGATGATTTGAGAAGGGGAGAGAAGCAAGGAGAGAGATGCAAAGTCTAAGAGCTGGGCTTGGGGGAAACGGTGAGGGTTTGTCCCGCTGTCGCTCACCTTGCCCTTCGTGCAGCATCTGAATGGAGAGGACGGTGTAAGAAAACTTCCATTTTCCCTCTACATCTCGGGCAATGTTTCCAGGGGACCAGCTTTCTCACCTCCCCCTGTGCTCAGTGCCTTACTTTGAAAACAGCAGTCCCCCAGGACAGTTGCTCTCCACCTCGTTTCCTTCTCCAGGAGCCACCAGGCTGCACTCCCGAAAAGCCACATAACGTACTGAGGCTAAATCGGAGCAATCAGCTAACGAGGTTAAACCCTGTGTGAGGATAAAGCCCAGCTCAGCCCTGGCTTGTCACATACAGCAAAATGCCCAGGAACTAGAGGGACATGAGGAGTCGGCGACTGAGAGGTGTTCCTGTCCCCCACGGGCATCTTCAGCCGGGGCAGGAGGGACACTGGGCAAAACAGCTCCGTGCGTGATCGCCTTGGGCCCCAAAACAGCGAGTTCAGTGCCCCCCACGGGTATCAAGCGCCCTCTTAAACCCATAAAAATATCAGCCGGCATTGCTGTCGTCCTGCCGCGCACAGGTCTCGCAGCTCTGAGGGCTGTCAGGAGTGTCCCTGTCCCCTGAGGAGAGGTCGACCAGGCGTCCGAGGATGTGGGCAAGCAGCCTTAACGTAGGTTCAGCTTATTGCCAGGGGTCAGATGGAGGGAGAGAGGCATAAACATCCCGTCTTTGGGAAAGATGCCTTCTGCAGCCTCCAGGCTACTCAGCGTACCCCGAAGGACTGCGCTCTCTGCACAGAGAAAAGGCAACCCCAGAACTTAATGCGATTTTAGAAGAGACATCGTTCTCCCCCTCCCTCACACTGGTTTGGTTTGGTGCCCAGAACATCTGGTCACCCTATAGCCTT
>NW_009647747.1:608991-610165 GCF_000708025.1 Charadrius vociferus
AGGGTGTGCAGCCCCGGGCTGCTTTAGGTCTGAACCTGACATTATTAAATTTCTTACACAAACAGAAATGTATTTCCAAGGCTTTTACCATCAGCCGTTTGGAAGTAAGGAATCCTTCTCCTTTCCCAGCGGCGATGGATCCCCACCCTGGACCTCAGCCCGTGCCGGTGAGGGTGACAATAACCCACCGTGGTCCGTGCCCGCGGCTGGGGCTCTGCAGGAGCAGAAGTGTCTCCCACCCGCTGCTCGGGTCGGTGCAGCGTGGCCCGAGGTGGCACGAGCACCTACCTCCTGCCCGTGCCGGGGAGCATCGCTTCGCGGGGTGACCTCCCCAGGGGACGAAAACTGCCCGTGAAACCCAACCGTGAGCAGCTGAGGGTGGGAGACAAACGCTGGCAGTTGCTGCGCTGTGGCACACGTGCGGGGGGGATGCGCAGAAGCACTCCAGGGTGGGACCCTCAGGATCTCCAGCAGAGCCCACGGGGACTTCAGAGAACCACCGTGAAGTGGCAAATGTCTGCTGAGGCCCAGGCTGAGCCCACGGCCCCTGAGCGAGGGGCCTTGGGGTGCCCGGGGCAGCTCTGGGGACCCTCTGCGCTGGCTGCGAGTGACGGGGGGGCACGGGGACGCCCCAAAGCCGTTCCCTTTCCTGCGTGTATCACACACGCCCTGCACCTCACATCACTCCGGGGAGGAAATGCGTGACGTGACAGGTTTCTCCAGGCAAGGCAGCCACGTCCAGCCTTGCCACTAAGCCTTTTCTGGCTGGAGGGGTGCGGGGCGCGCTGCCCTGCTGTGGTTATCCGCAGGTAAGAGCCCAGAGCTCACCGTGGCTCAGTCTGGGGCTCCTCTGGCACCTGCCGCCACAAAAGCATCACTACACGCAGTCAGATGGCTCCGGCACACGCGCTGGCAACCTGACTTTTTCTCTCTCTTGTGTATTCCCCTACAAATTCATGTAAAATGTTGCTATAATGTCAAAAAAGACCCTTAGGATCATCAGATTTCCGAGGTCTAACTTAGCAAAAAAAAAAAAGCCCAAGGACCTCCGTAAGATGCGTTAGAGCCCAGAAGAAGTAAACCAGCTCTCCTGCACGGCACCACCCCCGCTCCTGCCAGCCCCTCTGGGGTGTGCGCACCAGCCAGCAGCACCCCGCTGCCCTCTGCCAGCCCG
>NW_009647747.1:610253-621767 GCF_000708025.1 Charadrius vociferus
GGACCGGTGTCCTGCAAAAAAGCTCTGACCCCATCCCCTGCCACAGCATCCGCGCTCCTTCGCCGCTCGTTCCTGCCTCGGTTTGGGCTATATTGCACTTGTTTTGGGGGGAAGAGGGAAGAAGGAGGCCAAGCACAGGCCGGTGGATGGCGGGGGTCGCTGTGCGATGGGGATTCCAGCCCGGGTCGCATCCTGCTGCCCCGCGCGGGGTGCGGGAGCCGCGCGGCCCCGCGGCCCCCCGGGGAAGGAGAGGTGCGGGTTCAGCGAGCGGCAAGGGGAAAAGCGCAGCTGAGCGCGGCGCTGTTTGGGTTAGCGATCCGCTAATATTAGTACAAATCATAACATTTAAAAAAGTGTAACAAAATAAGCGAGTGTTTTTTTCAAAACCTTACCTCAGTCATGACATAAGTATTTCAAGATGTTCACCAAAGTATTACAAATCACAGTGTGGGCTATCAATCTGTCAATGAATAGCACAAGCTTTGGTATTTTCGAGTGATATTTGAAATCCTAACCCCATAAGAAAATTAAGTCAGGCAATAACATCCTGTTTTCCGCGGAGAGCGCTCAGCTTCCCCAGCAGTGGGAAAAGGCTGCCGTAGCTGCGCTCCTCATTCCTTAGCAAAGCATGTAATGCAAAGCACCAAGCATTAAGCCCTTCTGTTTTACACTGCACACTGATTTGGAAGCAAATATTTTTCCAACAACATCACCAAATCGAAAGCGTTTTGCAAATCTGAAACCTTCTCACAATATTGTTTTGGGAAAGAAGAAAAAAAAAACTATCAAAAAAACCCTGCCTGAGCGAGCGTGGAGCTGTCAGTGACAGAAGCCACCGCCGACACTTTAGCTGGGAAGCGCTAACCCCCCGTGTCACACAGCCCTGCCACCCCCCGCAGCCCCCCGGCCCGGCTGCAGGGGAGCACGGCTTTTTTCGGGGTGAAATCTGGAGAAAAAAAAAAAAACAACCGTGTCTCCCACACGGTGGCACTCTCCCGTCTGCTTTTCCCATCACGATGGGCTGGAAACGCGGCGCGGCAAAGCGGCTTCTCCATCTCCCTCCTGGTAGGAGTGATGCCCTGGCACCGCCGCTGTGCCCGCTACTCCCCTTTCACCACTTTATGGTTGCAGTAGAATATTTTATTGAATGGGCGTAGAGTGTTAAAAATGTGAAAGTGAAAGCCGGAGGCAAAGCCGTTGCTGAAAATAGACTCTAGAAATCCAAAATTCAGGGGCACGATCGTGTTGTGAGCGTGTGATGCACGGTCAACACAACCCAAAGGGCTGTCAAGCACTGGCACGGGCTGCCCAGGGCAGCGGTGGAGTCACATCCCTGGAGGTGCTTGAAAGCCGGGTGGCCGTGGTGCTGAGGGACGTGGGTTGGTGGTGGTGTTGGCAGTGCCAGGTTCATGGTTGGACTCGATGACCTCAAGGGTCTTTTCCAACCAAAACCATTCTGTGATTCGATGATGCCACTGCGCGGACGCAACGCCTGCGTCGGTGGTGCCCCCGAGCAGCCCACCTGCGGGACGGCATCCTTCGGGGCACCGCCGCACCTCCCGAAACGGGCACCCCGCAGCAGGTGCAGGGGTGGCCAAGGGACGGGCAGGGGCTCTGCGGCAAAAGTCTTCGCCTCTTTGCTCTTCGCCTGGCGTGGACACGGGCTGCGAGGCCGCGGCGTGCCATGGGCGGTGTGAGACGTTGCCTTTCAGCAGACAAAGGGAAGGAGAAGCAAAAAGCACCGCAGAAAGCAGCGATTCCGCCTTGCCAAACCAGCCAGGCTGACTGGTTCTTTTTTTAGCTGTTTCGCGACTGAAGGAACTTCCAAGAAAAGAAAGAAGGAAAAAAAAAAAAAAAAAGCAGCCCAACATTTTGATTGGGATCAGCAGTAAGTGAGAACACTTTGGGGTGTAGCCCCAAAGGGTTGTGAAGGTTGGGGCCAGGGATTAAATCTAAACCTAGATTATTCCTGATAAATAATAAAAAAAAGAGAAAAGTTTAAAATTGCAGAAATGCAGGGCAGGAAAGGCTAAGCAGCAGGAACGGTGCCCGCCCGACGCCGAGCCCGTGTGCCCAACTCCTGCCACGCGCGATCTGCCAACAACTGGGTTGACCGGGGCTGGGTCCCAGAGCCGTACCTGGGGGCGCTGCCGCTCGCCCCCCCGGCGTCAGGGGAGGGGAGCATTGGCCCTCTGAGACAGGAATGAAATATATGACAGATGGTTTTAAAAAAAAAGCAATTATCAAAGGGGAAGATTTTGGAACATATCCTTTGAAATAAAAATTTGTTTAGCATTTTTAGCAGCTGAAATAATTTTCAGAACATCTGATGAGAGATTTAAGTGCTTCATTTCCTCCTCTCACTCGCCAAGCCATCCGTTTGAAGATTGTCTGTGGCACATCTCGTTCTCTGTTTTATTGCTATTGGTATTTTTCATTGGATAATGGTAGAATTAGAGATCAATGGAAGAGAGGTATGATCCACAATATTCCCGGCCGTTTGAATGTGCGGGTGCTTTTGAAATGCTCCGTGGCTTTGCAGAAGAAGATGGAAGGAACGTATTCTGTGATTCTTTAAATACAACTACATGAAAGTATGTCTTATTACAACTTTCCTTTCTTCCCCACTTTTCTCTGTTCTTCTGTTCTTCCTCAACAGAAGAAAAAAAAAGAAAGAAAAGGGAATTAGCCGTCTACCTTGTCTGTTATCCATAGGAAGTGCCAGATCACTGGAAAAATTAATCAGATCACGTACCTGAAGGTGAGAAAGTACCCTTATATCATAGGCTGCAGACAGCAGCCCGGCAATGCAATATAACTCCTCTCTGAGCTCGAAGATGTGATCTTCATTTAAAGGCAAGAGAAGAAAAACTGCCACTTCATTACCCAAACGTTAAGGACAGATCACAGTTAAAAATTTGCGGTTTCTTTCTAGCTCGGGTGTGTTAATTTCCAGTTTCAAAATTTCCAGCCCTTTTCTTGACGGGCTCCTGTAGGAGTCAGAGCCGCGCCGGTCCTGCCGCCTTACCGCCCGGTACCTCCTCCCCTGGATGTGCACCCACACCGGATTCACCGGCGCTGCCGGACACTGCCCCTCAAGACGATGAATAGCTGGAGATGAGTGCAATAAGCATTTCTGTGTTCGGAAGACGCTTCTTAAGAAGAGTGAGGATTTTATACGGAATGCTTGCTAGTTTTTAGGGGCGAAGGTAAAGAGAAATGAGGCCAGACCCTGTGTGCTGCACGTGCCCAACGCTGATTTTCAGCCTTTTCTGAAACTCGGGACTAATTGCTAAAGTGTCCTGATGTTTGCTAACTGCTCCAAAACGTTTCAGCCGGCACGAGGAACTTGGATCGCAAAGAGTGAGCTGGAGAATGGCCTCGAATAGTTTCCATCCAAGCAGAACTTGAGTCATGGAGAGGTCTTCCAGCCTACCCACACAACCCAGCCGCAGGCAAGGCTCAACTTCTCTGCTACAACTCCTGGACTCAGAGCACAAGTAACATTCACAATAAAACCGTCATTAATAACAACCATGCAGCAGCAGCAGGCGCTTTTCCCTAAATTCACATTCAGTCTCTCTACAAAGAACAGCACCAAAATGCAAGAGGAGGGCCCAGCGGCTGCGGATTTTCCTCCCCTCCATGGTGGCCACCATCCCCAGGGCGCCCCTGAGCCCCCCCCCGAGCCTGGCCGTGGTGTCGGCCGCGGGTCCCCGGGCTCCGAAGACAGATGTCTGGGGCGGGGGGTGCCCCGGCGGGCAGAGCGCAGCCCGCTCCTCCCGGCGCTTAACCCCCGCCTCGGGGATCCGCGGGAAACGGCCGGAGGGACGTCGCGTTCCATGGGATGAGTCTCGGAAAAGAGGATAACAAGGCCCTGAACGAGATTAAAGAAGTTCGCTGCTTCTGGTGCGAATTTGGAGGAGAAATGCACTCTAATCTTCCACCGAAGGGGAGATTCGAGGCCTTTAAGTCTCTTAAGCCGTGTTCGTTAGGGCTCAGGCGTGAACTCCCCTCCAGCGCCGCGGCTCCTGGGAGAGGGAGGGGGACAGCGGGGGTCGGTGCCAGGGGACCCCTGCCAGGGCTGGGGCATCCCGCGGGACAGCCCCGGCAGGGCACCAGGATGCTCCGGCTTCTCCCCGCTCCCATCCCCTCCACCGCCTCCACACCGCAGCGACCAGACGCGGTGCCCAGGAAACGACCGCCTAAAAAAGGTAAGGGAAAACGCATGGAACCACGGTCCCCTCCCCGGGGAACCGACTGGTCCGACGGGGTCGGCTGCCAAAGCTTCTCTTTTTGCGGGACGAAGAAGGATAACACACCTTACAGCTGAACACAACTGACGAGAGGCTAAGAATACGTATTTTGAATTTTCAGTGTGGGTATATCTAACTTGAAAGATTATTTTCTTTTTTGGTCATTATTATTTTTTGCAGCATAGAGCTGAGTAGAAAAAACTCCCAAATGTTGACGGGTGGATCTAAGCCAAATTAAAATTAAAGGAAATCAAAGCAGAATCCAAGAGGATCACAAACTCGCAGTTCTGGGGGGGATTTTTTGAGCGATACGGGAATGAGGAAGGCTGGGTGAGACAGCGTGCGATGTCTCCCGGGGTTTGCTCCGGGAGGTGCGGAGGTGCTGCCGGTGGCTGCGGCCGCCCTTGCCACAAGGAATCTGTCATGCTGCTCGTGCTGACCCTCCGGAGGAAACCGCACCGAGAGCTCCTCGCTCCCGGCTACAGCACATGCGATAGGAATTCATCCCCCCCCCACCCCCCGGCATGAGAAAAACAGTTTTTTCCTGCGATCCTGCCGCGTCCCCGGGCGGGTGGAAGGGGCCGAGCGGCGGGTCAGGATGCGGGGGAGCCCGCAGGAAGCCGGTTCCCGGGCTGGCGGCCGGCGCAGGGAAACGTGCGAGAGGAGCGAAGCAAGTGCTTTCAGGGGAAAAGGGAGGAAACGCCGCGCTGGAGCCGGAGGGACGGTTTAGCAATAGCTGAAACGCAGCCACGGGGAGCTGGGATGGGTTCCATTCTCCGGCTCCCCAAGAAAGGTGCTCATTTTCCCCGGGTGGACGTGGCTGGGGGCTTCGCGTGGAGTCGGGGGTAGGAGAGTGACAAACAGGCACATGGTGGGAAGGGGGCTGCTGCAAAAAAATGATATTTTTTTTTTTCCCGTGATTTCAGTTAGCGGAAAGTCAGCGCCAGGGTAGCGAGGAGCTGTACGGCGCAGAAGAAGGCGGTGCACTTGCTTTGGTTAAAGGACTCGCTGGATCTTGCCGTCGGGGCTCCCCGGAGCAGGACTGAGCAGGGACGGAGCGTGACACCGTCCGTGCGCGCCCGCACGCCGCATCCGTCCCAGGCGAGCGAGCCAGCCCCGTGCTTGGGACCCACATCTTCCCCGGGAAAAACTTCATACGGTCTCAGGGCAATGTCCCGGGTCTGGGACTTCGTTTCTTTAAATTCTGTTAGGACTCTGATGTAGGCAAATCCGTGGTTTCCTAGGACTGAGATAAACTAAACTAAACATGATTTAATCAAGGAGATTCAGTCATGAAAGATGAGTGCGAAGGGGGGTCGTGTTTGGGAGTACACTAAATCTTTATGGATTTTGCTGCGCAGCTACAGGGGGACCAAAACACTCCGAGACGTGAATCACTCCAGGGGCATGAGGTTCTCATTTAAAGTTTTCATGCCTGTCGTCTTTCCCTTTTAATTTTTTATTTTATTTATTTTTTGTCTGCAATAAAGACTGGAGTGACTGTCTTCATCTATTTCAATCATAGATTTTTCTGATTAGACCCCCAAGGAAAATGAAAAATGCATTGGGCATCTAAGTGGGACTCGTGTTTCCTTAACCAGAGCGCTGCAGATGTGCGTGTTCAGCAGACACTCCGTACGAAACCAGGCTAGTCTGGAAAAACGCCCCTGCCATCTGGCTAAGGAGGGTGCCCATCCTCTACAGGACCTTCCTGGGAAGTTTCAAGGTTCAGGACCTAGTTTCTTTTAACCTGGCGTTCCTGGTAAGCTGGAGTAGGAAAGTGCATTTGATGAGCGCTGCAGCAGCTGCCGCAGGCGCTGCGTTTAGGACACAGGGACACCGAGCCTGGGCCGCCGCGGGCTGGCCGAGGGGCCTCGGCGGGGCCGGCCGGCATGGGGGGGCTGCCCCAGCCCATCCTCAGCACCCAGCTGCAGCCGGGGCTCGTTTCCTTCCACCGGCAGCTTTCTGTCCACCAAAACCTGCCACGCGGCAAGCATCACTCAAAGACACCTCCCCATTTCAGCGACCAGCTGCAGGGGATGGAGCGGTGCGACAGCTCCTGAATGAGCTTTTAAGCTCTTTTTTAATACTTAGTACTGATTTCTTCACAATTTTCTTTGCATATTTCTTATTTGTAGCCATCGGGGAGGTATCTGTTTCTCACCCAGGGCAACGCCAGTCCTTTCGCGAAGCCCTCACCCTCAAGAGCCCGTGGTGCCAGCACAGCCGTCGCTGCCGCAGGGCAGCACCGCCAGGCGCAGAGGGGCTGCTCATGGCACCGTCCTGCGGGAGGCATTCCCAGGCTGGGGCTCAATATGAAAATCAAATATTGAATATAGAATAATATACAATATTATTTAAAAAAAAAAAAAAGTATGCCTTTAGCGGTAGTGGAGGGCTGTCTCCTGGAAACGGTGGCAGACACAGCATAACGCAGTATAGGTACACGCCTCCGACTCCAGCGGCAAGGGACATTAACTGCCCCGTTTTCATAGAACCATAGAATGGTTTTGCAGAGGTTTACTGGTTTCTGATGTCGTACTTGTCCACAACACTCAGAGCTTTGAATTAAAAATGGAAATGCTGTTAAGCAGAGAAGGAGCACAGTTGCACGCTAGTTTGTCGGTAGGAGAGAATCTGTACCGTTTCCTTTGTTCCTGCACGGTGCAGGGCAGCGCGTTCCTCTCCCGTGGGTTTGAAGGGATTTCATGTGCCATTGAGATGGAGAGAGAGGAGGCGCAGTGCTCCACCAGGCAAATTGCGTGCGTTGTACTCCGTTGGTGGAAATCCTCCGAGGCCGGGCTGGGCTACAGCCACCCCAGCGCAGCCCTTCTGGCCCAGCTATCCCGTAACGCGCGGTTTAAGGTGCCGCAGGGATTACGGCAGTCCCCTTGCTGGGAGCCCGCAGGAAGCCCCCACATCGCCACGGTCCCACCGACACCCCTTGAACCACAGGGACGGCGGTAAGCATCGAGGTGGTATGGGGTGGGCTCCCCCTCTCAAGAGGTCTTACCCCCATTTCATTTGTCCAACGGGGTGACGCATGCGACACCCCTGCCATGAGACGCTTTGAGGTTTGCTGACGGCGGAACGGGCATCCCTGCACTGCTTTGCCAAGGGTTCCCGTGGGGGCACAGCCGCCCTCCGGCACCGCGGTGGGGGACCGTACCGGCAGGATTACACAGCGGCCAATCTCCGCCATTGCCATCTCCCAGCGCCAACCCCGGTCTGCTGTTCCTGCAGCATCTCCAGGGACAGCCGGCGCGGTCCCGGTGGGAAGCGGCCGGCGTCTCCAGCCGGGACAACGTTGGCCAGACGAAGCCCGCCACGCCCAGAAATCAGGCGCAAAACCCAAGCCCACGTCAGAGGAACCGTCGGGCTGAAAACTGGGGCACCCGGTGCAAAAGCTGAGAGGCACCGCCCGGCGTGGGGCTCTCTCTCCGCAAATAGTACATTACGCTAAAAATTAAAAGAGTCTACGAAGAAAACTCATTGAGTTGAGCCAATATCAGCGATGCAGGATAAGTGAGTCCAAGGAGATGAAGCATGTTTAATGTAATTACACATCCACTTCTTGTGATGTACGAGCACGCGAAGCATTACTAATCCCCAAACAGATACCTGCA
Source organism: Charadrius vociferus (assembly GCF_000708025.1). NCBI lineage: Eukaryota > Metazoa > Chordata > Aves > Charadriiformes > Charadriidae > Charadrius > Charadrius vociferus. Next base: position 618,136 of record NW_009647747.1, read on the forward strand.
GGGAGGACGATCAGGAACAGCTGTTTGGACAACAAGAAATGAACCACACGAACTCCCGGTTCCGCAGGCTTTCCGCAGAGGCGCTCGGGAGTCAGAGCTTGTCCGGTAAGTGCAAGATTTACAAGGAATTAAACAGTGCTCCGTAAGAAAGTACATTAGTTTCTTATATAAATCGCACTGCCAACTCATTTATTATTGTAATAACCTTCAGCATTTCCATTATTGGAGAGGACTTCTCCTGAAATGAAAAATGACTTTCCTAACTCAACGCATGGAGCTCGCCGTCATACTCGGTTTGCCTTCCTATTTCAGATGGCACGGAAGAAGACATAAAGCCTTACGCCCAAAGAGTGCTATTGATTGCAGACTAATGTGTTGTGTGAGTTTATTGTGTATTTGGGAGTTAATAAATAAGAGAGATAATAATGCAAACAGTATCTCTCCTCTTGGCTGGCTCAAGAAAGCTCCTACTTGGTGGCTGCTGAGGACAGTTAAGCTGCCAGCACCGTCGTTTACGTGTAGCCCATTTAATTACAAGAACCTATAAGCTCTTTACCATCATATTACAGTGCTTTAATAACCTATATTTTATGTACAGCTAGTTTCCAAGTTGATTACACTTATTATCAAGCATTCGCTTAAGTGAATAATTAGAGCGATGACAATTGTGGATTTTGGGGGCTTGCAGAACGCTAACGGGGCGGGAGCAGCCCGCCAGGCGCGGGAAGGCTGGAGGGGACGGCTGGGCACGCTGACCGCCGCGGGGGCGCCTCACCGCCCCGAGGGAAACCCCTCTCTCGTTAAGGGCTGCCCACAAATGAGGGGGTCCGTCCATCAGCGCACACCGAACACGTGGGTGAAGGTACCGGCGCGTGCCCCGGGCCCTGACCCTCGGGGTGGCCGCGCTCGCTTCCCGTGAGGGAAACAGAAGCAGAGCGAAATATTGGTGCCTGTCTACCAAGGCAGCTACCAGGGCCCCGGGGCACCGAGGCCGGCGGCACTGCGGTCAGACCGCGGCATACAGTCTCACCCAACATATGGCGGGCTATTTCATGACTACGTATACACCACCTCCCGGGAGCCCATTTCCAAAGGCGCAGCCAAGTGCAGGAGAGGCGCAGGTGACGCAGAGCGGTTTCTCTCCTGCCCCGAGAGCAACGCAAGGCGAGGCTGTGCCCTGCCACCCGGCTCTACCTCTCTGATGCTTCTGGACGCGTGCATGGGGCCGGCTTTGGATCCACAGTTGGGAAAAGGCAAGTCTGAACTCTGCAGATGGTGAGGGCATAGCCATTCGATCATTTCTGGTGTTATTAACATGGTTTTGGAGCACAGGACCCACAGATATTAAGCGAGTGGCTCTCGGAGATACGGATGTATCAGGTATGGCACATACTCCTCCAGGATAGTCTTGCCCCAGCACACACGTCTCTGCGGCTAGGAGGATTTGCTGTAGGAGACCTTCCATGCCTGGACCTGTTCAAAACCCAGGAGTTGACCACCAGCTTGAAAAAAAACACATGTATATCATAACCATTTGGGGCTCTTATGATAGGAAAGTGTTCCTCCAGTGCAGCGAGCTGGCCGTCACCCAGCCCTGCCGCGCGCTGAAGCTCGTGAAGCGACCGAGCCGCGAGGCGGGGGGATGCCCAGGGCGGGTACGGGCACCCCTGGCACCGCTCCGGTGAGCGTGCGGCACTCCGTCACTGTCACCTCCACCTGACGCCGCACTCCGGCGCTGCCAACAAAAGCCCATCCGTGCCCGAGCCGTATTCTGCCCTAAGCCTGTGCAGAGAGGCAGGGGCATTTTTTCCACCGTTATTGCCGGCGCACGCTGTAAGCGGTAGATATAGGTCAGAGAACCATTAGACCGGATAGAAATCAGAATTGCGATTGGTTTTCAAGACAGATCTGATCAGTTCAGATAAAAACAAAATCTAGCCGTGTTTGTATAAACAACTCAGACGTAATTATTTTTAAACTATTGGCCAACGTACACGATGCCATGTGTGTCCTGCTTTCAGGAATTAATGTCTTTTACTCGTAAGCCACCTACTGCTGTTTACTTTATTAATGACATTCTGGTCATCTCTCCTGAGGGCAGTAAATGAAAGCTAAATTTGGCTCACTGTCTTCATTTCAATGATTTAGTCTATCAGGCACTGACTTTTTATAAAGCTGCATTAAACGTGGACAAATATAAAGAGAATTATTGTTTGCTGCTAATGAGCAATCATGTGGCAACAGCTCTGTTTTGCTGCAGAAATGAAGAGAATTTTCCATTGTTCTTTCCCAAAGACAGCGCTGGTGTTATACGTGTCTGACGGCTCTTAGTCACGACCTCCGGTAACCACCGCAGAGAGCAGCCGTCACCCCACACATGTTGCAAAACACCCAGAACCACCCATCGAGATGTTTCGGGGAGGCTGGATAGCTTCACTCCGAGCAAAAATGAAGGAGTCTTCCTAAAAGAAAACATATTGACATCAGCTAAACAGGTCGCTGCTACACTAGACGTGATAATACATTTCTTGAGCTATGCCTTTTCTCCGGTCCTTTAGATGTTCGATAACGCATGGACCACCCAAGTTAATTTAATGCAAATGTAATTTAACAGATTCCTTGTGTACGTCTTTGAAACGTCTCCTGCTTCTTGCAACGCATCCAGCTAAAGAGGAACAGGATTTTATGCTAGCTCAAGACTTTAAAGACAGGGCAAAGCAAAAACCTATTATTTACCCGCACCCCCACATCGTAAGGGTGAGATGTTGGATACTCCTTCCCACCACTGCAGCAGGGGCATCCCTGCCCGGGGACGGGAGCGGTGACAGGGACCCGCACAGGTCTCCCCAACGAGAGACCAACATTTGGGGCGGTGAGAAAAGGCAGCGCGGGTACCACCTTCCATCAGCGTCGCCCATCGGGAAGCATCAGGCAAATGACAAGCAACGTTTTTACTTTCCGCAGTGGAAACCAACTCGACTCACCAGACCAAACGTTTCAGCTCAAATAATGATTGCCATTAAAGAAATGACAGCCCCGCCTTACAACGCGTAGCGTAGCAAGGAAGGCATTTATAGTATGGGAAACTAATTGGTTTAGGAATCAAATTTGAAAAATGCAACATCTTCATACAGCAGTGGGAGTGCAAACACTCCTATTTTAATGAGCTTCCTCTAAAGGAGGCTAATGTGTAATATTTCTCTGTATGAGTTTGCATTAGAAATCTGCTGAGATGGGAATACTCATTACCTGCTACTGTCTGAGCTTTGCACAAAAATACTGCCTTCTCCTGAGTAACCTGACGTGATTATCAATGGCTTGGGGACGGCACCGTGTCATCGAGGCCTCCAACAACCGTCGTGCTATGATACGCAGGTGCGCGGCGCAATTTTTGCAAAGATGGGATGACTTCTCAGAAACTACGCGCGCTGAATATTAAACGAATCTGGGCAACTCTTAGTCCTGATGTCTCAGATCAGCCCTATCTTTTCCACTCGCTTTTCTAATGAGTCTCATTTATACCGTTGCAAACATATTTTCCTCATTATTCCTCTGTAATTCCGGAGTACGTGCACCAGCTTTGGTAGGTGAAACTCCCACGCACGGGCGAGGGGCGGCTGTGCTGCCCAGCG
>NW_009647747.1:622027-623366 GCF_000708025.1 Charadrius vociferus
GGCGTGCCCGTGCCTCGCCACGCGCTGACACCACCTTGGCCCGCTGCCGGCCAGGCATCAGCCCGGAGGAGGGCTTCCCCCTCCGCCCGCTTTTTCGTGGGGCTGCCAGGCCATTCGAGGAGCGGCGCTTGGCGGTGTCAGAGGCGCCGCTGAGAACTGATCAAACCGTTCCCGTGCCCAACAGCTCTTTCCAAGCTGATGGGGTTTTGAGTTTCATTTCTGAAGGGTAACTCTTCCACGACCAAACACAGCCAGCCGGCGCACGCCGGGGAAACAGCTTAAGGCTGAGGATATGAGCACAAAGAGTCCACTGTAACTGAGAGGCTCATTGCACGCAGAAAACACCGTATAAAAGGAACTTTGAATATTTCTGCTAGCCACTTAAGTGAGAGTTTGTTGACAAATATTGCAACGATAAACACAAGCCCCTGCCATTCTGAATCAGTAGACCAAAGCGGTGTGAAAGGAGGAGAACCCCAGCCAGGCGTTACGCGCGTGTCCACGGGCGCCACAACTCGGCCCTCGGCCACCCCACTCCCCCCTCCGCGCTGCGCCCACGGCCCTTCGTCCACAAAGCGAAGGAAAGGGAACATGACGCCCCACTTCACACAGACCCCAGATCCACTGAGAAGCAAAAGCCACAGGGATTTTGCCGGCAGGAGAGCGCACGAGGCTGGGACGGGTTGGTTGTTTCCAGTGGGTTTGGTTTTTTTCTTTTATGATTTGGTTTTACACGAGGATGAACCTCGGCGTCCATCCCAACACCCGCGCAGACCAGAAGAGCCGCGCAATGCAGCACCCGCTCCACGGGGCTGCGGCTCCTCCTGCGGCAGAAAAGGTGATGTCTGCGCCAGCAGGGCTTTATATACATTAATACTCCGCGTTATTTAAGATGAAAAGCCCTTTCACGGCGATAGTATACATTTCCGCAAGTAAAGCTAAAGAACTTTTTCCTCACCTTATCTTCAAAAGCTGTAGCCAGAACTGTTACTGAATACGCTACTATGCTTATTAGAGCTGTTGTTTGTTTGCATTTAGCTAAAATACATTTGAAGAAAGGCTCGCCAGATGCTTTTTTAAAAACAGTGGTAGAAAAAACCCCGCTCGAGCATGGGTGTTTTGGAAAGAATTTTGTTTGCATGTCTTTATTTACTTTCGTTTCCAGCTTGCTTTTACAAATGCTGAAAACCTCAGCGAAATGTGACTTTGCCGGGGCTCCTTCTCCAACAAGCGACACTGAGCCCAGCGGTACGTAACACTGCGGGCTCTGTGTGTCACCGTGAGACCTATTGCCAAACCACAACAAACAGTGCATTTATAAATAATGCTTGAGCTGGGA
>NW_009647747.1:623416-626164 GCF_000708025.1 Charadrius vociferus
ACCGGGGTCTTCCCTAGCCAAGTGCTGCTGGAAGGTGGCCTGGCTCCTTTCAGCCACATCTAGGGCTGGGAACCGAGCAGCACCTGCCTGCCCGCTCCCAGAGGCTCCCCAGCTTCTGCTCCTTGGACCACTGGTGGTCCACGGGCAGTGGTGTGGCAACCTTCCTTGAAGACCCGAACCTTCCAGAGAGGACGTCAGGAAGAATTTCTTTACTGAGAGGGTGGTTAAACCCTGGAAAAGGCTTCTTGGAGAGGTGGTCAATGCCCCCAGCGTTTACGAGGCATTTGGGCAATGTCCTTAATTACATGCTTTAACTTTTGGTGAGCCTGGAAGCGGTCAGGCAGTTGGACTAGATGATCCTTGTAGGTCCCTTCCAGCTGAAACTATTCTGTTCTACTCTACTCTACTCTTCTCTCTGCCCTACTGTACTCTGCTCTACTCTACTCTACTCCTGTTGGTGGCCACGTCCACAAAAGGCAAGGGAGCATCTGCCAGAAGTTTCAGAAAGAGCTGGCAGTGGCCGTGATGCCCACACAGCCGCTTGTTTCAGCGGCTGCTGCTTCTTCCTCTCCGTCTCTGGCCGGGGAGATGGGGGAGGTGGCGTGGGCTTCATCTCCTGAACAGGGCAAAGCGAGGACACCCATCCCTCTTGGGCGAGCAGGCAGCCTCGCAGATGCAGAGCTTAGAAGAGCGATTGGAAAGGTCAGGAGCATACATTAAACCTGCCTCCTGGCCGCCTCGACATATGCTGGTGGGTCTTCTGTGGCTGGTAACCTCGGGCAAAACTGACCTGGCAGCCGGGACCTGCCGCGTCCCCTCGACTCGTCCCCCACCTGCCTGCGCGGCGATGCCGAGAGGGAAACTGGAGCGTCAGCTTTGTCGGGCAGAGGCAAAAACTGGCATTTTCCTGAGTGGGTGTTGGGAAAAGAGATGGGAAAGAACAGCGACAGACGGGACAGTCAGTCCTGACTGGCGGTGATGGTTGATTGTTTGATAATACCCAGACACGATGCTGCCTATGAGATTTATCAAACTGCTAGGTCAGCACATAAATACCCGAAGGAAAAGACTAAACTGAGTTATCGTTTGATAGAGAGGGTTCTGATGGGTGAAGAAAGCAGCACCAGGTTGTGGTCCAGCAGTGGCAGGCAGGGCAGCACCTGCAGACGTGGGGAGCGCCGCCGGCCCCGCGCAGCCTGGGCGCTTTGGAGAGGATTTAGTTTTCAATGATTGTCATCTCGGTGGTTGAGCCTCTGTGGCTCAGCCCCACAAGTGCTGGCGGCTGTCCCCACGGCGGAGCCCAGCCCGGACACGTGTCCTCCTGCGCTCAGGAGGGCACCGTGCCCTGCCACTGCCCACACTGGGCTCCCCCCAAAAAAAGAACCGGCAGCCTGAGGAGGGGGCAGAGACCCCTCTGGGACACCCCAGTTCTGCCTTGCGGCAGAGCCGGCGGTGGCACTTACCAGCAGAGAAAGCCCATGGCACGCAACTGCCACCGCCGCGAAGGGAGAAGCAAAACTATAATGCCCAGCAAGAACGGCAGCCTGTGCGGGGGGAGAGGAAGGCAGCTCTGAAATGGAAAAACACTCATTTAACAAGAAATAAGAGCTCTAGATCCTGCTGCCAGCTATAATTGCGCAGCCTCGCTGAACTCGCCGAGGTTGCAAGGGTTAAGGGAGAGCAGAATTTGGCCAGTGGCTGAAATAGATAAGCCATATGTCTGCGCTCTCCCGAATGTGGAACAGAAATAATTACGCGATATTCCCGCTGATAATAAACCTATTATATTATCACCAGAAATTAGTTTTTCACAATATTTATGTTTTCAATAAAACCCGGTGCAAGAAAATTGATACTACGCCGAAGTTTTTGTTTCATAAGGCAAACGCAAATAAATCGCCATCGCCAACGTTCCTGGGCTTTCGGTTCGGCTGAACCAGGCGGCGTGGCGAGCTCGCTGCTCATGTTCCTGTGTCGGGTTGGAGCCAGATGGTGGGAGAGAGGGGCTCTCTCCCCCGAAAGGTGGCCGTGGCCAGCGCTGCCTGATCCCGCAGAGCCCAGCGGGGCCGGGGCCGGGAGGGGAGCGGCGGGGGGGGGGGGGGCCGGGGTTTGGCGGAGAGCATCCTCAGGCCGGCACTGCACGGCGGCTCTTTGTGCGTGGCGAGCCGCACGCCAGCCATCACCAGCTATACGTGTTTACATTCCTTCTGCTTAATATTTCTGTAATCTTCTCTGGCATCATACACTAGTAATTTTTCTCCTCCTACTTCACACTTTTGATAAGCCTTCTGGTCCCACAGCAGATGCATTGTGAATCTTCTCCTTCTAAGTATCATGCATATGTTTCATTAAAAGTGTTTGTTTCTTTGATCAGCTTGAAGTTCTGATGTGAAAAAAAAACATTTAAAAAAAAATAACTTTTTGGACTTTGCTTGGCAGCACCCGGCCCCCCGATGAATAGCGGCGTCTCGGTACAGGCAGTCACTGGGGGTCCTAATGTCAGTCATTTACTCTTTGCCAATCGCTGTGCCTGTCCTCCCGGCGACGGCTACAATGTGCACTGGCACCCAAAGATAGAAAACGGGCTTTTCATCCGCTACACTGTGCGACTGCACATGAAAGAACATGGTGGGAGGTGCCAAATGGGAGCAGCAGAAATCGGGCTATATTTCACCCGCCGTTGCTTAGCGATGGGGAGCGCGGGCAGGCTGGCATCTCCCGCAGCGGGGGCACCAGCTCCCACGCTCC
>NW_009647747.1:626727-635250 GCF_000708025.1 Charadrius vociferus
CCCTCCATCCCGGTGTGGGAAAGGCTGCTGGCACGGCGGCGGTGCTGGGGGACGGGGCAGCACAGCCCCACGGGGGCACCCACAGACCCTCTCCCTGTCCCCTCCTGCAGCTTTTTGGGAGGGTCCTGCCCTGTCCCCCGGCCGTGCCAGCAGCCAGGCTGGGGGTGTCGGGCAGGAGGGGGGTCTGCGGTGGCGGGGCCACCCTCTCCCCACCACGGAGGGGCGCAGAAGCTCACCCCCTCCCACAGGTTTCCAACCGCACCGTGGAGCCGCCACCTGGGGCTTCACACCTCCGCTCCCCAGCGGGAAACGGGAGCAATAATTACAATAATAACAGCAACAACAATAACAATAATATTTTCTTTCATGCTTGTACCTAACTAGACTAACGAGCGCGGCGCATGCAGGTGCAACAGCCACACTGCTATTAGCCTTAATATCCCTGCCTGCTACTCACCCCACGTGATTTATTTATTGCCGTTTCTATTGCCATCCCTTTCACAGGGCGCAGACATAAGTCATTTCCAACATAAACTAACTGTAAAAATCAGCTCTTCCAATTATTGCTAAAAAAGGCTGCAATTTAAAGGTAGAGAAGGGTGACCATCTTTTTTTCTGCCTCGCTGGCAGAGACAAGCGTCTCCCCGTAGCTTCAGCCAGGAGGAGACAGAATGCTTTCGCCAGGCTCCCCTCCGCAGCGGGAGGCCAGGTGATCCCATGGCTTTCTGCAAGAACACCGTCCGGCTAACGCACCGTGGGAACGTCCCCCCGAAATACCCCCGGCGTGTGCTGTGGGGAGAGCCCGGCGGAGCTGGGGCTCGCGCGGGCAGCGAAAGCACCCAGGGCTTCAACTCCGCTCCAGACACCCCGCGCAGCACCAGCAAAATTCCTGCCCGGATGAATAGCACCGTGCACAGGTTTTTATTGAATCACTCTTGACACAGCTGCCATTCATAAAATACCTAAGCCTGTACTTTTATTCCTCTCGGAAAACGTATTTAGTTACAATTCCTGCAAATGTGTGGATGTTAAAAATAACATGGTACCCTGCAAGCCCTAACACATATGGTATTTTAACTTCCACTAAATCAAGTAAGAGTATCCTGGATTATCTGATTCTGCGCCCCTGTATAAAAGCAGTATTGCGCCGTATTTCAGGAGGCGTTAGCCCCGCGTGAGGCCGTGCCCCAGCCGCGGAGCCGGGGCTGGCCACAGGCACCTTCGGGTGGGATCTCACGTTTTTCCCCACTCAAATCTGGAATTGCGCCTGGCAAAGCCCTGCCCCGCACGCACCCAGTCCCTACCAAACCAGCCGACCACGACTTTCGGCGGGCGTCGTGCCCAGCCGTGACGCGCCACAGCTCTCTTTGGGGCGCAGCGGGGTCCCCGCTCCCCTCCCCAGGCAGGCAGCCCCGCCAGCGCCCGGCACCGCGGCCACCGTGTACGTCGAGGCAGTCCCACCTTTGGCTTCCAGACGGCGGGGCGTTAGGAGGAGGGAGCTCCGTCCTTGGCAGTCCATCACCGCGGCGCTGGTGGGGAGGAACAGATGCTGCTCGCTGCTCACGCTGTCCTGGAGGTTGCTGAACAATTTGGGCGTGATGGATGCGGCACTCCGAGCTGATTTCAAGCTCCGGCGGGGTCTGCCCCGTCCCCTTCCTGGCTTCACCATCTATTGGAAATAACCATTTTCCCATAAGGAAAATTAACCCAGTATTAAAAATAACCCATATGTACTTACCCCACTTACAATATTAAGACCCAATGCCGTACTCAAGCTTAAGTTTAATTAACTGCAATTATTTGCGCAGAAGTCAACTAATCTGTTCCCGTCCCTGACCGTGCGATGCGTTCCTGCAGTGAGACGTCTCCTGCCTGTAGCTGTCCCGTTTGCACCCGGGACCGGGTGTTAGCAAAGCGCCGTGCCCGTGCCGCTCCGCGCGCAACAAAAAAGCCCCAATGGCCGAGAAGGGGCCAGAACAATTTGTTCTATCCACTCCCCGGAGATAAATAAGTTCTATTTTCATGAGTGTTCGAATATCTTTGAAATCCAACTGTTCCTGTTCAAGGTGAACCGACTCACAATATATACAATTTGCGTCACCCTACAGCACTCAGACCTGTTAGGCGTAATTCCTCCTCCCGCCCATTTTCCTGCCAGATTGGTGCAGGGACACAGAAAGAAGGAAATAAAAGCGGGTAAAAGTCTAACTTGAGTTTGCTTGTACAATATATGTGTACGTATATTCTCCCGGAGCAGGAGAAACAGAGGGAAAGTGTGGGCACCCGTGTTAAAACGTAAAAAAGTACAGCTTAAAAAGGCAGGATAGCGCAGCGTGTCGCACACCGCCTGGCTCGGATGGAGTCCTCCCCGTCACTGAAAGTCACCGTGCCCCCAACTGTTCAGAAGTTTCACATTCAATTTTTCTGATGTCTTTCATGAAAAATGATATTTCCTTACCCATCACGGACGCTATTTTCCCCGGCAGGTATGCTGTCGAACATGTTGCATTCACAACATGACACAAAGCCTAAAAATCACAGAGAGACTAATTACTGGAGGAAAATTACACCGAAAGACCAATTTCCGCGTGATGGAGATGACAGCCCGGCGCCCGGCCCCCCTCCCCCCGCCCCCGGCCGGTTTGGGCACCTCGCCGGTGAGACGCCGTCACCCGCCGCGGTCCCCGCGCCATCGCTGCCCCCCGCCACCGCTCCCCTTGGGGCAGGGGGGCACACCGGCGTGGCCCCCGCGCCACCACGCACTTTGCAAATTCTTGTGTAGCAACGCAATTAAATTAATGCCGCAATAGTCACAAATACAGTCAAACAGCCCTGCAACTGCGAGGCTTTTTATACAAGCAAAACCGCCGCAAAGATATTTTGGATGAAAGCTGAGGTATGGTTGATGAATTAGTTCATATTTACCCAGATTATGTACAATAAATGTGATGTATATCATTTATATCTATATAGTTCTAATTTAGTTGGAATTGGAAAATAATGCAACATGAATTCATATAAAATCTATTTTGTACGGGAAAATTAAAACGGTAGAGCATATTGTTTCATATGAAATATTGAGCTGTGCAATCGTATTTGTTATATGCTTTAAGGAGACTTCACTTGGAAAAACATATTTGTTCCCTTTGGAGCTTCTTTATAAGTGTATAAAAGCTTTAATTTCATATGGTCATAAACGGGTGGAATTTCACAAAACCGCCATCAACATTTTTCTCCCTTTTCCCATCAACATTATAATGTGAGACACAGGGACTCCGAAACGCGCACCACCTCAAACTTCGTTTCTTCTGTCTTAAGCTATTCAGGGAGTTACTTCCGCTCCGTAATACAAAATAAAAAAGAGAGGTCCCAAGAAGGCCTTTCACCCTTCTTCACCAGACCTTCTCAGGGGGGTTTCAGCTAGATAACTTTAAGCAAGTCCTTTACACGTACTATTCCACTGCTTCACTCCGTGAGACAACTGCTGGCAGTGATGCCCCTGCAGAACACGCTGTGTCCCTCGCAAGCCTCAGCAGATGCTTCGGAGGGCTACCACCTTCCTGGCCGTACGGAGGAGCTGCTGGTCACCACCCGCCGCCTCGTGCTGTGCAGGCACCACCGGACACCAGAAAGAGCCCGCAGAGATCTGAAAAAATTCAGGAGAATCACAGAACGGTTTAGGGTGGAAGGGACCTTGAAGATGATCTCGTTCCACCCCCCTGCCCTGGGAAGGGACACCTCCCACCAGACCAAGTTCCTCCAAGCTCCCGTATCTGAGACGAGGAGTGGCTCCCAGTATGGTGTAAAACATACTGGAAAGAGAGCGGCAAAGCAAACTGCGGGCCAAAATAACACAACCCCCTAACAAGACCCAGTGATTGGGCTTCTCCATCACACACGCTCCCAGTCAGCCCTTGCTTTGCCTCTGCCCGACGCACGTTTCCCAGGTCCTGGAGGCAAACACACCTCTCTGCTCATAACAGGGGCACCGCAGGGTCCCCGGGCACCCAGGACAACGTCATCCCTGCCCCCGGGGTGCGAGGGGCACTGGGGGGAGAGGAGGGAACCACTGACTTCTGCCAGACTTGCCTGCCCTCTCGGTGACGTGGCGTTTAAGGGGGGGGGAAGGGAGCTGGTGTCACTGTCACAGCTTGCGCCGTGTGCCAAGCTGCCAGGATGCTGCCAAAGACGACGGAGCTTTTAAGATGTCTATTAAAAACCCCTGGCGTTACGAGATGCAAAAGAACTAGCCTTGTGCAGAGGTGGAAAATAATTGTGCAATTCTTATGTAAAATATGGAAGCTTATTTTCAGGGAACGATGCATGGCCTTAAAATGACGTCTCGATTTCTTCCCATCCTGGAGTACACCCGAGATGTCTCACTCTCCCAGCTCTGCAGGGCTAGAGCTGGCTTTTTCCACCACTGAAAACCAGAGCCAGGAGAACTCGTCAGAGAAAAAAAAAATAATAATAATTCTGAGATCAAATAAATATTTAAGCAACCTGCCTATCTGTGTGCCGTGCACACGGCTGGTCCAAGCACGGGCACGTGCACATCACGCACACATAAGAAAGGCAAACTTGAAAATGTCGTTCCACACCAAAAAAAAAAAAATTATTAACACAGCTGAAGTGTTGGATGCCGAGTTCAGAAGTGCCACGGCCGAGGTCCCCCCTGCGGCCACGCAGGCGCTGTGGCCGCTGCGGGAAGAGGCTGAAGGGCTGTTCTGCGTTAAGCGGCCAGTGCCCCCGTTTGCGGAGGGAACCGTGTGCCATTCACCACGGTTGACTCCTCGTGTCCAGGCTGTGATGGAATCCCGGCCACCGCATCAAACCCCCACGCTCACGGCCCGGATTTGTTCTGCTGAGCCCGCGCCTGAGCCGCTGGGAGAAGCCCTTCTTCTGCTGGCCTCTGCCAGGACAACCGCTGTCCCGGGCCACGTCCACACACATCCTCCATCCCTTCGCACCTCTCCGAGGGAACGGCTCCCAGTGCGCTCCCAACGCTCATTCGCTCCTCTCCGCCCTCCGGGCTGCCGCTGGAGACACTGGCAGTGCCCTCCCCGCGGTAGGGTTGGGAGGACACGGGGCATCGCCACGTTCACGTTTTCAAGCCCTTCAGGAGCAGCGTCAGACAGGTCAATAGCTCCCTAACGCTGTCTGGCAAGAAATGGGGAAAGAAGCGGGGTGACGTAAGGTACAACTCACCGCGGAAATATGTGCCGAACCTGCCCTGGGAGCTTTCGGAGAGTGTGTATTCCCAAGCCATCGCTCGTTATTTTAGACTATAAATAACGTATCACCTGATTGTGAAGAGCGTAGTGTAGCACAAGGCACTAGCTAGAGTCACAGAGTGAACTAAAATGATATATGAAATGTGCTTCGCCGGGAGTTGCAATACAGATTACTTACAGTTGCAAGCAAGGTCTCGCTCTTCAGAAAAACGGACTGATAAAACACATATTTTAGATCTCCAAACAGATCTTGCCAGCTCTCAAAATAGTCCACAAATTAATCCCACAATTATGAAACTCCCCTTTTCTTTGATTTAGCACCATCCCCTTCAGGACAAAACTTCCCCAGGTTAAAGCACTTCAGAACATATTCCACATATGCGCTCACAGAATAATTATTTTTCGCTCTTTCCGGTCCCTCCTTCATCCGCTCAAGTTCTCCTCACCTCTCCAGGTTAAGTACTCTCCCCTGTCAAATATCCCTTTGAAATCCATTTCATCTGCAACACCAGCCGAGTAATAAGGGAAGGGCCGGAGGGGCAGCACCGGTGCAGCACACCCGGGCCGGGCTCGGCAGGTAAGGAGCCGTCAGTGGCCCTGGCCGTGCCACCAGCCGGCGCGTGGTCCTGCGCCCAAGCCAAGGAAGGTCTGCAGAGAGACCTCGTAGCCGTGCAGAGCAAACCCCGCTGCGAGCAGGGACAGGAGAGGGGGGTTGGAGTCCCCTGCTGGGACATCGGTGGCCACGGTCTACTCGAGCCCCTCAGGACCCGTCCCATCGGCACGTCGTGGCAGGCTGCAGCGGCACCCAGGGGTACTCAGCGACGAGGGCAGATGGTTGAGGAAGGGTAAATAGAACAAAACCACTAGTTTTCTGTTAAGAAAATTAACAGGATTCACAGGCATTAATTTTAAAAGCAGTCACTTGCTGCTCTCACATTAAAAGCCAGCTCCTCAGTTAAAAATCCTACACTGCTCCTCTGTTACATCATCTCCTCCTCTCGCTATCTGCCAGTTGTAAGAAGTTTTCTCTTGCTTCTTCTGCAGTTGCCACCACTCACAATTTTGCAAGGAGAGAACACAACCCTTATCATTTCCTGACAGTGTAAAGACTGAATATAACCAAGAATTATTTCCACCTGCCTCATAAGCGAAGCAGTGCAATAATAGTCATGACTGTAATACCCACCACAGAAGACTATTTCTTTTCTGAACAGAGCAGGACGAACGCTTCCCATTAAAACTTTCCCTTTTCAGTTGCAAACCATCCTTTTCCGAAGCCACTTGGTTTTGTTTTCTCTCGTGGACAAGTTTTTAGTCTCCAGGTTTCCTTACCGTTAAAGTCACACGTCCCTTCCCAGCCCTAGGACAGAGAGTCTTTGTCCACCAGTGGGACCGTGTCGCTTCCGCTTATGGACCCCTTCTGGCTCCAGAAGCAGCCCAGAGACATTCGGCTTTTGCCATCATCGATTTTGCACCTAAGAGCGAACGGCTCTTAAGGCAGAAGAGCGGAGCGGGCGAGGTGGAGCAGGCTGGCCAGCCCGGCACACGCTTGGGTTGACTCTTGCGTGCGTTTGGCTGTCTCGACTCCCCTCTCCGCAGGACACAGGGCCTGTCCGCGTTTTGGTGACCTGAGCGATGAGCAGACGATCCCGCCGTGCCTGCGCTTGCCTCCATACCTAGATCGCCACGCAGGACTTTGGACTTACGAGGATATAAACCACGAAAAATTAAAGAGCAAGAGATTAAAAATGTGGGAATGAACAAATTAATATTTCCCGAGAGTTCACTTCAGATAAAAAAAAAAAAAAAAAGGCATTTTCCCAGTGAACGGTGTACTTATCTCTCGGTTTCACTGCCTGAGACCGTGACACGGAGAGGCAGTGGTCTTGGTGAGTAAAATACATGTTACAAAGGTTAGAAAAAGTCACCGAGCAATTCTTATTGTCTGTTTTTTTTGTCAAGATGCTGAAAGTTGAAAATTTCCCCCAGTGTTAATAATACAGTATTAGTTACAGATGACTGCTTTACTGGAGTTAAACCAACACGACTCCTGCTCGCTCCGAGCCGGTTTTCTCTAGCGGCCAGCTATTTCGGAAAACAACAGCCCCCATAATCCGCAATATAGGTCAGTACTTAACAGGGCAGGAGCCTTAATGCTAACCAAGCATTATTTTGAACTCGAAGCATTTGCAAAACACACCACAGGAATATCTGCTCTGAAGGGAAAATTTGGGAAATCGTGGGACTGGGTAATTCCAAGACAAAACTCCTAAAGAATTCCTGCTTGAAAACAAACCGCGTTCGGGTGCCCGGATGCTATCTTAATGCACAGACACTCATCTATAAACCCACACAGCTCAGACGGGTCCAGATCACGCGTTTTGATGATTTGGGGGTTCACGAGTGAAAATCTGCTGCTGAGAATTTCCAAGAAAACCGGACTCTCGCAAGAAAAGGGATTTCCCGAGGCACGGCGGGCAGAGCCGGCGGTGCTCGGCACGCTCCCAGCAGCGGGTTTCCTCGCTTCGCAGGACGAGGCAGGCGGGTTTCCCTGGCAGCCCCTCCAGTGACACCTACCCCGCTGTAAAGCCAGGGCTGCCAGGCAAGTTCACATCACGTTATCATCGTCACGGGAACTGAAGAAACTCGGGTTCCCTCTGCACGAGGCGCTAAATATTTCCCACGTTCTGTATTTGGCTACGTTGGTTTTATACCTGTGTATCTGATAAGAAAGGCCCAGTAGATTTAACAAAAGAAATGGGAAACATTTCCAGCAGAAATTAGCTTTAACTTAAGCATTCACATGCTCTTTAGCAGACACGGTGATACAATTTTCACCAGCACGAGCAAACTGTGGCTGCCATGCGCAGAAGATGGAAGAGCTGCTGGAAGGTCTTCCCCATCCTTCCACGCGGTGCGACAGCGTTCGCATGGTGAGCGGTCCTTGGGCTGAGCAAAGGCTGCAGCCCGGCGCCGCACCGGCACCTCCCCTGGCTTTACCCCCGCTGCCAACGCGCCACGGAGAGCTCTTCTCCCCTTCCTCCGTGCCATGGCCCGGGTCCCACCTGGGAGAGCTGCTGGGGGCTCACCCCGGCGGGCAGCGCAGCCCCCGGCCGCTCGCTCGCTCTCCCCGGCGGCACGGGGGAGAATCAGACGGGTAAAAGTGTGAAAACCGGTGGGTTGCGATACAGGCAGTTTAACAGGTAAAGCACAAGCTGCGGGCGCACGCAAAGCCCCAGGAGGGTTTCCTTCTCTCCTCCCCGTGGCGGGCAGGCGGTCGCCGCCCAGG
>NW_009647747.1:635639-643216 GCF_000708025.1 Charadrius vociferus
GGATAGGCAGCCCCGTGGCAGTTCAACCCAGGTGATCCCACCTCACCTACATGGAAACAGGGTCGGGAGTTTTACTCTGAACGACTCCGGAGCTCCGCTTTGCTCGGCCCGGGATTTGGGAGCATGTACGGACAAGAGGCAGGAGATTTGACGCTCAGAAGTCATCTGTTTCCATCCCTTCCACCATACACCAGCGTTCACATCCGGCACAACTTTAAAAACACATTTGCTCATCATTAGCCCTGCTATTCCGCGTGGAATCCCATAATTTACAGCTGCTGCTAGAAAATTAAGATGTATACAGGGAAATCATTCACAAACCCTGTATCTGTTGCATCTGGAAGTTCTGGAGTGTTGATTAGTTAAATACATAATTATGAGATAGCCTTAAAGGCAAAAATTGTAAGCAGTGACTTTTGCTAAGGAGTCTCCTGTTGGTGTTATCACACAAAATATAAAATGCTGCGAGTCTAAATAAGAAATTTATCTGGAAGAAAAAAGTTGAAAGACTTGTGCTGAAGATACGACTTCTTCAGAACGTTTCTTCACAAGTTAGATAATAATTAAATACAAATTAATTACTCCCACAAAGCATGTCATGTAGGCAAAAGCCTGTGTTTCTGAGGAACGTTAGCATCTTGTTCTGCAATTACACAGCTTGCGAGCATCCAGTTCCGTTTCAGTTTTCATCCTATTGGCTTCTAGAGTCTATCCCTTCGCACCGATTTCACCAGAAACCATCCATTTCCGCACGTAACGCCTCACTCCCACAGATAACACGTTGGCACAAGCCCCACCCAGAGGGACTGAAAGCCGGCAGAGCGGTAGGAGCAGCGAGGGGTGCCCCGGCGAGCCAGCGGTGCGACGGAACCCGGCAGATCCCTGACCCAGGGAGGGAGCACCGCCGGACCACGGGCCAGCCTGACCGTACCTCCATGCCTACGCACCGCCCTGGGCACGAACCCGCAGCCGCAACACCAGTTGTTTTCAGCCTTTCCTAATTTTTTTTAAATAAAAACCATAGTGGGAAGGCAGATTTTCTCTTTTTGCCAAGAGCACCAGCAGAGCGGGGCTCAGGAACCTTCAGAGCATCACGCCAAGACTCACCCAACGCGTGGACGCAGGGTCGGCAACGCAACACCCTAATCATTAAGTGCATCCAGAAAAGTGACATTTTTGCCTTTAGGGAAATCCCTCCGTGGCAAAATGTGGCCTCGTGTTGAATCGGGAAAATCCAAACGCTAAAAATATCTGTGTCATGGAAACTCCCAAATATCTCAGTCTGAAAATATCAACACGACCTTACGGAAACGAAGCATTTTGACCATTATACGTTATCTTAGATAGTAGAAAATGCAACCCTAAAATCAATTGGAAAGGTAATTTTCCATTTTGTTTGTGATGCCTTTCAAAATTCTTTCACTGAAAATGTTATGAAGAGTGCAATGTTCCCATAAACATTTTCAGTTTCATCAAAAGTATATTTTCCAATGAAAAATTGTTCAAATGATTTCTTTTCTGCCAGCTTTAACTGCTCCGACTTGTTGAAAAAAGCTCTGGGAATTTCTTGGGGATAATTGTTTTAACTATTCAGGCTCACAGCTCATTATCATGAGTTCTTTATCTGGAGGAAAATCTCTGCTAACATGAGGAGTCACTGGCAACTCTCAGGTGCTTTGTGCCTCTGAAAAAATCAAGCTGTTTGATTGAATTTCTGAACATAGCTTTTTTTTTTTTCCCCCTCTCTGCCTCAAGTACTGCGAGCAGAATTATATTAAATTACATCATATGATAACTTATCGTTTATGTGTGATATTGGAAGTGCTGATTGAATATCCGAAGTATGACATTTGAAATCACAATGAAATAAAGATATTTCATTCCAGAGTAATAAAGGACTACCGTACCCTGATGTATTTACCGCCTCGAACAGAGGAGTCGGGTATGTCCCAGGTAATTGTCTACCGGCGCAACCCACAGCCCCTGAGAATGACACAGACAGAAGCACGGACGGATTAATACAAAGCGCGACCGTATCTCGCCGTCCGCAAACCGCCTCTGCCTCTACCTCCCCGCAGGCACCAGGGGAATGCGGCCGCTTGCTCCAGCCTCCAGCCACAGCCCTCTGCTCATCAGCCCGCACCTCCTGCCCGCCGCGTTCACCGTGCGGCAGAGGAGCACATCTCCATCGCATCAAAAGCTGTAAAAAGTCGACAGAAGCAGGAGATTCTTGCCAAAAAAAATGAAAATCACTGCAAAACGCTTATTCATTTAACTGAACGATTCACAAAATAGAAATAGTTTCCCGTCTGTATTTTTTTTTTTGTTCTTCCAGGGAAACCTGATCGTTTCAGCTTTTTAAGACATATTTAGTTATAAATTTTTTTCCCCTAAAAGAAAAAGTTAACATTCAAATTAAGCACTACAGGGTTCAGAGAAACATTTTGATGGCTTTCAACTTTTTTTCCTTCATTTTGTCGATTCACAGGAAATCCGGGCAGCTTTTGCCCCAATTTGGGCTAACGGCATCGTTGCGACCTAGAAACCCGCAGTGGGACCAGAGCGTGTTAAAAGTTGAGGACTGAGAGCTGCAGAGAGAGCGGCGCTGAAGGCGCTGGCGCTGGCACGAAGACGCCAGCACCGCGTGGAGAGGAGGGACGGCACACGCACAGCAATGGGGTTCCCCAGTTGACACAGGGCGGTGATGTCCCCCATCCCCGGGGCGCGAGGGGGGCTGAGCCCGGCCGTCCTGCATCCCCCGCCGCCCCCTGCCCCTCTGCGGGGCCAGCCGGGCAGTGGCGCGACGCTTCCGTGGGCAAAGACACGCTCCTGCAGCGCTTGACATGCACGCGGATGCGAAGAATCCGATGAAGTGCTAGATTAGGGCTTTTAAAATAATTGTGATAAATGATAGCATCTGCGCGCACTAATTTCCCTCAAGATGTGTTAGATTAATTTTATGAAATTAAAGTCCAGAATAGCAAACATTAGCCATTTGCGTGACCAATGCCTCGAATGCGTTTGCGCCCGCGCATTCTGACTGCCGGGAACAGCCCAGGCTCCGGGGGAAGGCAGGGAGGGAGCCCAGGGCTGACCGGGCCCCCGGGGAATCCACGTTACGTGGGTATCGCGCTGACTCGGGCAGCTCAGTGCCTGGTGGAGCTGAACTGAGCATCTAACCAGGACACCCAAAGTTTGGGCTCGGCACTCAGATAACATTCCCCTGGTGGACCAGCACAGCCCAGTTGCACGCCAGGTCGCTCGCGCCACAGGGCAAAGGATCCTTTAATCCCATCTGAGCGACTCCCGGCTGAGGACAGAGCTCAACAGGACCTGAGCCGGACTTTTCAACACCGTGTCTATTATTTATTCCCACACAGGACACAGCTGAAGGGGACGGTTCGCTGTCGGTTCACTTTCCTTTTGACAGACTGCAGGGAACAGAAGGAGATTTTTACTGTCCAGAGAGGTGCGAAGTGCTGCAGTCCCCTGCCCCTCCTCCTTCCCAAGATCTGGGACTGAATCTCCAGTGCCACCAAGTTGACACGGGTGTTTGAATGCTCCCCGACTTCTCATCTGGTTCGACGAGCTTCATCACAAGGAACGAGATGTCTGTGAGATACGAGCATCTGGAGGAAGAAAGCTGAGCTGAAACTCAGCCCAGAGGAAATGGAAGTTGGAAGAAATATGGTAACACTTAGCAGAGCAAGCCAAGACCACGACTCTCTCCTCTGCTGAGGGAATCCACACTCCCACTGCCAAAACCTGGTTACGGCAGGCAACCCACTCTGCCGGTGGAGTGGACTGTGAAGAAACTAAGAGATGATCCATGTCCCGGCCCCATCTCTTCCAGACCTACCCACCCCAGCAGCTCACGCAACATCTACGGGATGAACTCCAGCTGGTCCTTCTACCTGAACATCGACGCCAGCAGACCGTGGCTGAACGGCGAGCGTAAGGGCAGCACAGCAGGTGTGGTAACTTCATCACGGAGGGGACCAAGGCCTCTCCTGCTGTCCCGCTTCTGGACCCCACCAGATCCTTTTAGATCCCTCCGAGCAAGGAGGCTTTTCAACACAGCGAGACCCCTGGGACTGGGAGAAGGAGGGGCTGCAGAGCAGCCACCGTCAGGGCTTCCCCTTGGGCCCGTGGGGAAACGCAGAGCCTTGAGCAAGGGATAAAAAAAGAGGTTTCTACAGAGAATGCAAAATGGACCCTGTTACTCTTTGAAGCGCAGCTGTACCGGTGTGTTTCAGCACTCAAGTTCAACCCGGCGTCACCAGGAGGTCACCTGCACGGCTCGAGCGGCCACTGGCTCTGCAGGTGGGTCGGCACGACGTTACGCCCTACAGCAAACCTCCTCACCACCACTGTCACGTAACGCTTCCAGAGCCAAGGACGCAGAAAACTGAGAGGAAAGGGAAACCGCGTACTGCAGACGTACCTACATCTGGAGAGGGGCAGAAGAGGAATCCCAAAACCAGGCTGCAGGAGCAGTTTGGCACTACCCGGGGGGATAGGTAGAGGATGCCAGGAGGAGGGAAAGCTGCAGCTTATGGGATTAATCTTCAGCTTTTGGGATGCTTGTGAGTTTTCTAACGGAATACGTGTTTCGCTGAAGCACCTATGACTGTGGCTACACGCGGACAAGCACAGGAGCTGCTCAGCCGGAATTGGAGCACCCTGACCAGAGGCAGAAGGACGAAGGTTCTGCAGGAGCAGCACCCCCGGTGCATCGAAGCAGCCTCCTCCGTCTGTCTGGGTTTTTAGCAGCACCTGTGCAGGTCGCTGCAGCAGAGCCCACAAGCTGCGCTGCAGGAGGCACACGAGTACAGCATCAGCCACACACGGCTCCAGAGAATCGAGTATTTGGTGGCCCTCTACAGCCCCAACGCCTCACATTGAGTCACCTTTAACATCTGCCCACAGCCCAAAGAGAAAACACTCCAACAGAAGCTTGTTCTACCTTGCGAGACAGGGCCAAATACAGCAGTGCACGGGGTTTCTCACCGTTACCTATTATTTATCAACCGATTGCTTTCCAGGGAGTACCTCTAACTCCATTTCTGAACGCTGGGAGCAGCCATACCACAACAGAGTGGTTCCTGCTTGGCCAAGGCGAGGAATAACCTTCCCTTCTCTGATGCAGTGACAAAGCTGACGCCAGCAGCATCCCTCCGACGGCCTTGGACACCCCGGCGTGCAGGTGCTGGTGGGAGCACGGGGAGACCTTCCCCACCCCACCACGGGTACCAGGGTGCAGGGCGAGTTAGGTACCCACCGTCAGAGCGCAGAGCCCACCGAGCACAGGGGCGGTGAGCCGGAGACGCCGCTGCACAGGCGGTCACCCTTGGGAGGAGCGCACCAGGATTAAGCCATCGGTCTTACAGGGACCTGTTCAACCCAGAGACGCCGGCGGGGAAACAAAAGCCAACAGGCAAGCTGGAGGGGATGGGCAGAGAGCTGCTCTGCACGGCTACCTGTGCGGGTACGGGAACAAAAAGGAAGTTATTCCCCCCACACCTCTCACCAGAGGTCCTGCAGCAGCAGCCAGGTTTGGGGTAATCCATCTACATGCAGATTCACAATGATCTGAATTAGGAAAAACAATTAGAGGATCTGTGAGAGCGCCTAGTGGAGACATATAGTTCAGATAACTCTGAAATTTAGGTGAATTAACTTAACACCCATGTGCAAAATCGTACAAGTTAACCTTTTAACCAGGTACATACAACTTCCTCTCCTTTTCACGTCTCCGCACGGAGAGGAAATTTCCAGGATCAAATGTAGCTGCCACGGCACGGCTGAACGGAAACACCGGGGTAACAGAGCCAGGGCTATTCAACACCCGCCCGCTGACAGCAGCCCTCAGGGCGCTGCAGTTTTGAGGACCTCCACGGATTTACCTGCGTCTCCCGCTGCTCCCAGCCCTGTGCAGAACACAGGCCCTGCAGAAAGCATCTCCGCCCTCTGCCCCTCCTAACCCGGGTCTTTGCTCTGTCGCAACGGCAGCGGCAGCCCCTTCTGCCCGCTGAGAGTACCCGCAACCTTCAAAACGAAAAATAACATTTTCCAGGTGCGGAGGGACGGTGGCGACGCCAGCGGCTCGGTGCCGGCGTGTGCCATCCATCCCATCCCCGGCAGCGGCGAGAACCCGGCGCGTGGTTACGAGCAGGGCCATTGCGTCTCCGCACTGCTTTCAGTTAGAGGCTTTTTCGCAAGTGCCGCGCCAAGGGAAAAACAACACTTAGAGTTAGAACTAAGGTACTCCCGGAGACAAATATGATTAATGGGATAATCTCGTAGATTACAACAGTCAGAGGCAGTTCCTGCCATTTCCCGCTCTCCAAGGACTGGTTCCGCTCACATCCAACACAGACAGCTGCAGATGCCTCAGCACCATCGCTATCCAGCGTAGCCCTGTGTTCGACATTTTAGGACTCCTGTACTGTGCATCCTCTACAACTGTGTACTGTCTAGACTGAGTTTTACAAATCCAATCTTAAATAGCGCAATTTTTGATTGAGGGAGTTCTTGCAGAGCTCGTTGTGTACATGCTCGCCTTTGCACAAACACACACGCACACACAGCCACGGCAGATAATACCCCGCAGTTACTCACCTCCCAATTAAACCGTGACCACATCCTATCGCTAAGCCCAGTGGCACTGGGAAGAGGCGTATCTGATGGGCAAGAGCAGCGATGGCGCCCGACTTCCCCCTGCCTCCCCGCTCCAGCTGTGAACACGGGGCGGGAGGCACTGGCGGCACCTCGGGGCAGGTTGCTTAAGCTGTACGAGTCGCCGTGATGGGAAGGATTAATTGCGATAGCTTCCGTTGGGTTAAAACTCAGCTTTCTACCAAATTAAATACAGCCAAACCCCACGGATACCAAATTCAGGTTATTCTTCTCTGGCCCTTCACATTCTGCAGCACTCTGAAAATTAATGACAAAAGATAGACCACATTCTATCAGGCAAAAAAATCACTTTGGCAAATATCTGGCTGACCACCAATTACAGATTCTGGCATACGAATAGAAGATTAATATTTCCAGTAAGGTGACCAGCAAGAAAAATCTCTCTGCACCCACCGCACAGCCGTTAGGGGCACTGGGCTCCAGCGAGGGGCAGGGTGCGAGGGGCGAAGCCCGGCATTCGGTTCGGGGGTTTGTTTCCGACCCCCTCGGCACAGCTCCAGCGGCATCGCCCACGTGCCGCCGCTTTTGGGGCTGGTTTTTGGTGGTGTATTCTTTTTGTTAAAGCGTTCGCATCCAGCCACGGGAGGCGGTGGGGGAAGGAAAGAACAAACTAGGGCGAAACGCGGCACAAGAGACAAACCACACAGCGCGTTCACACCCCTGAGGTTTCGGGACACACGAGGCTCAGACGGCGTATTTCAGAGCAGCGCAATTAACCGCACCTGAAGGAAGGACAAGCCCGAGGGGACGCCACGGGAGACAACCGGGTGCTCATTTTGACTATTTCGAACTTTTTTTAAATTTTATCATCGTGCATAGACTACGTACTCCCGCTTGCCATAACCCCCGCGAAGTTGGTTGGGGTTTTTTGGGTAATC
>NW_009647747.1:643673-665627 GCF_000708025.1 Charadrius vociferus
GGGAGGTCCCAACAGCAGAAGGACACGGAGCTGGTGGAGCGGGGCCAGAGGAGGGCACGGAGATGCTGGGAGGGCTGGAGAACCTCTGCTGGGAGAGTTGGGGGGGCTCAGCCTGGAGAAGAGAAGGCCAAAAAGGGGAGAGCTCAGAGCCCCTTCCAGTGCCTAAAGGGGCTCCAGGAGAGCTGGGGAGGGACTTTTTCCAAGGGCATGGAGTGATCAGAGGAAGGGGAACGGCTTCAAACTGGAAGAGAGTAAATTTAGATGAGATATTAGGAAGAAAATTTTCCCTGTGAGGGTGGTGAGCCCCTGGGGCAGGGTGCCCCGAGAAGCTGTGGCTGCCCCATCCCTGGAGGTGTTCAAGGCCAGGTTGGACGGGGCTCGGAGCAACCTGGGCTGGGGGGAGGTGACCACTATTGGGGTTGGACTAGATGGCCTTTAAGGTCCCTTCCAACCCAAACCGTTCTGTGATTCTATATATTTCACCACTCTGCACTTAAGCTGCCCGGTGGCTGCTGTTCATGCGTTTTGGGTGTTGTGAACAACAAGGCTTGAGCAGAGGTGCCAAGAGCAGGGCAGGACCAGCAGGTACCACACCGCGGGGCCAGACGGGTGAGCAGGACACCCAGGCACAAGGCTACCAGCAAAAGTTGCCCACAACTGCTGCAAAGAAGCAAAGATACCATTTGCTTCTTTGCGTGGAATAATCTGTTTCTTCAAACAGATTTCCAAGAAGGAAAAAATAAATAAATAAATACTGTCTTTTAATGTTTAAATAAGGTCAGCCATTATAAGAAAGCTGTAGCCACTTAAACTTAGAAAAACAGTATCCCCCCAGAATTACGCATGAAGAAATAAGATGTCAATTAAGCCAGCCACAGACATTAGGTAGCTGCGTTCAAGCATCGTTTCATCAACACAAATTAAGACAGTGCTGTGGTGAGTTATCTGTGCACCCTCACTAGGTTTGTCTCAGCAATACCCTGCATCTCAATGAAGAAAAATCAAGAAGTGAAAAACTTTCAAAATTCTGCCAATATTCAAGGCCAATTAAGTAGAGGTTGCTTTGACATCAGTCCCAATGGAAAAAAAAAAAAACCCAAACAAAACACAAAAAAACCCCAAAAACCAAAAAAGCCAAACCCACACCAACAGAAGTTTGAAGATTACCAAAAGATAATCAAGAGGCAGGAGTACAGTTAATGCCAGTCAACGCAGCCGTATAAAAGATACCACCTTATCACACAAACTAATTTGTCAGGCCTGGGGTCAGCCCTGACGGCAGCAGCGTCCAGGGAACAAAAGGCAGCACGAGAAAAGCTCCCCCCGTTTTAAGAGGACGTGTCACGTTAGCTCTCCTGGTGCCTACAAAACCTTCCAGCGTCTCCAGCCAACCGAGGTGACGAGAGAAGTAGGAAATGTGGTATTTGGAAGGAATTAGACAGATTAGAGATGAACCTCATTGACCACAAGCACTTTTTCAAGCTTTAGCTTCTAACCAGCGCTACTTATACCTTCTCTGTTCATTTCGAAACCAAATGATATTTAGAGGTTCATCTTCTAATACCTCAAACTCTCATCAGAAATAAAACATTGAGGACGAGAAACATGAAAATAACTGGCTTCCCTAGTGCTGTATTTGCTCTCTCTAGCACGCATTAGATCAAGTCCAGCCACCCTCGGGTAATATATTTATTAATCTCAATGCACAAGTAATGTAAATTATGAAGACAAGCCTGCACGAGGGCTCCAGGTGCCCAGTACCTGCCAGCAACTCAAATTCCCCGGCTCAGCCTTTTCGGTGCACCCACGGAGGAACAGTTTACACGGCGATACTCTAATTAAGGCGTCGCACTGCAGATTAATTCTGTTACGCGGTCCCCAACCTGACACCCTGGCCCACGTGCTCAGGCCTGGGCGACCTCATGATGAAAGAGCCTTTTGGCGCGCAAAGCCAGTTAGCGAACCTCACGAACAGCTCTCCAACCCCGACGGACACCAGAGAAGGTTCTACTCTCTAAGCTGCCAGTTCAACTAGGACATCTGCTGTAAAATACCTGTGCACCCACCACTTCTCAGCACCCTTTCAGTATTTCACTGGAAGTTCAACAGCTCAACCTTTGCTAGATGCAGGGCAGCCAGGGGAGGGACGGCGAAGGTGCCAAGGGGACAGGAGTGCTCTCAAAGCCGGACCAGCTCCCCCAAAGCACCCCAGTGATTTTGCACACACAAGGCTCAGCGAGACTTCTGAACACTGCAACAGCATCTTTCACCCGCCTGTCCCAAACGAAAGCCAGCCTTAGCATACATAAAAAGCAGCGAACCGAGCAGAGAACAGATTTAACCCAACAACAGTGAACACTCATCATCTACAGCTTGGACCAGCAACACATCTCAGCTACCACAGCCTCAGCATCACTGCAACACCGGCAGCACTACGGCCTGCTTCGGACTCCTGCTCAGTTCGAGCAGAGATCCACTTCTCAGCGTGACTTTCCCCATCAAGAACAGGATTCAAAAGCCCCAGGCCAAGCAGCTGCATCGCAAGCACACATCCGGCGGGACGCGCCCGCGCCTGGGACCACCACCCACGGGTAACGCCGCTTCAGAGACAGCACGACATCGTAACTGCAGGTCGGTGGTTTTTAACTCCTCGTGCATAATTCTACCCCGTTTTCCATGAAGTGAAACATGTGACAGTTACCTCTAAACATTTATTGAGATCTATGTACACAGTCTCATTACGGAAGGTAAGCATCATGCAACCGAGGAAATCACACAAGAGTCTCATAAACAATATAAATTTGACTGATCTTTTACAAAGAGGAGAATCGCCAGGTTATCAAATCTCTCAGGTATAAATATTATGAGGTAAGCAATACTTAAGATGAGGCACTTAAACAATAACCCAAAAGGTAATTAGTGTACAAAATTATAAACAGGAACAGGTATTCATATTGCCCTCAATTATATTTAAAAATGATTTATAGTCTATATACAGTGTGTTACATGCCTTACACCCCCCACTCGAGCAAAACATGAAGGAAGTATGAAAGAAATGAAGTTGTCATCATCACGGCACGCCACTGAGTGTGACACAGGCAGAGGACCATCCCGGGGTCCGCAGTCATACGGGGACGAAAAAACCCATCGCTTTTCTAGGCAATCCCCAGTTTTCTGTTTGGAGAAAACATCTATGCGAACAGAAAGTTACCTCGGTATTAACACACACGTCAGCCACGCCAGAAGAGAACCACCCTACCGTGTTCAAGGAAGGAATGCCAATTAGGAACTGGATTTAAGCCTTCGGGGGATTTACGGTAATTAGAAATGTAACAAATTTAACTTTACAAAGAAATTAATTATGCCAATTAAAACACTTAGCAAGTTTTACTGGGAATTTATACAATATTATATGTATATGGCGGTGATCAATGCCCGATTTCTTAAAATTACTTAGGGCACGCTTCCAAGAAAACTTACCAAAGTAGTATAGGAATTCCAGCTAAGATGTAAAATTAGTATTTGCAATAAACACTTCCTTATCAAGATCCAGAGAGAGGAAAAACACTCAATAAAAGAGATATGGAATTTCTGTTCAGGTGGGTACACAAACATCAAATCCCCCTAACTGCACAGCCCCCTAGAGCCTGCCTGGGAAACAAGGTCATTATTGGCTAATAATATTTAAACCACCAAACGCTTTCAAAACACTCAAGAATTCTCAGTGCCGAACCGCTTGCATCAGCATGCCGTTTGTGACAAATCTGCAAGTTACCGCAACGGTAACTTGAAATACGCTTCCTCCTCCCGTGCTTTTTGAGGTGAGGAGGGAAATGGAAATTTCCACAACAGATGAAGTTATTCCTATCTGAGAAATACCTGTATTTTGTGCAAACAACGATCCTAAGTTCACTCAGTCTCATAACAAAATAGCTCAGATTTTGTTTTTAGATGGCTTCTGAAGGCCATCTATGTTTTACTCGTATTTGACATTTCAAACTCTCTGAAGAAAGGCAAGCTACATTATGTTTTCTGTTTCTAAAGACAAGCCAGTCGAGTTTTGAAGCTTAAATGGAATGCGGGAAGAGCCACAGTTACTGGAATAACAAAATTAAACTTGGCAAAAGTAATGAATTTTATTTACAAATACATGTACGAGTATTACAACAGAAACACACTAGGGAAACTCCATCTCAACAAAAGCAATGATTTATTGGTAATGGCATTAAATGAAACAGATTGACAGTCTCTGGTTATGGTCAAGCAATTATCCAGGAGTTGTAGATAAAAGTGAAGATCTGTGATTGCGATAAGGCCTTCCAGTGTCTTCTGCGTCCTAGTGGCTCTCTCCTTTTTTGCCAACTACCTGATAAGAGAAAAAAAACAGAAATAACTTTTACCCAAAAAAGCCCTGCCAAGTATTTTTTAGAGTAAATCTCAAAATAAACAAGTGCAACTGAATTTTCAACTAAATTAATGCATTTCGGCATGCAATATTCTGGCACTTGCAGAAGCCGTGAATCCCTCTAAATGGTTAAGAGGGCTGCAAGACACACAAGAATTCTTATTTTTAGTACTCATACAGACAGCAAAGCAACAGTCTCATTTTGAGTTAGAAAACAGTAACTGCAACAGAACAGACCGCACTTAAAAATGTATGTGTTATACACCAAGCATTCAACCTTAATCCACTATATAACATACTATAGTGGGAAGAGAACCACTAGGTGCTCAAATATAAGCTTGTTCATTTCCCTTGGCATCCTTGCCGTGTACCTCACTAACAACATTTACCTTATAATACAGCTCAAACCTATAAAGAAATCCTCATTTTCAGTTATTCCTTACCAAGTCTCCTTCCAATCTCCAATTCTGCAAACTCCACCTGGAATCAGAGTCAGCTTAGCGCTTCCCTTTTCAGGAAAGATCACCACTGCCACCAGACTTTGGCGAGTCGATTTGCCAGCCAACAGGGAGTGCAACTCCAGCACTCTAGACACTGCTATGCAGGTTTAAAGTTAGCGTAGCTCACTGCAGAAGGGTATCCAGTCCCCTTCGTTAAGATAACTGAACACAAAATCCTCAGAGTAGAAAACGATGCCATTTTAGTCACTTTTCTGAAAGGATTCCGACATAATCCTAGTGCCCTTACAGGCCCTTGAAAAAGAAAGTATCTGTTTATAAGCCAAACCAAAATAAAAAGAAAATAAGTCTTAAAGTTTAAGGCTTCAGGAGGGACCTGGGGCTTGGCACCGATTCCCAGTTCATTCCCATCTAACTCGAGCGCAGCACTTACGGCTCTGGCAAGGTGTAGCCAGAACTCACACGAACAGAGATTTGATGATTTGGAGCATAGAATTTCCCATTACTAATCATAATAATGCTGAAAACAAAGGAGTAAAACCTTTCTTGTATTTTAACCAATCGACTGCTACAGCAAATGGATTAATTACCTCTGCAGGTAAGTGACAATATACCACACAAGATTCATACAGTCAATAGTGAAATACAGAATTAGGGGGGAAAACAAAACAAACAAACAAAAAACCCAAACGCCCACAGTCCTGAACTAGGGAAGGCTCATGGACCCACTGGAAGTACTCTTTTCTTCCTGATCCTTCCCCTTTTTCATATCTTGTCAAACTTCAAGAGGGAGAATTTTTCACTATCCAGCTGCTTTTGGTCAGCTGAGTTACCACCATCACAAAGTAATTGAGATCTACTGATAAAAACAACTTTTAAAGAGCATTTTCACCTCCAAGGAACCCTTGACCAGGAGCATTTCACCAAGCTGTAAATTCAACCTAATGCTTAAGGTCAGGAAAATTCCAATCTGACAACGTGAAGAAAGAAGAAAAAATAATCAGAAGCCCAATCACTTGCATTAAGCTCCAATTAATCAAGTTAAAAAAGAAAAAAAATAGAGTTAAACGTGTCAAGAAGCAATATTTATTCTTTGTGTGTTTCCAAAGCACCAAATTGTGATCACACACAGATTAAGGGGGGGGAAAACAGAAAAAAGAAAAACCACAGTTAAAAGATTAAAGATTAGATGTTAGCAAGTGGGGAGCATCAATGAAAAATATTGCTATACCAGTCTGAGGCAGAAATTGACAACTCGCCCATGTGTATTATCTGTGAAAAATCAATCACACCAATATGGATATTTTGTCATCACAGGTCAAAGAAACCCATTGTCTGACCATCCCACTCCACCTTCCCAAAAGAAAATGGGCTATCTGAACTTAAACGAAACAATTGTCATGATTCTTTTCTCGGAAGTAGATCCATGTTCCTTCCTTTCACAGAAACAACTGCCATCTAGTGCATTCTAAGGTAGTGGTTACAGCCCGTAGTTCCCACACAAAAGATGAGAGTGTTGGAGCAAGCTTTTTTCCTGTCATTTTGCTTTTTCCCCAAGCATCAGTCCAGAGCCTGACAGTGACAACGCCACAACCCACTACGGTTCACTACCAAGAGCAGGACTGGAAACGCTATTACTGAACCTTCTGGAGCACCGTTTGGTTTATTTGGGGGGGCGTTCCTTTTTTTTTTTAAAAAAAAAAAAGTGGTCAAGCAAGTAAAATTAGTAGGATACCGCTGGAGAACCCTAATCAGGCCAAATATGTACAAACACTCACCAACTCCTTACTGTGTCTTCCCTGAGCAGGTGCCCAGTGCCACTAGACGGACAATAGAGTAGTATTTTGCAGCCCATTCTGGCTTGCCTACTACGTACTGAAGGGTCACAACAAAGAACGCTAAGCTCCACTAAGATATTAAAAAGAAGTCAGGTGTTGGTAGAGCATTTCACGAGTTGCATCTCAAACAGCTTTCCAAAATTCAATACAAGCTGAAAAATTAGTTACAGAAAATATTGTGTAGAAGTACTGTATGGTATGCCTTTAAAGTGTCAAGTTCAGGATAACAGTGCGACAGCAATTTGGTAAGACTGAAAGGTAAAGAGAAGCGTTGAAGGTAAGATTTGGAGTGGGGAGTGGAGGGGAAAGATGAGTTGATGAGTCAGAAGGTAGAGAAGGCTGTTCCTGATGGTAGAAGGTGCAGAGAAGGTGGCTCTTGCATCAGTGCTGAGATTGTGGAAAGGGTGAAAGAGATGCTAGATGAGCAGAAGGAGCAAGGGAGGGAGTAGTGCAAGACCACTTCAATCTTATTATATTACTTTTTAATTTCTTCTGCCTTTTTAGTTCTTTAGAAATGGGAAGTTAAGCTGAAAAACAAACAAACAAAATGTTACAAGAAAAAAAAGCAGCAGCATGTAGTGCAAATAAGCAGTTCTGAGTAGAAAGCAAGCCTTCATTCAGGAGGGGACATAAAATTATCCCCTAAACCTGTCACTATTCATCTATGCCCCAACCTCAAAACTGAGCAGCAGTGTCTTTTATTCATTAATACCAGAAATAAACAAGAACTATAGGGGGCATCAACAGTTGCATGTTCTTCCACAAACAAAAGCACATTTACAAGTTCACCACTGGATTCACCAGAACCTACCCAATACTAAGCTGTCAGTTGGTTGTAAGAAACCCAGAACTTGCACCTTGACTCTCCACTTTTAGCTGTCTGCCCAGTGAAGTAGTCCCACTACGAAACGTCTTTGTGCATTGGAAGCAAATCTCAAATACAGTCTACTGTTGTAGTTCGCGTGATCAGTTATACCTTAAGTCAGACCTTCTGTGGCCAAGAAACATCTCTGTCCCCCCTCTTCTGTCACTCCGAAGACTTCCCTCCTCCCCAGAGGTTAAAAATAAAGTTGTGCAAGGAGCAGGACACACACAACATATTAAAACAAGTTGGAAGCAGCTTTTATAACTTTACTCACTCAATCCAGCAATACCAACTACATGCAACAAAATGAAAGAATTTTTTTTTTTTCTTTTTAAAAGTGAGACCAGTCAATCACTGGAACCACCTCCGCAGGGATGTGGCAGAGGCCCCACTGCTGGAGGTTTTGAAGATGCGACTGGACAAGGTGCTAGATGTTCTCATCTAGGCTCCCTTTCCCAAGACAGGTTGGACCAGGCGATCTTTTGAGATCCCTTCCAACCTGGGCTGTTCTGTGATTCTACGTATGTCCAAACTACCCTGAGGCTAAAATCACTAATAAAGGACTGATTTATCTACACCTGCTTAGTACTTCGGTTATTTTTCAGCATAGGTAAGTTTTAGCTTTGTTTTTGATGTGATCAATCATAAAAACGTGACTGGAATCACATTCACGTCCACTTCTTAATTCAAGCCCTTCAAATAAGATATTTAACAGATTTTTACAAACACTTAAATGCTCAGGGGAAAAAAAGCATTCCCCCATCTTGTTAATCATATCGCAATACTATTTCTATCATAATTAGAAGAGAACACAGTAGAGACAGACTGAGATGAGGGAGTGAGACAGATGAAAGCAGCAAGTAGTGTGGGTAACTACTCAAGGAGATGAAAAGAAAAACAAGGTTTCCCAGTTAATCTACAAACCTAAATATAATTAATGCCCAACGCTATATTAAGGTTTCATAACTGACAGGATCACTGGAAGAGAGGAAACAAAAGTTAAAATTCTTAAGAGCACTGCAACTCTGCCAGACTACACATCCCATTTGTTATGATGAAATATTTTAACAGTCTAATATTAAAACTACATGTTCAGGAAGCAAAGCAGGAATATTACATATAGCATTGATGAGTATCTGAATTGAGACAGGATTAGCCACTTCACAACCCAGTAACGCCTGCTCCTCTATTTAATGCCATTCTGTCCAGTTCCTTAACATCTTGACATTACCAGTACCATGCTAACACCAGGGGACTGTTTGGTGTATGCATGATTTTGTAGGTTTGTGTCACCTCCCCTTTCATTCAAATGGGTGTCACGAGACACAAAGGCACACTCCTTGCTGGTGTCAAGGCATTCGCTTGCAAACTTTGAGGAAACCAAAACTGTTAACTGACAACCGGTATTCACCAGGCCATACAGCAGCTTCCAAGCATCCACACTGCATCTAGAACAGAGAGATCTGTAAATCCCCTCTCACTACAGTAGAGGGCCGAGCTGCCTGGAGACCCGTGGGATTTTTAATGCCTTTGTAGGGCTGCGTGAGGGCAGCTGCGAATTCAAAACCCCACTCCCCACACAAACACTGACAGGAGCTCGGATTGTTACAGCAGGCAGTTTCAGGCTAAGGCAGTACTTCAGTACTGTGTCCACCGAACTAACGTTTTGTCCATGCAACTGTAAAATACACATTGTGCAGGCTCAGCACTAGTCTCAAACTCATGTAACATTCTACAAAAAAAAAAACAAAAACACACAATACCAAACCTGAAATGCTTTACTGAGTGCACCTCAATCAGGATTATCAATTTAAAAAAAAAAAAATCACTACTTTAACAATCAGAACATCAGGATTAAAGACTGCGCCTGTTGAAAATAAACTTTCAGTACTTTTGAAAGCAAATTACAGAGTTTACAGAGAACTGGAAGCAAGACAGATCAAATACCAAGTCAGAGTCCCATCCCACTCACAACAATACCAGAAAGTACTGCAGATTAAGGATATTAAAGTAGTAATTGCACAACTCATTGCAAGGGATGCCCTAATACCGTAAGTACTTACAGAAAAACTGTATAAAACAAAAAATGTAAGCAGATTGTAAATCGATTAACATAAGTTTGGGGAGAATTGGAAAAGCTGTATTAGGAAGGTGTCACATTGATATCCAGTTAATTTTAGTACATTAGAAAAACTTTTTCAATGACTTCAGGTTTCATTGAAAGGCAGCAAAACCTGTTAAACTTCTATTTATTAACTTAATTATTACCCATAAATATATTGAGTCTTTCATGTAGAAGTTAAGATCAAGTTTTGACGTTAAAAATTCCAAGTACGTCGCATGTTGGTGAGTGTTAGTGTTTTTAACCTTTTGAAGTTGTAGGTAATTTGTATAATAAATTCTGTGGTGCCTTTCATGTTACTGGTCACCTACACAGTAGTTTGTAGGCAGGTGTTACAGCACTATAGTAGCCTTTGTAAAAGGGCCAAAGTTTAAAGACTTGCTACATTTTGAAAAAGTTGTAAGTAGCCTCACAGTTTCAACCCTTTCAAACCCATTTCACATTCTCAAAAAAAAAAAAAACAAAACAAGAATTGAGAACGCCTTACTGTTCAGCACTGGAATGTTTAAAGTCATACTGTAACAAGTTCTTTGCTTCTGTTTCCGCTTTGTAAAGCAGTATGTTTAATATAACAGACACCTTGTGACCAAATATTTTTCAGATCTCAAGCTTAATGTTGCCCAGTGAATAAAATCCTTCAAAGCAGAAGTCAAGTCAATCACAAGGAGTCTGTGTAACTTGTACATGCAATTGCTTCTCTACTTCCTGAACACCATCAGAAAGCAAGTTTCAAAGTCAAGACATAAATCTCACAGCTGTTCAAAACCCAACATCGCCTACCGTGTATATAACTTGGCAGTCCCTCGGGTTTTCATATATACATTCTTACCAGTTATTTTCACAAAGTTGATGAACAAAAACTTGCAAGCAAGACCAAAGATCTGTAAGATAAAGCTACACATTTTCCTTTGGATGCCAAAAGTACCTTAAGTTGTGGAACTGCAGTAACAACCAAGTGTATTTGTTCCATCAACCCATTTTTGAGTCAGTTCAAAACATTCAAAAGTGCTTTTAAGAAAGAGGACTCACTCGCTTGAAGTCATTCATATTTGTTGCTTGGACTGGAGTTCCAATAAATGTGAAGTACGTAATTCTTGTTGTCTCTTCATCACCATGATTGGATTGGACAAACAACTAAAGAAAAAAAACCCAAACGTAAGAGTTAAGGTAAACAGTCCATCCCTGAATTAATACATAAAACATCAGGCACCCAAGATTTTTGAAGAAACCAAATTGCCTTTGTAACCTTTTGAGAAGCTACTGTCCTCTTATTTTAAATCATGATTAAATAGAATGCTGTTATTTTCCTGGCAGTTTGTTAAAAAAAAACACAAAGCTTGGATATTCCCAGCTTCCACTTCTGACCCGAGATCACATTTAGCAAGCAAAACCAGATCTAAGAAGTCAAAATTTGCTATTCACTGGAATCTGACTTGAAGTTAAAAACCAGTTTAACCATGCTTGCTGAAGCTTATAGGACTATTCATGTGTAGTTTACTACTACAGCTTGCGTAATTATGTGCTTTACAGCATGAATACTAGAGCTATGAAGTTATTTTAGGGTTTCAAACAAATATCAAACTTTGTTTTTAAATATAAACTACAGAATTATTGCCGGAACCACTACACTTTGTAAAGTGGACAAACGAAAGAACAACTTTTTGCGTGAAGTAGTATTAGTAAGGAACTTGAAGCCAGAAGAGCCATTAAGTGTTTGTGGGTCTTTCCACACTTTATTTTGAGCATGGAGACAGGAGGAATGAGAAGGAAAGCAAGTAAGTAGTGGCAGCAGGAGCAGAAGAAAAAAAGACAGAGAGGACAAGAGGTGGGCAAGGGACAGCACACATCACGCCCTTTCCACAAGCCATAGCCAGTATCTATATAGACGCCCGTTCGGCCTCAGAAATTGCCTGTGCCACAGACCACCAAATGCTGCAGGGTACGGCATCACTACATGCTTGCCCTACACTTAATTTTTTTGCGACAACACCAGATGCTTGCAAGTGTGTGATAAGCAAGATGGATTGCCGATCTAAACCAGTACAGACATTCACCTCTCCAAGCGGCTTCACTGTAGTTGGAAGACCACGTATTTTCCTATACAAACAAGATGTATGGAAAGCGAGGGTTGAAATGCTGAGGAAAGTACTCTTCAGACAGAAAGAAACAGAAGAACACAAGAACTGACTTTTGTCAATCAGAGGTGAACTGCAATGTGTTCAGAGATTCTGGCTCAGTAACGATACGAAAAGTTCAACCAGTACAGAGAAAAACAAATGCCGCTGAAGTAGCAGTAACGAAGATAAGCACACAAGAAAAGGGGAAAACCAGCATTAGATATCAATTATGTGGATTAGAAACTACAGGGGATAGAATTACTAATTAAAAAAACAGGTAAGTTAACTAACAAACCTAGCAGCAATAGACATCAATGAAGTATGAACGTGCTAATACTGACATGGAAATGTTCAATAAGTATTTCTGATTATACATGGCAGAAAAGCAGAGCAATTTGTGTATATGACAACTATGCCTCCTCCAGTTCATCGGGAACCACATGGAAGATTTTTATCCACAGGAGACTGTAAGCAAGCAGAACTTCATCACCCACACACTGAAAAGCCAGGTGGTGGACAAGACGACTGGCCATCTCATTTTTAGGAGATCTTAGATAGAGAATCCAGGTTTAGCTAGGAAACTAGGGGAATGCTACCGCAGCAGCCACATGCAAAGAGCGCAAACAAGCGGAACATCTATTTAATCACCTTATCACTTGCCTGGTGTTTGCACATCATCCTGTCTAAAGCTGACACAGGATTTTATTAAAGAACAAATACATAACTCGTACTTATCAGCACAGCTTTGTAGAATATAGGCCTATGTGACTGATCTCCATTTCATTTGAAGGAGGATAAAGTTGGTTGCAAAGGTAACTCCATAGAAATAACAGACATGAAAAGGAGGTTTTTTTAGGTTCACCTGCTGTTACATTTAAAATAATCACTAGTAAAACATCACTAAACATGCAAGTAGCAAACTGATCTAAAATGCAGTCCACAAATAGTAATTTGGAAATTTACCAGAAATTTTTTTACAGAAGAAAAAGTGTGATGAAGAGATTGAGGGTGAATCAATGTTCAGAAGTTACCTATAACTCATAAGCAGCTGGTGATTTCTGTGGCCAGCCCACTAAAATATAGTTTAATTCAATTAACAGTAAGTCCATACGTTTGCAAATGTGTAATTCAGGCCAGGAAAAGGATTTCTACCGAAAACAACTCAGGGGTCATACTGGAAAGACAGTTCCAAATAGTACTGCAGGAAACAAGGCTAGCACAGTACTAGGATGATGGCAAGCATAAAGCAATTCCAGCATCAATTTAGTCATCGCATACATTGCACTAGAACCTGTATTTTAAAAATGGGAGAGGAGAAACCACATCTGCGCTTAAAGAGTCAGAAAGCCTATGTCAAATCTGTGGAAAGTCTCTTACAGGAAGAGAATGAAAGAGCTTGTTATAAGACAAAGGTGCTTTGATTACAGCATTTAAGAACCCTCACAGACAGCAGGTACTGAGTTTAAAGGTGTCAAAAGTACTACACTTGATACTCAGAGAAATCGGTCATTTCTGCAATCAGATTACTGAGAAACTGGCTTTCTTGTCCCTTCAACTCTGCCAATTAAAACAAGATGCCTGTTATGTTAGTAAAAACGCAAGGTGTGTTAAACAGCACACCAGCTTATGAAGGGGTGAAAGTGAACCTTATGTCTCGTCCTAGGTCAGAAGAGCCATTGCATGCACCTGGCCTCCTCTTACCTTAGATTCCCAAAATACTTTTAGCATAAGCAGTTATGCAATCAGCAGAGAGAAACTAAAAACATTTGCAATTAAATCAACAAACATGTACACTGCTTTAAAAGCCTATGAAGTTTTGAGCCTGCACACCCCTCAGAACAGAAACTTTACTTACAGTTACGCTGTTAACATTCTGAAATTTTACATAGCGAAGCTGGACAATACCATCTTCTTTAATATCGTCTGGTGTCAGCTCCAGGGCTTGAGTTGGCTCGCTTCTTTCTGCTTCTTCAAAATCCATAGATCGAGGAAGGTTGATAAAGATTTTTATGTACTTTGGACCTTGCCCTGTGTTAAAATATAGAAGTGGTATTCCATTGTTAAAATATATTTTCAAAACACTGCCTGAGAAGCCCTTGCTTATCACAGTCTCTAGATCCTACTCAAGGAAGGCATGAGCTTCTACAGTTCTAGCAGCTTCTCTGCCAATCCTACATGCCCACCCTGCATACTGAAGGAGATCCAAAGCTGCACTACTCATCTATGTGTCAGGGACAGAATTCTGCAAAAAAAATCGAACAAAAAGTCTAAAAATAGTAGTTTTGCTGTGTCATAACACCTGAACATTTTATGTCATTTTATAATGTAAACCGAGTTACTGTAAAAACTAAGCTATGCCTTTCCGTAGCTCACACATTCATTCTTGAATTCAATGTAACTTTCTCTTTGCAGCATATCAAACTATAGTAAATACTCACAGTTGCATCACACCAAATACCCATGCACGAGGTCAGTGAAAAATGAATGAGATCATCTGTTATCTAACTCATGTACAAGATATCTACTAAAGCTACTGTGGGATTCTCAGAAGGTAAAAGGCTCCAGGGACAACCGCGCCATTTTTAAAAAATTCAGCTAAACACGGGCAAAGTTTTGGTTTCAAAGATACAATTAAACAGACGTTTCACTCACCATTATCTGGCCCCTGAAGTTTCATAGAATAAAGCTTGACAGGTTGACTAAAAGCTACAGTAATAAGCAGCTGTAGAGAAAAAAGTTGCTGTTAAACACTGTTTTCTTCATTCTTAAAAGCAAACATAGCACAATAATTAAACAGAAGTAAGTCTGAGCTTTGAAATAAAATTAAGTACTTACCTTCACTATTATTCCTGTCATTTTAAAACATCAGCAAATGCTACTCTGCTTGGAATTTTTTCCATACGTAAAGGGATGTGAAACTGGAAATGCGATGACAACCTTTGTATACTAATTTTACATACATCCTACTACCATTTCCTACTCTTACTTACGCTACCATAAAAATATAAAGTAGGCAAGTTCTTAAAAAAAAAAATGGTTGCAGACCAGACCATCACTGAAAATATCACACTTAAAAATATCTACTGTACCTGCTCGTCACAGTCTGATTCCAAGTATGTAGAGTCTTTACGTAAACAATTATCAAATCCGTGCTCATCACTCTCATTAAGACATTCACAGCCGGCTTTATTGATAAATGGCATTAAATCCATCTGAAAGTAAAAGCAAGAGCATTGCTGAGTGCATGATAAGTGCACCATGAACTCATCTGGGATTAGTAAGCATTGGAATGAATGAAATTCTTCATTTAACAGATTAAAATAACAAGACACACAGAAAACCTCAGGGGTTTATATCAAAAGACATTACTAAAAAACTACGAATACTACAGTACTCAGATATGTCCTGTTCATAACTGAGCGACATTCTTCCTCTCCATGCAATATCCCACACCCCTGGAACACAGGCTTGTCATTCTGAGAATAAGAAATTGGGCACAGGGAGAATTTTCAGATATGTTTTTGATAAACAAGACTACAGCACCACAAGTCACACCACAAGATCGACAAACTGACATTAGGCTGGAGATACTACTAACAGGGGGGAAAAAAAAGACAAACAGAAATGAGCCTCCCCAAAAATATACTATATATTGCAGAACAAATTAGAAGACCACCACTATAGGTCTTACCAGGCTTTCTATGCAAAGCTAGTCTTATTTCACTTCTTTTGCTCAACTTTTTTGTAAAGGGTCCAACTAAAAGCTTTAACATATACGTATTCTCAGATTAAAGCAGACCACTATCCATGCTCCAAGCCTCAACCATTTAAAAAGTGGTATTACTGCAGAGGCAGAATAATCTGTATCAACTTCCAGATAATCAGAATTTTTTGCCTGCAACTAAAGTGAACCAAGTCCAAGGGAAGCACAGTAAGCCAGGCTAAAAATCAAGTATTTCATATCTTACAGCCTGAAGACACAGTATCAACATCTCACACAGTAACAGTACAAATTTGAGATCAGTGTACCGTCACAGAATAGTCCAGACACAAAAAACTAAATGAACTTTTAGGATGACAACCCAAAATACCCTTTTTAAACAGCATATATTAGGTCTCAAACAATAATATACCACTCTTGGAAAAAAAAAAATAGCACACACTAGCTTGAAAATTACTGCATACTACAACTCAGGCTACAGCTTCAGGGTACAAACAGAATCCAAAAACAGGCTGCTGAGAGAATACAACTCATTTCCCCTATCCCACTTCCCTTAGCTCTTGCAACTAGGTTATTCTGGGCAAAAAATACTTAACCCCCTCCTGACATCCAAATGAAGGCCTAGCTTGCAACTCACACGCTCAGTAGAGATATAAAGTAAGAAAAGAGAAAGAATGCACTGCTGCGCAAGAGGATGAGGATGCTTTCCTGGAGCCGACAGTGGTCCAGTCTGGGTCAAGCATATCCTAAAATAGCATTTCAGCCTGCCACTTATGGGTCAAATGGAATTCCTGCTTGGCTCACACAGCCCTGAGCGTATTCAGGATGTGATTTGTAGCAGTAAAACACCACCTCCCACAAGATTAACTTTTAATAGAAGATGGTGCATTCATCTCAAAACCAATCTAACTGAGCAGACCTGCACTTACTACCTGAATGACTTGCGGTGTGTTTAGGGCTCCAAAGCTAAAAAGCCGAACCTTTGTCTTTTAATATTCCCATAATTGCACAAAGGATCTCACAATAATTATAAATGGAAGCACTCAAATATAAAGTGAAGTGCAATGCATGCCATGGACCAGCTAGCAAGGAGCTGAGCTGCTAGAAATTCAAGTAACCTGTGCCCCTGCAGTTTATTTAAACGAGAAATATTCAGCTGGATTTGCACCCTGCTTACATTTGCCTGATAGGATATGGCCACCTATGAAGTTAAAATACTTAACCTCCAAAAAAACTGGGTTTGCATTCAAGAACGTAATTTGGGGTTCTATAGATACTCATCACGGCTAAGTTTAACGTATTAGATTTGCTAATGTGAAGTAACATGCGCACTACAGCAACTAGCTAAGCACTGAACTGTGACATACGATTTAGGTGAAACCCGATACACCACATAACTAACTGTTTATAATTCGGGTAGAACAAAAGACAATCTCATTTAAGGAGTAATATTACACAAAGGGTTGCTTGGAGAATACCACCTGAGAGGACAGCTCTAGGAAAGTGTTTTGTCACATTAGAGTTCTCATTTACATGTGTTTGTTAGTACAGCTGTCAGACAGGCTTATGATTCGTAACGCACAATTGCCTTGAGGTAACAGGAAAACATGCAGAACACGGTGAAAATAATTTCCTGAGCACCAATATTGCTAAGCGGATTGCTCCCTTATTGAAATTTTGGCCAAAAATTCAAGCATCCCTACAAAGTTTTGATTTACCTAGAAGACGTGGGCAAATCATGCAATGATAAAAAGAAAAAGAATCAATCTGTTCATGAATACAATTTTTAAATTCTTTGAAAAAGTTTTAAAATCAAGTTTTAGTTATGAGAGATTTTGATGCAAGGTTTAAAAACCATTCAGTCTGCAAACATACATTTAGAAACGATCAC
The DNA here is from genome assembly GCF_000708025.1 of Charadrius vociferus. NCBI lineage: Eukaryota > Metazoa > Chordata > Aves > Charadriiformes > Charadriidae > Charadrius > Charadrius vociferus. The sequence goes on from NW_009647747.1 coordinate 661,091, forward strand.
TTTTCTTTTTTACAAATTACTGAAAACTTACAAGTTATTTACTTAGATTACTTGTGCGTGCCTGATCAGCAATTAATGCAGTGATCTGCAGTATCCTTACCGAAGCAAAATGATATACATTAAGCATTAAATTGAAAGCAAATTCACAGTCAGCAAGTAATTCTTGTATGCGGCTCACACCAGGCACATCATCTTTTCCAAGTATTCGTGTCACATTTTTTTACTTTACCTATTTTTATATCCTTGCCATTCTTTCACAGGCAAGAAGAAATCTAAAGAAAACATCCACTTTTGTAAACATTAGGAATTAAGTAAAAGAAAATATACCATGAGAATCATTTATCTAACAGCACCCTCCAAAAAGCATCCGATTTTCAGGGCAAGCTGCTATGGAGGAAGATGGAGCTGAACTATTATGACGGTTAATTCCTTTGGCAACAGACTCTCTCCCTCTCTCTTTTTTTTTTTTTTTTAAAGAGATGAAATAAAGAGGATTAAAGAAATGGTAGGGAGCAAGAAAAAAAAAAAAAAAAGGAAAAACCTCAACCTAAATGAACCTACCACCACATAAATAAGAGAGGATTTCTTACGGAAAACCAGAGCAACTTTTCAATGGTTTTGACAGCCATGTCTGACAATGTCTTTTCCCATGGACATTTTTACACTAAAAACATTTTGGGAAGACAGATTGGGACATCTGAGAAGAGGAAAGAAGCAGAATAAGCAGCTGCAGCAAGAATTTCATCATAAAACATGAAATTCATTATTTTCATGACTAAAGCCTATGCGTGGAGATTTTTCTTAAAACATTTTACAATTCTGAAACTATCCTTACTAAATATGTACACATTAAAGCAGAGACGTGATCCTCTCAAAGCCACAAAAACTTGCAATTTAGACTAAAGTAGTATTATTTGACTTAGGGTATGTTTAAAAAGCCAGATATATTTTGAAAACTTTCAAGTTATGCAAACAAAACAAACAAAAACATCATAAGAGATGCATACATATCCTTTTGGGATATCTGTATCTTCGCTGTTTCCAGGATCATTCTCCAGGTGCTGTTTAATTTTTTCTTCTAAACCTACAGCATCTGCTCCTTGATATTGGTCAATTCGCACTTTGTTTCGGAAAAACAGAAACGTTGGTGTTGCTGATATATTATTGGTAGCAGCTGTTCCCTAGAATGCATAAATTAGTTACAAGTGTTACCTAACAGAGTATTGCCAATATAAGAAACATTAGCTTGCTTCACCTAGATAAGAACGCACACGCAAGATATTAAGCTACATCACAAACTATATTTGTTATTTTATAAACAGCTTTAACTCAGACAATTCTAAATTCATTTAAATTCTTCAGATCCTCCTAAACCTTTACACATTTGGGCATTCTGTGAATGGACTTCACATTGTCAGTCGATTTGTTGGTACACCACAAAAATCATATCACTCGCTTTGTCTCAAAAGTGGAGGAGAGCTTAATTTAACACTTTTCTTTTTACAAGCTTTCTTTACACCTGCAGGCCTTCCTCTCCCAAGCCACATTCATGCACACCCAGGAACTGCAGCCTGCTGCTGTGAAAAGTGAATTCCATTTGATTTCTACCTGTATTCATACCTGTTATGCACCTATAGTAGTTTTCCCCAAAACTTTCCACAATTTGCTGTCATTTGCAAACATTGTTACCACTTTTATATTCATCTCTCTCCATTATAATTTGTAGTAATTCAAGACACTTCCTTTCAACATACCATTGTTAATTGTTGTTAACGACTCTTAAGTCAATCAATAGCTCATCTGCAACACTGTTGTCTGTTAAAAACAGCTGAGTAGTACTTGAGGGGAATCTCATCCCACTAATCATATCAGTTTATTGCACTTTTCATTTTGCTCAATAATTATGCCAATATTTGTTTGGAAAGACTTACTCTTTTTTATTCATACTGGTGCTATGTTCTACCTTTAACAGTATTATCTAAAAAGCACAAGCAGCAGGAACTGTACACTGCTTAAATAAAGGACATCACAACTGCAAGAATATTTTTCAAAATAAAAGTGTTGTTTGTTCACATCTTTGTGCATATCCTAATGTTGAGAATTTCACAATACTGCTAATTGTAATTCACCCAATATGTGAATAGCCACAGGATACTACTCTTAGTACACTCTCTGAACAGTTTTTCTTCAAGTTTCCCATTCATTACATTATCTGTTCTTTTTCTTTACAACTGGATATATGTTTTTTGAATACCAACCTGGCACTGATGTACATCTACTTCCAAAAAAGTTGCCTGGGGATATTTGTTACTCAGAGCATTGAAAGCTGGGGCTATCCTTAAACAAGGGCCACATCTGTGAAAACAAAGTACAGTTTAAGTTAACTCAATCTTTCTTTGAAAAATGTCTGCCCCAAATAGAATTAGCACATTTATCTTCTTACTGATATCCTTGGTACACGTAAAAATAACCTTCCTACCTGGCTGACAGATGGCGAGCAATCCTGGTGATACAATTAAGAATGACATTTAGAAACACATTATGAAGTGTTAATTCCCACTTCCTCAGACAGCTTCAATGTCACATGATTAGCTTCACCTATTAATTAATACTAACTTCATATTTTCATCTAATGGGTTTAGCTCCTGCATCTTTTACTGCAAGCCAAAGTCCTGCTAACCAAAGTGACATAAGGGAGAGCAAAGAGTTGCCCGCTTTTCCGTAAACAGCAAAGAATACTTTTACCAAAAAATTAATACTAGCACTCCACCAGCCTGTGAAAAAAACAGTATCTGCAGTAAAAATCTCTGCACGGGACTTGAAATATTTAACAGTAATAACGTGTCAAACCTTTAGCAGGAATCATAAAATCCTTACTATGTTAAATCTCACTTACTACAACTGTAACCAATTACTACCATACTCGATTTGATCCTGGTAGAACAGACCTGACTTCTGCTGACATAACTGTATCACCTTGGCTGAAAATATGTATTTGTTTGTTATTATACCTTTGCTGGCGTATATGAAGTGTACAGACAGAACCATTCCTGAAAAGGAATATTCTCACAACTCATCTTGCTGTGAAAGAAGCAATTAAGAAGCGAAACAGGAAAAAACCCCAATGGAAATTCCCTCCAAAATCCAAACAGCAAATCCACATAGGCCGTTATCTAAACCAGAGAGCTCTGCCAACACCTGTAGCTGTAAAACAGCACAGACGAGACCCGCTCCACCTTTCCTATTCTCTCAACAGCGAGGGTATGGATCCACAGCGGTGTAGCATATAAATATCTGTGAGTTTGCCTTGCTAAGACATCAAGCCATTAATCTAAACAGAGCCTAATACATTGGGTTGTCTGTGACCACAACATTTTCCTGGGCACAGGTGTACACAGTATTACTGAGCTCACCAACACCTCTACAGTTACGCCTCAAGCTGATTTACCCAAAAAACCCAAACAGCCCCGTAACTAAGAAGCAGCACTCGGACATCAGACACCCGTGTATCAATGCTTTTTTCAGTACCGCTCAGGAGCGCAGCTAGTGATTCTTGTGGCCGCTGCTACCCAAATACAACACCTTCCACCGGCTCTTTCACCACATCAGCCCTGAATTCTTTCAAGCCCCCAACTGCCATTGGAAGCGGAATGGTTTAACCGTATATATAAAGAAGGGGAGAAAAGATGAGGAAAAAGAGTATAGGCACTAAAACCTAGGGCTTCAACAATACCGAGGTGCACTCTGAAGCCCAGGACACCCAAGTCTATCGCTATTCTCCCTAATTCCACCGATTACTGTGAGTAACCGAATCGTCAAGATTTCCTTTGGTCGCCAGTTCATCCAGATTACACCACAGCTGTACTTCAAACATCTAATGAGCCAGGGAAAAAGAACATCAGCTTGCCCTGGGCAAAACAGATGAGGACCCAGTGAAGTTTTATGAAGGCGGAAGATGTTTTTAACAGAAAGCAAGCGAGATGCGGGTGCCCGTGCCCTCCGTTAACAGCGGCTGCCTGACCTGCAAGCGGATTTCAGGGCAGTGCCTGATCTCCTCAGAGCACCTGCAGAGTGCCAGGGCCCGGGGGCAGGGGAAGTCGGCTCAGCTGCCAAAAAAAAAAAGGTGATTTTTAACACCAGAAATAGGAAATAGCATTCTGATGCTGCGAGTATATCCATACCCTACAGATAAGGAGTGTCGCTAACGCTCAAAAAACCCAGTTTACTCGCAACTCTTACCCGCAGCAGCTGGCCAGTACCCAAAATGAGACAGCATTTTGCCACCTAACCGCACTTCTCAAGTTTGAAGCCTCGCCTCACAAAATAAATAAACAAAAAAGCTAAAAAAGAAAAAAACAACCAAACTCCTCAAGTCCCCCAGCGGTTCTCTCGGCTCCCGGGGAACCTCCTGAGCTCCGGGCCGGGGGCCGGGAGCGGCAAGGCCGGCTGACGGGGCGGCGAGGAGACGCCTCCCGGTGGGTCAGGCCCGGCTCCCGCTCTCCGCCGCCTCAGCGGGAACGAGGCCGACATGGCGGGC
>NW_009647747.1:665931-667599 GCF_000708025.1 Charadrius vociferus
CAGCAGCGGACATCTTGAGGGCGGGGCGGGGCGTGGTGAGTGGGCGCCGCCATTTTGGGAGAGGGCAGAGGGGTGGGGCCGCCGCCACGCCGTCAGCCATTTTAGTTAGGGGCAGGCGCGGGGAGTTGTGGGAGGTGCGCCATCTTGGTCTGGGGCTGAAGGGGGCTGAGGAGGATAAGAATGAGAAGAGCGGGTGAAGCCTGGCTGGCGAGCGAAGGGGTGGGAAGCTCGGCTGGAAGTCGCTGTGGATCCTGGAAAAGGGCTGGATGCCATTTTTCCCCTCAGGAACATGGAGGAGAACCTGCCCTCAGCCTTCCTGTTCTGGGGCTAATGCTTTCACCAGAAGTGGTTGTAGAAACATAGGCCTTAAAAATAAGCTATGTTTTATCATGTAGGTTTTCTGTTAACAAGGGTCAAAACAAAGGAGAGTAGGTCTTCCAGCTCTGCTGTAACTTTTGAGGATGAGTGGAGCAGTGCTGACCAAGGCTAGCTGATGAAGCTGCCTCTGAGACTGCTAGCACCAGATGTATGAAATCAGTAAAGAAACTCATTTGGCTGCCAAGATACCCCACCCAACCCCCTGGCAGGCATGGTCTGAAGCTCACAAGGTGTGTTACATGCTGTAAGACTGTAGAACCGAGGAGCTGCTGGTGCCCAGGTGGTTCCCAGCATCTCCACAGATGGAGATTTGGAGACCTCTCTGGGAGACCTGGCCCAGGCTTTGACCACCCTTGAGGTAAAGAAGGTCCCCCTGAGCCTTCTCATCAGCGGGTACGTTCGTGACGTAGATAGTAAATAAGTACAAAAGGAAAGTGGTTAACGCTTTTTATTAGCATCTTATTTTAAGAAAATGTTTTTTGTAACTCAAAAACCAGCCTTCAGCAGCTAGTTTAAAACAGTTTCTCTAAATATGAGAGCAAGAAAAAAAATACCCACCTCTGTTGTGATGTAATGGTGCATGTTTTCAACCAATGTTGGCTGCAGGAATTTATTGTTGTAAGACAAGTGGAGAATCTCCACTTTCCCAGCTGAAAGCAATTAACATGCTAACTAGGCTCCTGTTCTCGGATGACTGGGTATCCGTACCTGCTGGGAGTACTGGCTGTATGGAATTCCTCTATACCAGTATATTGATTTATATCAGTATTACTTTAATAATCAAAAATATAGCAATGTAATAGTGTTTATCTGCACTTTTATATTCCACAAGTGGACTGAAATCACTGAGTAATGCAACAGCAATAAAACTTTAGGGTCATTTTGTCTTTTGGGAATTGCTGGTGTGGAACATACCTGATACCAGGTCCTCAAATAGGTAATGTATTATATGCCAACATACAGTAAAGCAGGTTGTGAACTGATTTCGCTCTTTTTATTACTTCTGGCCAAGAGAAAACGTTCTTTCTGCAGAAATAATTTTCCCTTTCTGTCCTAAACAGCTGTGCCGCGTTGATGTTACCGAGCTGTCTGGAAGAAAGGAATCCACCACCGAACTGCCGTTAGCATCAGCACCTTTGGTGAGCTGTGGGTACCTATAACCCCTCATTCCCACAACACTTCCCTTTTGCGGAGAGAAATTAGACTTTTTTAGGGGGTTTTTCCCTTTGGAAACCCACCCACAGGCGCTCCCTCTCCCGGGCCCCCCCCACCGCCGCCTCCGCGGCGGTG
>NW_009647747.1:667958-678533 GCF_000708025.1 Charadrius vociferus
GCTCTCCGCCGCACGGCTTGCGGGGCTGGGGCTTGTCCTTTTGGCAAGTTTCAGCCCAAAATGCACCAGCCGCCCTCCTGGGCTTGCGCTTTTTTGTAATGGTTGGGATGTGTCACGGGAGTCGGTAGTAAGCGACCGATTGTTAATGGGATGGAGAGCTCTTTTTCTGGGAACGGGAAGTTATCCGAGGAGTGACTCTTTGTACAGAAATAATCCTTTGTGGGAACTTGAATTTCTCCGAATGCCAAATTTTCATTATGTCGCAGCCTCTCTAATCTATTTCCTTTTTTCTGTGACAGCCATGATATTATTGGCAGCTGGGGATATGATTTAGGGTTTACTTTGCAACTGCTTTGAATAACTGTCCTTCATGTGATCATGACAGTTTTAAACAAGCAAAATATATGTGGATTTAATGTGTCATCAAAGTAAGTGCCAGAAAAACCTGCAAACCGCTTTCCAAGGCATCAGTTAAAGATAATGAAGGACTTAGTAGTCCCAAATTATTATTTCTTGGTTTATAACCTTCTACATATATAGGGATTGGTTGCTTTTTTGTTGAGGGGGATGGAATAATTGGTCTTACCTTCGTATACTTTCAAATCAGCCTTTTGCAGTCATTCCCTCAGGTGGGGCAAGGGCAAGCAATAATCTTTCATTGGATTGTTGCTGTTATTGCCACCTAAAGGTTAAGGAAGAGCTTGTGTCGTAACTCGTTACTTTATTTCTATTTTGTATTTGTTGAATTTAATTTTCACCTTCAGTGTATTGGGGAGGTTTGACAGTAACATTTACGATCTTTTTATTTCGATGACTGTAATACCTAATAGGCGATTCGAGACATAGTGCCCTGTGTTCAGTATTGTCTTAGGGTGCCTCAAGTACAGATATATGATGTAGCACTGCAGTTTGGAGATAGCTATTATGGATAAATTGACTTACGGGGACGTAGAGGTATTGGCTGCACAATGTTATGGGAAAGCTCCCAATTTAGGGAAAAAGCAGAGAATGCTTGAGATGATGAATTTTGAATCAACAAAGTACATGGAGATAAAAGAAGCCAGGTGCCCATAATCTTTTAATCCTTGATCAGCATAATGAGAAGGCCAATCTGGTTTGCTAGTCATTATTACTTGGATTGAAATCACCTTTTAATTTCACATACATTTCTTTGTAGCCTAACGGTTTTGACCACGTTCAAACTAGTAGTAGTTTAGTTCCCTCCTGCAGATATGCTTAGTTCTGTTTTAATGAGTAGGGTTAGCAAGAGCAGTGTGAATATTCAGAGTAGTAAAATTAAGTGTTGTGTTTATGAAAGCGGGGCCTTTGAGAAGTCCTTGCACCTCTTGGTTGTGCAGGGATAGGTCAGTTCTCATTGATAGCTGTTGGGGGCTTTTCATGTAAAATTGAGTATTAAAATGAATGTAGTTGCCGGTTTAACTCCCCAGCTGCTGTCTCGTTTTGTGTGGGCATGCATGTCCATGTGCACGGGGGTGGCACTAAAACTGCTGGTTTGCCTATCTTTTTGCTAAGCTAGTTTCCTGACTTCACTGTCATCATGAGCAAATTGTTTCTTGATTGTAGAGCTAACAAAACTGATTACGTTCTTCACCTGTTTCCTCATAATACTCTTAGTGAAAAAATATGTTTTTAAATACTTCTTTTTATAAGTAGTTTTTAGCATAGTGTTGCAATAATCTTTTTGTAGCTGCAAATCAGAAAGGTGTGTTGTTAATTGGATAAAGTATAAAGGTACCATTATTGTTCTCTAAGTTTTGTATTCAGTGCTTATCAGATGCAAGCTGAAATGATAATGATTTGCCACATGTGTCAAAGTGTAAGACCTGACCTCATAGATTGTTTTATAGTGTTTTGTATCCTGCAGATATGGTCCAAAATTTATTTTAGCTAAAAAAAAAAATACCAAATCAGAGATTTATTTGCTGAAAAAGAAATACCTTTTTAAAAGCTTTCTCGGACTTCTCAGTTGGCATGGATTTCTAAAGGGCAAGTTGTGTGTAACCGACTGATAGCCTCCCACAATGAGATGAGTGACTTGGTGGAGGAGGGAGAGCAGCGAGTGGTGTTTGTCTTGACTGCAGTAGGGCTTTGACACCATGTAAGATCCTTACAGATAAGCTGATGACGTCTGGGTCTGAGTAAGTGGGCAGTGAAGTGGACTGAAAACCCATGGAATGGTCAAGCTCAAAGGGCTGCTGCTGGCAGCATGAAGACCAGCTGGAGGGTAGCTGAGCACTGGAAAAGGTTGCACAGGGTGAGGTTGGGGAGTCTCCATCCTTGGAGATATCCAGAACTCGACCAGATGCTGTTTGGGGCAGCCTGCTGCAGCTGACCCAGCTTTTGCAGGGGGTTGGAGGGTATGATCTCCCGAGGTTCCTGCCAACCTCAGCTGTTCTGTCATTCAAACTCATTTTCTTATATTAACGATAGCTTAAGAAAGCAAAAATATTTTGCATTTGATCCCTCTGTAGTGAGCCAAAACTAATTCTGAAAGACTGAAAACTGCTGACAGACCTTCAGAAACAAGCGGACTGTAGTTGACATAGCAAACTTTACTGACCATTTGTATTAAATAACAAAATTGTTTGTTTATTCACAATCTATTTAAAGAAAGGTGTGATTGTATAAATATGTGGGTTCTGATAGCAAAAGGGTAAAGTACTTAATTTTCTTTTCTCTAGCTCATTAATCGTTTTTCTCCATCCCTAAGTGTTAAATGGAAAAGGTCATTTGTAATTAGATTTAAAATCATCAGATTTTTATAAAATGCATTGGATTATTCCAATGGAAGCCATGATGTAACAGAAATGAGCCTTTACCATAAATGTATGATTGTCTTTATGTAAATGGTTTAGGAGGGGTATTACAATGCTTAACTAAAGTCTTTTTGAATGAAAGATTCTGTATGTGTGAAAAATATTAGGCATAAAAATTGCTGTTGGCTTGAAAATATGCAATCCACTTTGAAGGTTTGTCCTAACGTCATGGATGGCAGCCATCTCTGTACTTACTGGTAGCAGATCTGAATAATAATGCGATTTAAATTCTGCTGAAAATACAGAAAAATGGCATTAACATGTGGTAAACATTGATAGGGAAAGTAATGCTTTATTCTTAACCTTTCTGAGTTGCTTTGAATATAAGCACAGTTACATTTCTTTAAAAGCAGATGTTCTTTTGGCAGCCTTTAATGGTTTGTTTTGGAGCTGTTACATACTGAGAGCATATATGATAAAGAAACAGTCAACGCATAGATGTATTTTTTTGAGTAGATGGTTTTAGCGGCCACACATATCAGAAGATTAACTCTTTATGCATGTGCTTTAATTGAAATAAAAGTGTTTGGAAAGAGCTCTTCTTGGCTTTTGCTGTGCTCTGTTAAGGCAAAGGTGGCTTTACTTACCATTTTACTTCTTTCCCCAAAAAAGCGTTCCTTTCTCCTGGCCTGCCTTAAATGCTTCCCGTGTGCCTGGATCCATCTCCCCCAGGAGACAGGCTCCCGCACAGCACAGGGCTCGCTGAGCTCAGCCTGGGCAGCGTCACGCCACAGTGCTATAACGGGACATGAAAGTGCTGAAGTATTCCACGCACCTGGCTGGTGTATGTACGTCTCTGTTTGGGAGATACCACTGTGACTTGCTCCAGACCGGAACAATGCGTAGCGCTTAGGCGTGCAGTGCTTCCGAAAGCGCCCAGGTAACTGTGAATTCCAGTGGGGACACGTGTGGCAGCTCAGCAATGCGATAGTTGCTTAAGTGTTCATGCGCATAGACTAAACCCAAACCAGGTTTCTTTGTGGTGACAGAACTGAAGTTGCTCTCCTGGCTTGGTAGTTCTAGCAATGTTACTGGTGTTCTAAAGCTGCGTCTGCAAACTGTTAGGGCTAAGTGCTGTAATAGAGTGAAGAGTTTGTGTGCTCCTGCCTGCCTCGTATGTGCTTTGAAAGCCATAGAGTCATGTTGCAGGGTAAATAACTTGGGGCTTACAAGGTTTAATGAGGTCTTGAGGCTTCCTGTCATGACTGAAAGTTGTGGGAAAACTTGAGGAAATTGCAAATAAAATGTTCCTGTTTCAGGAACAGTTTGTATACAGGTGGAAAAAAGCTCATGGGCTTTTTTGCCTGTCTGTTGCTGTCACTCGGAAAGATAAAAGCATGTACAAAAACTGGATGGACAGGAATGTTAATAATTTTCTGAAATACTGGAATTAGTTTCCAAGCGTGAGTTGTGGCAGAAGTTAATAACCCATACGATAACGGCTACGAATTCTGCTGTGGCTTTTATGTGGAATCTTTTTGTATAGATGTTATTCTGATTTGCTGCATATTAGGTTTAATTTGTAGGACAGATGAAGCAGAGGACCAGAAAAATTAGATGACTCAACCTTTAATCTGTTACGGAAACAACTGGTATAAAGCTCTCTGACCGTGCATCTGACCTTTGTCTTTACACCTGTGGTTGTCCTACCTGGTCAGTCCCCTGAATATATTGAACAGTGACCTACTGTTAACTTTAAAATTTGCTGTGCATCTGCCTCGGAACTTCCTCATCAGACTTTGATTTGAAATTACTGTTACATTTTCCGATTGTGGTTTGGTTCAGTAAGTTAGCTGTGAATAGTTTACTGTAGCTTACTAGTCCTGGAAGTGCTAGTTAACATTTAGAGGACTGTGGTATGATAAAGATGTTTATGGGAGTCTTTTCATTCAGTTTTTAATACGTTGTACTTAGTAAAGCTATTAAACTGATTTCTTGAAATAGAAATTTATTCCAGATGATATTTGCCTAAATATCAGCCTTAAACAGTGCAGTTGAAAGAGTGACTTGACTGTTCTACCAGATTAGCATATTATTTTAAAAATTTTTTTGATCATCTGCTAATCTAAATAATCGCTCTTTATTTCAATGTGAAGAACGTAATTGAGATGTTTGTGTATATAACTCTAACTGGATTGTATTTTGATGATGTAGTGGACCTAGTAACAAAAGCATGAAAAAGGCTGAGGTACTGAGTGCCATTTTTGGCTTGGCTTTCAAGGGGAAAACAAAAATGCGTAGGACCAGACAGTGTGTAACGTGGCTGGGACACAGCTCTCTATAGTTGGAAGGTCGCAGTGATGCGGGGACGTTCCCGATGGCAGCGGAAGGTCCTGCATGTGACATGGCACACAGGCTGGGGGACGGCACAGAAAAGGAGCTGGGTGTCCTGGTAGGTAAGCAGCTGTGTCTGCCTTTGGCCGTGGAGCTGCCTGCTGGGCTGCCTGAGCAAGACTGTAGCCCGCAGGTTAAGGAGAGGAAGGATTCCGAGGCTGCACTGCCGTACGATGTGCGCTCTGGGGCTTCCCGGTGCTAGGAGGACGTTGACGTGTCGGAGGGATGCAGTGGAGGGCTATTGGGGCAGTTCAGCATCTGTGTCTGTGGTTAGAGGAAGATAGAGCAGCAGAGAAATGGACATCTAACATACTTTAGGTTGAATGAAAAAAAGAAACACATCTTTATTTTATATTTTTGTAGTGATTGTGTCTGGTGAAAGATGTCCTGCTGCTCTGGACCACTCTGGCGCATCCTCAGAGAGGTGGGGACTTACGGGTACAAGTGAGAGTTATCCGCTGTAGGCGACGAGCGGAAGAGCTGGCTTTAGAAGAGTATGAGGCTGCGTGGGTTTGGGATACTAACTGGCACCTACCAGGGTTGTGTGAAGGGACTGAAGAAGAGGGCCTTTGGGAGTCCAGAGACACGAGTGGCAGTAGCTTCCTAAGGCACTGCAAGTGATGGTGATGCCATGTTTTACATCGCAACTCTTGCCTTAGGAAAAGCTAATATGAGGGAGAGAAGAGATCCTTTGTCGTGGGGTAGCGAAGGAAAAAGAGAGCCTCCGTTTCTGCTAAGTCTTTTCCCACATCCATGCGTCTCTGTATTTAGTGTCTCTTTGAGAGAGGTAATTTGAAAGCGAAGCAAAATAAATAGAAGTATGCTTTTGTACGTATGTATACGCACGACCCCCACCATCCCCCCATGTCCATGCAATAACACAAACTCATTCTTTTATTGCCTGTTTGGGGAAGGAAACTGGGGGTCTGGCACTTGTGGAAGTGATAAGAGAAAAACTTCACGATCCCAATGACGACAGAGGGTTATTAATTGGAAAGAATTCTACTCAGTTTGATGTCTTCATTTTCCAGTTCAAAGTTCCAGTTCCCTTTTCTGCAAAAACAGTTTGTTCTAGGGAGGTATAAATAACTGAAGTGTGGGATTTCGCGTGTAATGATTCACCGCGTGCTTTTTGACTCTGTCAATGGTACAGTGTTTATTTGCTGCTGTAGTTTGTCATCACTGATGTAAAAAAAATTATTGATTGTTTACAGACAATAAGTGACTTTTGGTTTTTGCAGGGGATGTATTCGGTGTTCGCCAGTGATAGAGAAGGGCTGTTCTTTGTAGACTGAATTCTTCAGCTGTTAACATGAACTTGTGGTGCTTTCTGAAAACGAAGTTTTTAATGAAGGCATTGCGGTACCATAATAAAAAACTAGAAGGAAAGAGGTAGTTTTTTCTTTTTGTTCTCTCTCCCAACAGTTGATATGAAATATTCTAAGAATTCTGTTTCTCTTGGGTAGAAGTTGTGAAATGTGAATATGTGTAGGCCTTTAGAAAGTATTTCGTTGTTAATGTTTTCAGTGCTTTCTCTCACTTCTGCACGGAAATGTGAAATAGATTAGGTTGCTTGTATTTGCTAGTACTTTTGTATGTTGTAATATACTTTGCATTTGTTTTGAAAATTCAGTTTAAGTGGATATTTATAGCGCTGTCGATTTTAAAGTTCTTATAAGCAGTTTGGGTGGAAGAGCATTAGACTGCCACATTTCAGGAAACACTTCTGTGCCCTGGTAGGGGAGCTTCGGTGTTTGTTCAAAAGTGCAGCCGTTTGCATCGCTGAAGCAGTGAGGTGACATGGAAACGCTGTGACTTGGTCCCTGACCTGTGAGCAATAGCAAATGAAGGCAACGAGAGGAGATTTTTATGTTGCTTGTCAGCATTTTTACTCCTAGGTTTTTCAGCTCTGAAAATGTTGATAGATTGCTTTATTATCTGTTAAAACTTAATTCGTAGATTACACTGCTGATCGAAAAGCATTTCCTGTCCTCAACCCCCCTTGGAGGAAGGGGAGTCAAACAGGTACTTTGGAGCTCGCCGGCGTGACGGCGGTGAGCGTCCCCGCCGGGGGCTGCACTTGGGGCATCTCTGGGGTTCATTTGGGCAGTTTTGCATGTGTGGTCGCCAGCAGGAGCGACCTGCAAGGGAGCTTCTTGCAGGTAGCAAGGGAAGAACATTTTGTAAAGAATGTTGTACCTCGGTTGGTACTCAGGCGCTTTAATATATATAAAGGAAAAAAATTTGCATCTCTCCCAGTGTGTCTCATTTTATCTCACTATAAAAATTGGGTGATGGAAGAGTGAAATGGGTATTTTTGTTTGTTTTGGTGAATAATTTTTTTTGTTTGCATTTTTTATTGCATCTAGACATTTTCTTTCTGTTTTTCACTGTATTTTTATGATTAGCTCACTATAAATCAAGTATTTTTAGAATTGTAGCTCTTCAGTAAGATCACTGTATTCTTTAAATTTTTGTAACTTTGCAGTTGTGTATTGTGATCATCCAGACAGAACAATTGATCTGCCATTGCGTAACAATTAACACTACATTTACGGGCATGTTTTACACCTGCTGATTCCATGGGAGCTTATAGTCTGTTGCAGTAGATTAAATGTTTGATTGTAGGTCTTTATTTATACTTGGTCATTAAATAATAATGCTTAATAAAATAAATAGTTGTTAATAAAGATAGTCCAATTGGATGCAAGAAATGAGTTGGGATAAACCAACAGTTAATAGGAAGCGATATAACTGTTTTGCTGATACAGATTGTGTGAAAAACCGTAATGCGTCTCTTAACTTTTCTGAAGTTTGAGGCTGGGTACGTCCCGCTGGCCCCGGGAGCTGCTTTGGTCTGTAATACTTAGCTATGCATTATTCTGCTCTTGCTGCCTTCCCTTCCCCCATTTTTCCATGTCCATTACCATGTTCGATTTCGCTGCCTGCAGAGGTTGTTTGCTCTGGGAGTATAAGCAGTATTTGTCAAAATTAATAAAAAAAAAAATACTTTCTTGAAGAAATCACATTGTGATTTTTATATGGATGAGACATAACATTAATTTACGTTTAACTCTGTAGAATCATTGAGGTTGAGAGTACAGTAAAAACCAGTGTTCTGAAATAGAAGGTATTTTTGATGCAGAAAGGACTTGTTTAAGTGTGGGATTCACCACCGGGAGCGGCCAGGGTAACGTAAGATCAAAAAGTCAAGTTTGTGGCTGGTACAAACAAGATTTCTGTGCTGCCTCTGCTTATATGGAGTCTGTGTTGGCGTTCAAGGAAAGGACTGAGGCTTGTGTGATAGTTTTGGGTGGAAGTGAGGATTATAGAATGAAACTCGGGCAGAAATGTGCAGCTGGTGCCTGTGCTTGCGTTGGGACGGCGGGCAGGGGGAGTGCGGTGGTGTGGCGCTGGGCAGCGCTGGCGGTGGGGCAGCGGCGCTCCTCTCGTCTCCTGCTTGGTTCCTCCTCACCATCGCTGGTGGCTGACTGCAGCATCACGGGGACACAGAGGGGAACTGTGCTTATCGCGGGGGGAACTGGAGCTGTAGCGAGCCTGGCTTACACTCAGGATGACCTTTAGTTGGTTTTGTTCTTTTGTCATAATTCAGAAATTTTTTTCCCTCTCTTGAAATGCTGTAAAATAGGTTTACATATTTGTGAACAACTGCAAATATTGCTGGATCACGCAAGCTGGAAGAGTATGTATGTACCTATAGAAAGACAGGAAACTACACATTTTTTAAAAAATACTTCTTGAGTGAAATTAGCCTGTGTTTGGTGTGTTTATGCTCATCTAAATCAGAAATTCTGCTCTGGTTTGAGCCGTGGGAAGTTCAGAACATAAACCTCTCCGAGACAGCACATAGGGAGCATTTCTTTTATTTATTTAGCACAACCGTTTTGCCCACTTTTTATCACAAAATGCTCTAAGCAATAACTTCCCATAACTCTAACTTGAGAGATCTGACGATCCATTGCCACATTCAGTGTAAGCAAACTGGGCTTCAAGGTTCCTATGTTACAAAAGCACTGAAGTGGTTGGCAAGCTCAGAATGTTGCTAACAAAAACAGTGGTTTGTTTCGGTGTTTAAATCTTGTGCTAATCCTCCTGACTTTTTTATTACTACAACTTTAGTTTCTACGATGTTTTCTTTCTCTCTGAAGTTATGACTCAAACAGGTTTGTTGTTCTATACTTCCCAGTCACCAAGAACACTTTGGCTTGCTGACAGATAATTTCTTCATGTTATTTGTGTCAACATATTTTATATGATAGTAAATGTTGCTATGAAGATAGTGTTGCATCTATTTCTTGTTGGATAGTGGCCAGAATCTGGTTCGTATGGCAAAACGTGGTGATCCAAACCACCTTCAGATATTAAATAAACATATCTAGTGCTACTGTAGCTCCTCAGCGGGCTTCTGTTAGAGTAGCTGGCTGGTCGATTATTGCTTTTTATTTCGATACAAATTGACTCTTAAGAAAAATAAAAGAAAAAAAGGAGGGGAAAAAGAAAAAAAAAGGCATTTTAGGGCCACAGATGAACTTCCCAAAGCTTGTCAAATCTGTGGAGTCAGCAGATTTGCCTGAAGTCGTACTGCAGTGCCACTGAGTTTTAGTCGCAGGGCTTTTTTCTTGTCTTGGCGTAGCAGAGCTCACGCAAGAGGATGCTCACTGCCTGTCCTTGCACTGTGCCACGCTTCCCTCGTGGGAGCTGGGGTCTGTTTTCTTTGGTTCTAAATAGTGCTGATAATGCTAGCGAGGATTTCTTCCCCTCAAACCCCATCTTTTGACGTTGCGTGTTCCAACTGCTTTTCCATCGCCCCATGTACGCACTGTCGCTTGGCCGTGGCCCTGCGAGAAGGGAATCTTTAGCCACCGCCATTAGAGAGGTGATGCTTTGGAAACTCGGGCTTAGAAACCAGAAACGGAAAGGTCCAAAACTAACATGTATTTTTAATGAGGCTATTTCTGTTTCTAATTAGCTTTTGTTTGTTTAGTTAGCCTCTCTAGCTGCATGTGTGAGGTGGCATGAACTATCAGAGTAAGAGTATGAATTATGGAATGGCATTAACCTTGAAAATTACTTCTACCGCTCATGTCCCCTAATGCAGGATACTACGTATTCCAACATAAATACCCATTTGAAAAAGCTATGTCAGTGCGACACTGGTCTAACAGAATAGTAGGTTTGAAAAGCGCGTAGGCATCTAGGAATCTCCAGATCCTATTTTTTGACTAAAGGTTGTTGTATTTGCAAATGGGGATGAACTCTACTGTCAGGCGTATCATAGCTGCTGCAACCCTGGGACTTGAAGTATTTGCTACTTAAATTATTGTGAAAGGAATTATTTTGGCAAAAGTACCTGTGTGCCTAGGGAAATGCTCTTTGGTAAAAG
>NW_009647747.1:678580-733193 GCF_000708025.1 Charadrius vociferus
GTAAGAAATCAAAGTTGTGAAATTATGAAAAATACAGCAAACTGTGGAAGTATTAAGTGACTGTTAAAGAATGGTATTTAATCCATATCTGAAAATAACGCATTCCCTGATGAGAGGTGATGGTACACTGTGTTGTATTTGAAGAATGACATATCGTGACTGTGTTTCTTTTGTATGAAATGTTTTTGAAGTCACTTCAGACTAGTATTTTAAGTTTTTGTGAGGATAAGAACATTTTAAGTGTGGGAATGGCATACCTGCTGAGACACATTCCTTATCTTGATTAATTTGGCAGGCGTGAAAGCAAAATGGCAGGAAACAGCCTTGTTCTGCCCATCGTGCTGTGGGGCCGCAAAGCCCCCACGCACTGCATATCCACCCTGCTGCTCATGGACGACGCGTCGATGATCGTCACGGGGTGCCACGATGGACAGATATGTCTCTGGGACCTTTCCGTGGATTTAGAGGTAAGGCTAAAGTCAGTATAATCTTCATTGTCTTTGTGTTTAAAGGGCATATTGTTGTTGCCAGTGTGATTTCATTCTTGGGTATTACAGTATCCATTCTGGTCTTCAGTTCTTTCCGTGCCCTGTTCACTTGTCCTTTCTTCCCCCTCTCATGAGACCTGGATCCACCCTTAGGAAGAGGCGATTTTGCTCTTGAACTTTGCTGCTGCTCCTGCAGTCATTTTTTGAAGTAATTACTTCCTCTTTTCTGGAGCTGCTCTAAACTAGTTGTTACTTTCAAGTTTAGCTGCTTCTATTGTTTTGTGAAAACAGATTCCAGTCATCAGAGGACTGTAGTTACAGAACTTTTTAAGGTTATTACTTTATTTGACTGTGTTTTTTCCATGAAAACTGAAAGAGAAAAAAGCTAGTAGCAGAGATGAAGGTTGATGATTAATTGTTTTGTGCCAGTGGCTGCCCTAGAGTTGAAATCGGCAATGTCTATTTTGAATATAGTCTTGTAGTTTGCCTTGGTACGAAGGGCTTTGAACTCTTGGAAAGGAATAGCAAAACAATCATTTCTTGTAAAAAAAGCAGCAGGCTTCAGGAAAAGTTTATACCTAAAAATCTCAATGTCTGTGAGTTACCGCCATAGATTATGTTCATGTCTGGTATATTTAAAAAGAAAAAGTGACTAGTTATTTTTAGAAAGGACAAATAAAGGGCAGTTTTATTTTTTTACCTTTAATTTATGCATGGGCTTTATATAAACTTATTTATTAATATATCAGGTTGTCATCTATACTTGATTGGGGGGGAACTGTTGTTGCAGTAGTACACAATTTTTTCATTCAAGTTGGGCCAAATTCAACCCGTGCTCTAAAATTGTTGATAGCATGAGTTTGCAAAATGCATTTTTTCACAGATTTGCATTACAGTATTAGCTAGAAACCCTTTTTCCCCAATGTACTATAGCAGCATTCTCTGCAAACTCTTTCAAGATTATCCATCTGCTGCTGTGCTAATTAAATGTGTGTGTGTATATATTAACACATATATATTGATATAATACATAAAATGGAAATCGGGAATATGTATATTCTGGTTAAGTAATAGTGCCTATGTTATTTTTACTTCACGTTTTATTTCCCTGATTCTAGATTAATCCCAGAGCTCTGTTGTTTGGTCATACAGCTTCAATTACTTGTTTATCAAAGGCCTCTGCTTCCAGTGAAAAGCAGTATATAGTGAGTGCATCAGAAAGCGGGTGAGTTTCCTGAGGATTTATTCATATGCAGATCCGTTAAATAATGGAAATTGAGGGTAGAGGAGAGATCAGGTTGTTTACACGCACCATGTTTTTTTTTACTTAATATAATGTCTATAAATATTCCAAATGATGGGACTTCTCCACTGTAGATCCTGAGTGCGGTGGGAATTTTGGATTGGCAGCCTGAAAGGAGTGTAGGGGAGCGCCCGAGGTGCTGGAGCGCTTCCTCCGGTGCTTGTTGTGCCGCGCGGTTGTGTGTACAGCAGCGTGTGGAGCGCTGGATGCGATCTCGGTTTGGACGGGCAATGAGACGTGTGACGGTGTTCCCTTCAGTCACGGCACTTCTGTGCTCTCTGTCATCTCTTCGCTTCTGCGAGTTTGGAGCTACCGTCAACTGAACTGACATATTTTGCTGCTTTTCCTCTGCTCATCCAAGATGTGTTTCTTGAGTGGAAGCAAGCTTGAGCTGTAGTTGAGTTTCTTGGCGGGAAGTTGTGCCTAATACATGTTTTAAACTTTGAAACCTGTCACACAATTTATCTGTCTGTTGCAGTGTTTGATTTTTATCCTTAAGAAAAGACACATCAGCAAATACATGTTATTTGTTAAGAGGTTTTATTTACTAATGAGAGTAGCTGTTCGGGGGCTGAAAGGGGGAAGGATTTCTCATGCCATTGACATTAACGGGGATTGCAGTCAGCTAATTTAAAGGAAAAAAAAAAGTCATACTCTGTATACACTCACGTTCTAGCCTAAATTTTGGGCTAGTTATTGAAAAGATACATAATTTGATAAATTACAGGTCAAAGCTTTGGGGCCAACTCGTTTTGTCATTGATAACTCAGGTGTGTTATTCCCTTATTCCTCCTTATCCCCCCCTTCTCTCCATCCTCTGCCTCAGGCTGAGTACAGGATCTTTGGTAACCGACTGTCCTCTACTGGGAGAGCGCTTCCAGCTGGCTAAAGAACTGCTAAATCACTTGTTCTGCTGCAGTTTCACACTGTCACTTTTGCCGTCCGAACTCCGTTCCCCTCCCGCTAGGGAGAGGGTTCCCCCGTGCCCCTGAGCGGTAGTGGCCGTCGGGGCCAGTGCCACCAGGCTGGCAGCACAGCTGGGGCAGGGGGGAGAGCGCCCAGCTCAAACAGCCTGAGGTTTGAGGTGAGAAGGTGAGAAGCAGCTGACAGATTCTGTTCTGATGAAATTTTAATAGAACATTTTAAAAGTCATTATCTTTTTTTTTAAATACCATAAGGAGAGGGAATGGCTGCTAATTGGAGCGAATTCATGGAGGTAACTGATCTTTGCTCATAAGGCAAGTCAGAAAACTATCACTACTACTATTTATAACTTGTTCAGTGCTTTCAGTTTGGTCTTAGAAGGTGAGGCTTCCACCTCTGGAGAGCCCGGCCTGGAGAGGAACCCGTGGGGTTCCTGCATCCCGCACGGTTCTGCCTCCTGGGGTGCTGCTGCCCTCCCCGCAGCCGTGGGGGAGGCGGGCTCAGCCTCGGGCCACTTAGGGCGAGTGGCAGAAGTATAGAATGACTCGAAACATTTGTGAGAGAAGTGAGAAATTCTCAGTGACGTACTTCCATTTACTTAATACTGATTGTTTCTGATGAACCGTGGAGTTTCACTTGTTCCCTCTCTGTAGGGAAGAAGGGGTTGTGTAGATTCAGATAGAAGGGCTAGAAATTCAAGTTGATTTTGATTTTCCTTTGTCTAAATACAATTCACATAACCATCTGAACCATGTGTTAGTCACTAAGTTTCTCCCAGTGTAAATGATTCTTAAACCCTTGGAAGATTGAAGTATTTTCCCTGTAGTTTTAATCTGCCTTTTGTATTTTAGGGAGATGTGCCTGTGGGATGTGAATGATGGGAGATGCATAGAGTTTACTAAACTAGCCTGTACACATACTGGCATACAGGTTAGTGCTTTGTGTGTGTTTCACAGGTCCCGTTCTGTATTGCAAAGCATGGATAACTATAGATCAGTTATCGAAGCCAGGCTGGTTTGTTTCTTTTTAAGCTTAATAATGATATTATATGCATTCTGAAGTATCTCATGGTTTATACTGTATCATCAAATGCCCTAGAGCTGGAAATATGTGCTGTGCTTCATCATTTGGCAAAAAAATGTATCATAGTTAATGAGAGAGGCTGGAAAGAAAGGAGGGAAAGGAGAATGTTTTTGGAGGAGCACTGCCGTTGGAGGGTGAGGACGACGTTAGCAGGGCAGGCTGGGCAGGCTCTGCCAGAGGGGGGAGCGGGGTGTGCGGCGTGGGGGCTGCCTGGGGAAGATAACAGGAGAAGGGGGACCTCTGCAAGAACCTCTCCTCTGCAGTGCAGAGCAGTGATTTTTAAACATACAGGCGTTAGAATATACTTACGAAAATACGGTTTTGATGAAAAATGAAGTAATCAGTGTCTCACATGGAGTATAACCTTCTGTATTTTGTTACTATCCATTTAGTTCTATCAGTTCACAGTTGGGACTCAGCGGGAGGGGAGACTGTTGTGCCATGGACACTATCCGGAAATTCTTGTTGTGGATGCCACCAGCCTCGAAGTTCTTTATTCTTTGTTATCGAAGATATCTCCTGACTGGATCAGCTCCATGACTATCATTCGATCCAATAGAACACAAGGTAATTACTTTTGTTGCTTTTGTTATGGCTTTGCCTCCCTGTAAGAGAAATGCTATTTTCAACTTTTTCAAGAACCTGGGGAGGAACAAGAACGTTGCCTCTTGTGATCTTGGGCAACACCCAGCAAGCACTAACCGTTGTGACAAGCAAAGCATATATAGTTGTCTCTGGTCCCTGAAAAAGGGGCTGGGTTAATATCTGCGCGGCATTGTCTCTCCTGCTGTTCTGTCAAATGGGAGTTCTGGCTTTGGCTAAAATGTAACTGCTTTCTCATGAACAGAACCTAAAATCTCGCCAAATTGCTCTGTGTGTGCTCAGCAGGATCCAGGCTCACCTAGTAAATAGATTCACTGCTGTCATCTTCAGTGTGTGCCTGTGCTGAAACCTGAAGGACAAGGAACCTTCCTACAGGAAGAGTGATTTTGGCTTTTATGTTGAATAAAAGCACATTCCGTCAGGGTGATAACCTGTTTTCTCTTTGAGAACTGAGAAGGAGTTCTGGAGAGCACTCTGACAGCGAGAGCCGGGAAACCGGCACAAGACTGGAGGAAGGGGTGCGAGCATGCTAAATGCTAAGGCTGTCATCTGCATTACTAATGTGCCGCGTAGTATACATCGAGATCATTTGGCAAGCTATACATTGTAATTTTTGACAAGATATATACATACCATGAGCATTTCTCGTGATTAGTAGCTTGGTAAAAAGCACTGTCATAACATTTTCAAAGCTATTATTGCAGGGAAAGTGTTTAAGGAATGTGCTGATTAGAGTACACAATAGGGTTAAAAACCCTGAAGGAGGAACGTCTAAAAGTGATGACAGCCAGTTTTGTGGAGAGAGATGTGAGTAGGCTCATGTTTGGGGGTGGATTAGTTGACACGGTTTGAAGTGATCCCTGTCCACACACGCGTGTTGGTGTGCGTTGATGTGCTAGGCTTTGTGTCCTGCCAGCTGAGGAGGAGAAGTGTCTCCCTCAGGGTTTCCTCCTGTGGACACTGTAATTCTCAAAGGTTTGGGGAACACTGAGGAAGAAGATCCTGACAAAAGGAGAGACTTTTATCTTGAGTTAGGGCTGACAGCAGTTGTAAACTGAGTGCTCCCAAAGTCCTGGAGTTGGAAAGCTCAATTGCTATCCCCACAACATCAACCTTGCTGGAACAACTGGAAGCGAACTCTGGTATTAAGTGTTTCCCGATACTGCATTTAATTTTATTGCTTTTTTTTTTTGTAATTTTGTTTATATGAGCAACCTGGTCTAGTGGGAGGTGTCCCTGCCCGTGGCAGGGGGATTGGAACGAGATGAACGTTAATCTAGAAGAATTTTGGTCCCCTGGGATTTTGCTCTTACACCAGACTGCTCTGGTAGCAATAGGAGTGTCTAGAAAGGTTGACTGGCGCTTGATACGCTTTGTTCTTTGTGAAGGTAATGGCTCTAACAGAGTAATTTTGCAGAAGTGCCCTTTGGAAACCCGCTGGGGCGGCTGTACAACTCGAGGGTGTTTGCCGTTACACCCCTGTGTCCTCGCGGGCTGCTGTGGGCGGGCAGCCGGGCACGAGCAGGACATCTCTGCCGGGGACAGCGATGGGACAGCCCGCGATGTCTAATAGCAGTACTAGCAACAACCGTGGCTTCCCTTCCCCCCATTTAATTTGAGCCCTATCATTAATTGAGACGGGAATGAGACTGTGAACACAAACCTGTGTTTGTGCATGTGCCTATGTGCTTCTGGAATACCACTTTGCAAATAAATGTTTGATTTTGAAGCAAACACTTCAGGCATGTTTTGATAAACTTTAATGTTGAGGTACTCTCAGTATATTTTTGTACTCGGATATGCACAAGTGTGCGACAAAATGAAGACGTCCTTGTTCTTATCAGCCTAATGTTTGTTTTTCCCCAGAGGACACTGTTGTAGCAGTTTCGGTGACTGGCATCCTGAAAGTATGGATAATAACCTCTGAAGTTAGTCGGATGCAGGTAAACAAAGGCTTCTGAATTAATGATATTTCCTGTTGTGATGAAGGGAGAACGTCTATTAATGCTGTTTCCTGTTCTTCCAGCTACCT
The DNA here is from genome assembly GCF_000708025.1 of Charadrius vociferus. Lineage (NCBI taxonomy): Eukaryota > Metazoa > Chordata > Aves > Charadriiformes > Charadriidae > Charadrius > Charadrius vociferus. The sequence goes on from NW_009647747.1 coordinate 685,014, forward strand.
AATGATATTATGGTTTTTTCCTCTTTGCTTTTTGAAAATCAGCTTTCTTGATTTTGCTTTACTGATTCTTCAAGTTACCAGCAGAAATCCTAATCTTTCTCACATTTTGACTCGGAGGACTTATTTCAAATGAAGAGTAGGATAATCTCCCAATTTCTACAAGTCTTTTCTTTGTTTTTTAATTGTACCATGTAATGATTTGTGCTCGTATACAAATATTCTTGTTAATATACAAATATCTTTTTTTAATTTTTTCCTCTTTAAAAGTCCTTTTCTTTAGTTAAGTCATCTTGTACTACATTTCACAGGAGTTTTGAGTTCCAAAGGGGAGTTAGTAACAAAGCTTGTTACGGTGATATTTAACCTTCCAAACTGATACGGACGCTGTACTGCATCCATAACTTCATTCAGTACAGGCAAAACTTTTATGCGCAAGAGCTTGCAGTATAAGTACTCATTAGTGGAAAGAGATGATGCTAACAATTACATGTTTACTCTGTATAGTACAGGTAGAAGTAAGTCGGAGTTAAAGCTTGCCGTGTACTGTATAGGCATTGTCTGCCTTAATATGCTGGTGGCATTACAGAAGTGACTTTGTCACCATACTTTATTTTTTTAAGATTAAGTTCTCCAGCTTCATTTCTTACACTCTTAAAGATATCGCTACTTATTTTTTTATTTTTTTTTATTACTTCATACTATATTACTATTATTATTAAATGTAGTGTTTTCTTTGAGAACGATAAGGAGTGTGATGTGGAGATGCCCGAAGGGCTTGCTGAGCAGGGAATACAGTTTTTAGGAATATTCATTATTAGGGATTATCTCCAGCTCTCTCTTTGTCATTTGGCAGTTCCTGTCTTCCTGTGTGAATAAATGCATAAAAGTCTTAAAGGAGATTTGCTACTCGTCTCGTAGACCTCTGGCAAATGAGCTGTTCACAGAAACCTCTTGTAAAAGATACACCTTACTAGCTATAGTTTAGCAAGTGTGGAAAAACAGCCTTACGATGTATAAATGAGTTCTTTTTTTTTTATGAACTTGTTTGTTTCCAGAATATTTATAATGCAAAAGCAACACAGTTTGCACTAGCTTGGGACACCACTGTAATGGATTCCTTGCTTTTGACCCCATCGGGACAGAGGTGGTAGTCACGTTTTTTTGTTTCATAGTTTCAAACTTGATGAAAGTATGTTTATGGTAAGAGCGTTTTCTGGAAACCCTTGTCATGCAGCTGGTTGTGTTTTAGGTAACCTCGCATGTAGCAGTTACACGTTAGACGGCAGCTGGGAGCAGTGAGGAGTATTGGCTGTTACGAAAGTACAGAACACAAAGACATAACTAAAGAGGAGCTTATCACAGTCCGGTCTGTTTGGATGTGGGGAACCTTGAAAGGAGGAAATGTGAGCTGAATGTGCTTAGTTTCAGCTGGCTATCTCGATGTGAGGTAATTCATTGACAGTGACCATACTAAATAGGCACCGCTAATCTCTGCAGCTGGGGAATTTGTTAGACTTAAGTGACAAAAGAGGATACCACGTGCTCTTGCAGATCTTCTTCTGAGGAATAATAGAATAAGAACTAAGGGAAAAAACACACACTCATAGTAGAAGTTGGCCATCTGGCGTCTTATGTTTCCATCCCACAGTCTCTGTCATGTTCCTAAGTTCAATTTGAACAAGAAGAAAAATCAGCTGGGTATTTTGTTAGCCAAGTTCCACGTGCGTGTTGCTCTCTATAGAGACTCTCAGTTTGAGACGCTGGTTGCTGTCACAGCGCCTGAGTGCTTAGATGGTTTCTGGGTGGGACAGAATGCTTACTGCCCGTCTTAAGATGAGGAAATAATATTTCAGAAAAATACTATCTTGTCTCAGAGATCTGTGACAGAGTAAGGAGTTGTGATCTAGGACATCTGAGTCCCCGCTTCTGCCTTAATTGCCTGGCTGTCCTGCTGTTCTCTGCCCTGTCTCGGTAAATAAGGTGGTTTTCTCTGAAGGTGAGGAGCCCTGGGAAATCAGTTACAGTGAGCGGCGCTGCAGACGGCTCTTTCTGTGAGTCTCCTGTTCGTCCCCGCAGCAGGGGGTCTGCAGCCTTCTCTTCTTTCAGCCGGGTTTCTGTAACTGTAAGCCAAACTTTTCAGACTACCAATGGCACGGCTGTCCCTCCTTCCTTGCAGGTGTCCAAGTCGGAGCGAAGCTGGGCAGTCGGGCGCAGTGGGGATTGGCTTGGGAGCTAGTTCGTGGGTGTTCTGGGTCTGGGCAGGTTAGCAGCGACCACCCCGGTACAACCACAAGAGAAAGCTTTGCTTTGAGGTGATCCCAGGGTAATCAAGGTCCTGCACCGATGTGATAGAGCAGTCTGGTACTCGGACTCTGCGGAGGGTGTTCGGCCAAATGGTCAAGATCCTGCGCTAGACTGAATCTCAGAAGAACGTGGTCAGCGGTGACTGGAGCTTAACCTTTGGCTGAGGGCAGTCTGCAGCTGAGAATGCTGAGATGGGATTGTGGTAGCGGGCATGAGGAGGGGAACAACGGGGTCGTGTATTCAGCGGGTCAGCTCTCCTGGTCAGTACTGCGCCCGATTATGGCTATATACATCCACTGTTTAAATGGAAGTGATAACCCCCTGTTGGTGCCATTTTTGTCAGTCTCTACAAGCTAATTTATTACTTATCACTTCTTCAGTTCTGCTTTCCTGCACATTTTCTACTCATGTACTTGTGACAGAGTTTGCAGACTTGGCTATCGCAGGAAAGTTGGTATTCAAGACACAATATACCCACAGGAGCGTCAAAATAAAAGTCAAGTGTTTATTTCAGTTAAAATTTACAGAAATATTGACAAGCTCATGACTTGAGCAAAGTTAAAACCATCAAGAAATGCCTTTTCTGAAGATGATGCTATTACAGAAGGTAATACGGCTCTATTTAATTTCAGCGCGGTAATTTTAAATAAAACGCAGTTAATTTAAGGTTGGGGTTTTTTTGTTTGTTTTTAGGATACAACACCAGTATTTGAAGAGGAGTCAAAACCTATTTATTGTCAAAACTGTCAAAGCATTTCTTTCTGTGCATTTACGCAGCGGTCGCTGTTGGTGGTGTGCTCCAAATACTGGAGGGTAAGGCGAGCTAGCTGGGTAGCACCTGCCTGCTTCCCACTCTTTCATTAAAGTCCCAGTAAGACCTTTAGATCACGATCCTCAAAATCCTTTTAACGTGGCTATATTGGAACTGAAATTAGCTGCTCTCTGGGCATTTTAATCTGTAAGCGGTTAACGACAACAGACTTTTCTGTTTCTTTTCAGGTTTTCGATGCTGGAGATTATTCCCTCTTATGTTCAGTCCCTAGTGAAAACGATCAGACCTGGACTGGTGGTGACTTTGTGTCAGCTGATAAAGTAATTGTATGGACCGAAGATGGACAAAGTTTCATATATAAATTGCCAGCCAGGTAGTCAACAGTGAAATACTCCATGTATTTATTTTTTGAGATAAAAATATGAGCAACTTTGAAGAAATATTGAGTATCTTTTGGCTTTTATTTTGTTACAAAATCATATGGATGTTGCAGAAACCAGTATTCCATGAGCTATTTTCAAGTGTGTCCCCTAAATGCATCATGTTGAAGGAACGCTCAGTAATTTAGACTGCCTCGACCAAGATTGCTTCATTATTTTCTGATATTACAGTAACTCTTTTTCACTTCCTAGTGGAGCTGTGTGACTCTTTTTCACTTCCTAATAGAGCTGTGTGGTGGGAAGAGGTGCATTTCGCTGTTGAACCTGTGTCATAAATTAAAATAAAATATAATTTAAATATTTCCTTAACTGGGTCCAAATAAGGAAGAAATAAGATTTTGCTATATGGATTAGAATGTAAACGATGATTGCATTATTGTAACAGAGTACTCTCTCAGTCCGTTAAGGGAAGTCATGAACAGCTGAGTTTGCGCATGTAGATGCGAAAATATAAAATTAATTTAAAATTGGGTACCAAAGAGGTTAAATAAATGTAGAATGACAAAAGTAAAATAAAAAACAATTCCAGTTTTCTTCTGACATTTTCATGACATGTAAACATCTCTGTTCTGGGTAGAGATAGTTTCGTCTTGGACATCCCTGAATATTCTCAAGTAAATCAGGCGAGGATGCCTTTCTCACCCTCTTCTGCGATCAGAGCGTGAGGGTGTGAGCAGATCTCTCTGGTGGTCTGTCAGAGGAATCCTTGGGTTTGGTGTGTTTTGGTCCTGAGTCTGAGACCAGATGAGTTGAAGTCCAAAGCAGATCTAACGCCGGGCTTCCTTCATTCTTTTTTCCTTCAGTTCCGAACTGGGGGGGGAACTGAGCTGGGCACATTTGGAGCAGCTGTTAATTGACGAAGCATGCCCTGTACATTAAAATTACAGAACTGATCTGCTGTGTGCTGTATTAATAATTGAAAAATGTAATGTTTAAGGGCTTGGGGGTTGATTTTGGTTCGTATTATTTAGTTAGCTAGTGATGTAGTAATGGCTTTCTAGTAATATAAGGCTTTTTGTTCCTTTCTCTTTGTTCCTAAACCCAGCTGTCTACCAGCTAGTGATTCATTTCGCAGAGATGTGGGGAAAGCAGTAGAGAACTTAATCCCACCTTTATTGTACAGTGTGTTGGACAGAGCAGATAAACAGGTAAAATCTTTGGGGTTTCTTTTATGGACTGCATTGCTCTTTTAGAGAGTTGAAACACGCATACATCATGACCGGTTCTTCTCTGTCAAAGTAGACCTGTAGGTTTTCGTCTTTTCCTGAAGCAAGTAGACAGATGCAATTTCCCTGCTGTTTGCTTTGGTTCTTGTTGGTTTTCAAATAAATGCAGAGGTTAGTCTGGTCAAGTGAATCTTCAGTTCCTATATACTCACAGTTTATCACTCATCAATGCCTGGAGAATTAGAAGTCAGGTTGTGATGTGCATGATGATTAGGCAATTACTGAGTGAGAGCTTTTAGAATTTGAAAGCTTAAATCCTGGCAAAGTAAAGAAAATCCAATTTTGTTGGCCAAAGTCCTCCTTGAGCTATACTTTATTTTCTATTGCTCTGTAAACTGCATCTGCTATAAATTAATGTATTTAAGACTGCTGTATGATGTATGTGGTACTTACTTATACCTTATATTATAGGTTTAACTGTGTGATTTACAAATGCTGTTATTACAAGACTATTGTAGGAATCCCTGTTTATTATCTCTAACCTTTTAATGTGTTGCCAGATTTGGACACTGAAACATTTCTATATTTGATTTATTTTTTTTCTTTATGTTGTCAATGAATATTAAAACTCCTTTCCTTCGGTTGCGGACCATGTTCTTTACTGAGTAGTGTATCTTCAGCTCACCTTTGTAGTTAGAACATTAACGATTTTAAAATGTGCACACACATATACAAAATACTCTGAATAATTAGAACAAAACCATACATATATAAATCTCTTTTCCTCTCCCCTAAGCCTGTGACTTGTTCAGTAACTAAGCCACAATTTCTGCTGATCCCTATTGCTATATTTATTCTTTCTCCTGTAAGAAAGATAAAGCATAAAGTAGCTAGGTTTTGTCCTGCTTTTAAAAGGTACAGTGGATTATGTAGCGAAAGCAAATTTTGAGGTTAGTACGTGGTTTGCATGTCTTCTGAAGTTGTTAATTTATTATTTTTTTTAACAGCTACTAATATGTCCACCAGTTACTCGATTTTTCTATGGACATAGGGAGTTTTCCTATAAACTGTTAATCCAAGGAGACTCTTCAGGGAGACTGTGTATTTGGAGCGTGCCTGATACTCTTGAACAACAAGACAGCGCAAAAGGTATACCTAATTAACAGTCTTGTTGCCAAGTTTTTTAATAGGCATCTCTATTTTTTTGTATGTCTAGTTGCTAGATATAAAGTACTGCTGCTTTTCCTACAAATCCTTGAGGCTTTTTTTCTAATTGTTAGCTTCTTGTAAGAGTTACGGTAACTTGAATTTTTTCCTATATGATCAAAATCTTAATTTACTGTTACTATTTTTCAGGTATTAAGTTTTAACTGCTTTTTCCCAAATCCTAGCTATGGTCCTCTCTGCCTGTGTAACTTCCTCTCATAGCTTCAATCACATACTTCTCCAGTTCTCACCTATGTTATTTCCGTGTTATGTAGTCAGTAAATTCATCTCCAATATGTACCTTTCACTTTGTTGTAACATGGTGTGGTTAAACTTTGAGATCTTCTCAGGAAAGCACTGCTAATTTCTATTCTTGATTAATATTTTTAATCCTCCTCCGGCCTCACCCTTTCTTTTTTTTTTTTTCCTTCCCCATTTTAAACAGGACTGCCAACAACAACTTCAATATCCCTCCAGGAAGCTTTTGATAAACTTACTCCTCGCCCTGCTGGGATTATAGACCAACTAAGCTTAATACCAAACATCAATGAACCACTTAAAGTTACAGCCAGTGTGTATATCCCGGCACACGGGCGGTTGGTCTGTGGCCGTGAAGACGGAAGCATTGTGATTGTGCCGGCAACACAAACTGCTATAGTTCAGCTGCTGCAGGGAGAGCACATGCTTAGGAGAGGTATGCAAAGAAGCTTCTGAAAAGCACGGCTGGATTACAGCCTGCTCCTCTCGCTCACAAGATAAGCCTAAGAAACAGTTTCACAAAGCGAGCTTTAAGGCACTCCGCAGGTAGAAATCATGTAACTGTTAACAGAACATCAGAATTGTTAAGTAATGTAGTGAGAAACGGAAGTAAAATTAACTGTGACCAGCTGGCATCAATTTGGGGGGAGTCCTCTCACTGGAAAGCCTTGGATATGTCTCCTGGGATTTTGAGACACAGGAGCAAAGGTGTGTCAGGGGACACATCTCCTGTGCCTCTTCCAGAGCGGTTGTGTGCACTGTGTTCAGCTGTGGTGTCAGTGTGCCTCTGAAGATCTTCTTGGGAAAATAACGTGTCTAACAGAATTCCTCCGTGGGTATTGTGTAGTTAGTTGAGTGTTGTATGTTGGCCTGCTGTTGTATATTTTTGTTCCAGATAATGTTATTTTAATGCTTTTGTGATCATGGTTTCAGAATAAATATTTGGGGTTTGATTCTTACAAATGCTGACAAATGAAAAAGACATGTAAATATTTTTGTGTAAATGTAGGTATGAGCTTGTCAGTTATATACAAGGCTGTTGGTTGTACTGTTTCCATTATATAACTGATTTATTTTATGTAACTTTATACAAAAGTTACTTTTTTCTTAATGTGAAGTTGGATTGCCTCAAAGCTGCCACGTTATTCTGCAAATAAGCCTTAGTGGTTCGTACCCTCATAAAAATACAGACGTGCCTGGGTGTATTTTCTACGTAAGGTGTGCTGCGCTTGCTTGAAAGCATAATCACATAGCTGAACTGTTTTCCTCTATGTCGTGCAGGTATTGCCTGGAGTACTTGATTCTGGTATTTAACTTACTGGGCCCATTTTGTCAAATTCGCCATCTAAAAAGACAGCTTTTCTACGCATCTTTTGCAATAGTTAGAAAGTTAGAATGAGAATGATTTAACTGAGGTATTTGAGCTCAGTGAAGAGAAGACTCACTGTTCTTGCGGTGTGGTCACAAAAATGATTTTCCTTTTTAAATTTAAATTTGATGTCATTAACCTATTCTGCACAAGCAGCAAATACATAACACTGCAGATTTGCATGCGGCTGTTGTGGCTGGTGCAGAGTAAGATTATGCATTTTTCCTGGTGCCGGTCCTTTTGGTTATAACCTTGCATAAATTAATGTTTGACAGGGAAGGGAATTTATTTTTTCACATCTTGGCCTTTTTAATTTATTTTTTTCTGGGATTTTTTTGGGGGGGAGGAAGCTGTTTTAAGACAGCTGAATTACTTTAAAGGGAGATTGTACAGCAAGACAAAAGGAATTATTTAGCCCATGTCCAGTAAAAAAATCACGAACATTTTAAAAAAAGAGGGGACTAATTCTATAAGAACTTCTGTCAAAACTTGCAGTATGTCTATTTATTTTTTTTATGAAGAGCAGTGTTTTGGATTGTGAACTGTTCTATTGATTTATATTCTTTACGTCTCTCCTTTTTTTCTTTTCCTTTTTTTTTTCTTCCCCCCTTTCACCCCTCACCCAATTTCTCAGGTTGGCCACCTCACCGGACTCTCCGAGGCCATCGAAACAAAATTACGTGTTTGCTATATCCTCATCAGGTTTCTTCTCGTTATGATCAACGGTATTTGATCTCGGGTGGTGTGGATTTCTCAGTCATCATATGGGATATATTTTCTGGAGAGATGAAACATATCTTCTGTGTACATGGTGGAGAAATTACACAGCTTCTAGTTCCACCTGAAAACTGTAGTGTAAGTTTTCCATAACACGTCTGATACGCTGTCTCACGCTTCCCATAAATGGTGCGGCTCCTCAAATCCTGCTGGAGACTGCACGGAACAGGAAACACTGAAGGTTTGGCACTGACCCGATGTATAACTCTTGCAGACACTTAAAGAGAGATTAATTTTTCTGTTAATCTTGGGTTTGCTTGTGTCACGTTTTAGCTGTGTAAAGGATTAAAAATAGTGGGAAAACTGGATGTTAAAACCTAGCTGGCTAAGGCTAATGCTTGGCATTTTATGGGACAGAGCGTTAACAGTGGGAGAGGAGTTCCACGGCACGGAGCAGGCTTTCCCCGCAAGGTGCGTGCGAATGTGAGAGGCAGGCGTTCCCCACCAGGTAGCCCACAGGTTTTAAAGGCAATTTCGTCTTTCGTAACTTGGATGAGTAGGTAGAATCTAATGAACAAAATGACATGGATTTACTTGGAAAACCATGGTCTCTCTTTTTGGCTCAACAAAATGGGTTCTAATACCTGTTTGCTCTTTGTGGTGTGCAAGAGATGGGATTCAAGAGAATTTGTGCAAGTGAGATGCTGTTTCTAGTGAGTTTAGCCATAGACTTACGTGCCTGGTTTTTGTTTATAAAATAGGTTGTTGATCACCATGTTTGGTCCAGTGAAGAAGAGATTATTAAATACAAACTGTCTGCATTATGATTAAGATTTTTTTTCTTTTTTTTTCCTTTTTTTTTTTTCTTTTATTAGGCAAGAGTCCAGCACTGCATTTGCTCTGTTGCCAGTGATCACTCCGTAGGTCTTCTCAGTCTGCGGGAGAAAAAATGCATCATGCTGGCATCCCGGCACCTTTTCCCTATTCAAGTAATAAAGTGGAGGCCTTCCGATGACTATCTGGTGGTGGGATGTTCAGATGGCTCCGTGTACGTCTGGCAAATGGATACCGGTAAGGTTAACTTCAGAGACCTTGATTAAACATTATTTTTTTAATATATATATATATGTATATATTTGGTTATAGTTCTGTATAAGTTGCATCTGAGAGAAGAGTTAAAATTTTTTTGCACATTTATGTTTGGAAACGTAGCACTTCACATATTCACAAAATTTGTAGATTATGTAAGCTTTTGTTAAATACAGAGTCTGGTATTTGGGAAAAACTCGTTTCGCTTTGGAGTTGTATAGCTTGCTGTGGCTCTCTGCCCCCTCCGTGTTTTCCTGGTTATCTTTAGAGACACCAGTCACGATGTTGGCTGCACGTGTGGTGTCCTCTCAGTTTATTAGTGCCCGTGCTCCCTCAGCAATTGTCTCGAAAGCTTGGGGTAGAAGTGCAGCACCTCAAATCTACAATACTTTCCTCATCTGCAGAATAAAGAAAGTGTTTGTCTGGTCTCTTGTGTTGTTTGTTTTGTTGTTTGGTGTGGTTTGTTTTGTTGTTTTTTTTTTTTAAGAGACTAATGCTTAGTTTAGAAAAACTAAAAATGAGCCTTAACAGAATGGGCAACAAGGCATAAAATAATAAAACCAGCTTGGTTGTAGAAAATTTTGTGGTATCTGAAAGGGGGAAAGAGAGGATAAAAAAGCATCCAAATATATTCAGTATGTAATTACCTCTCAACTCCTGAACTCACTTAATAGAAACCACAAACCTGCCATAATGCCTGAATATTATTTTCAGCTCATTGTGAAAACCAGATGAGAATTGTTTTTTATTGAAGCTCTAGGAAGCAAAGAGGAACTTGAGATATGTCATGGAAAACTTAATCCACACAGGTAGTTGGGTGGGAGAGGGAATTCAAAAGGACTGAAAGCAACCTTCCACTAAAAATGTGGAGCAACTGCAGCCATCGCGCTCTGGTCAGTACAGAATCATACTGGGGGCTTCTTAAAGTTGTCTTGAGTTTTGTTAATGTGTTTTTTACGCTTATACGCTTATACGCTTCAACTTCATAGAGATTTAGGAAAATCCCATCCCTTTAGGAATTTTAGTTCTAAAAATAGCTGTTAACACAAAGGAAACTTTTATGCATTGCATCCTGTGATGTAAATAATTTTCACCCATTGTTGTACTTGTGATGTTTTGGACATTCTGAGTTGTTTCTGCTGAAGCTCATGCTTTTCAAAATATTTGCAGGTGCGCTGGACAGGTGTGTGATGGGAATAACGGCAGTGGAGATCCTGAATGCCTGTGACGAGGCAGTCCCAGCGGCCGTGGATTCCCTGAGCCATCCCGCCGTCAACCTGAAGCAGGCCATGACGAGGAGGAGCCTGGCTGCTCTGAAAAACGTGGCGCATCAGAAACTGCAGACTCTGGCCACTAACCTGCTCGCTTCCGAAGCCTCTGACAAGGCAAGCAGTCTTTCAGTTTGTCAGTTTTTAATGCAGTACCTGAAACCTTTATTTCCATAAATAATTGAAGAAAATATGGGAAGAAAATAACGTATCTTTATACAACGACAAAGACTTATCCAACACTGTGAAACTTTAATAGAAAGACCTAAGCTAACTTTACCTGGCGTTGGGTCAGTCCTAGGGGTTTACTTTCCTTGAACAAACGGCCTCATCCTTCTTCAGCGTCATTGTGCAGTTTCCAAGCAGGTGGTGTTACGGAGAGTTACATTTCACTGAGGTTTTTTCTATTTTGTGCTCTCGGTGGTAGTGGTTTTCTTGCTGGAGCCCAGTGCTCTTAAACTTCTTCTTCAGCCTCTATAACTCTGAACTACTTTCACTGTCGCCTTCTCTAGGTTCAGTAAGAACAGAGGTTATGCACCAAATAAGCTTCTCTCTTTCTAGATGGGTGGTAATATATTTTTAATAACAACCAACACAATCCCTTCCGCATATCTCTGGACACTGTTCCCCAATTTAGGTTACTGTTCATGATGCCGCCTCCCACTTTGTTGTGCATTCTACTGGGTTTTTTTGAAGTTGAGTTTATTTAAAATCTGGATTTAGCAGCATTTTGTAGAATCTGGAGTATTTGCACAATTGTATATGTTCTGTTAATTTGCAGTATTGGTGGGTAGACGAGGAACCAGGCTGTGATCCAGGTTCGTCAGAAGCAGGTCTCGCCTTTTTTGTGTTGTGCTTACTTTGAGGAATGGAATCAGCATTGATCTGTTTTATCTGCTCTTCCCCCCATATTGAACGTGTTTTGTACGTTCCTGCACATCTTGCCAAAGGTGGAGCTAGAGCTTCATTTCATTTTATTTTGGTAATCGCTGCTGTGTTCAGCAGAAAGTATTACTGAAATATATGTGCAAGTAGATATAAATGGACCCAAAGTAACTTAAATTCTGAAAATTAATTATGGTTTGAGGCAGACTTTAAGTGTTTAGTGCTAGAAGATATTTAGGGGCTTAGTTGATTTCTACATATTTCAGTGCTTGATGTTTAAGGGCTTTTTAAATCGTGTTTTGTGATTGAAGTGATGAATTCAAATGAAACTGTCTGTAGTAACTTGTTAAAAGCACTCAATAACTGTTCCTGAGCGCTGTATGTGTATGGATAGAGAGTGCATCAGCCACAGCATGTCTACATGTGCTCGTTTAGACACAAAACTTTACAATTTATATGGATGTTACTGAGTACCACAACAGGCTACTTGTCAATCCAAGCAATGAGCAAATGCTCGTATTAAGATCTCTGGTAAGCAAACCTCTGATATTGTCAGCGTGGTCAGAGTTGTTGAGATCCTAGAGTGACAGTGGGACGGTGAGCCTGCGTATCAGTCCCTGGAGTCAGAGGATGACTTTTCTCCGTTCTGGTGGTTATTGCACAAGCAGGAAGCACCATAAGTATCTGGAGATGCGGGGAAGCTCCTTTTTAACAACTAGTAATGAGTTCTTTTTCCAAGTTGATTATCTCACAATAAGAAATAACTTGAATTTCAAATTGTATAAAGAGTGATTTTTACATTTCGGCATTAATTTTATTCTGAAGAGGAAATAGAGTACAATATAGCATGTATCCTAAGAAAAGCTAGTACAGTGTAAAAAAAATTTAAGGAACTTCAGTGTGGAGGACAGAATGGTACAAGAATCTGTCCTGAATATTCTGTGAATTTTAATGTGCTTAATTGTTATTCGGTCTGATGGATTTGGACTGACCACTTTGAAAAGTAACGGGTGGCTAGCAGCGTCACGTGTCAGAGATGGAACAGCAAAGCAAACAGTAAATTTTAGGAATGGACTTAGCCATCGACTGTAGTTTAGCTGGTGGGCTCAATAGCATGTCAGCGTGGATCACTGGAGGAAAGCTTGAAGGAAGAGCTTTCCCTTGAGCTGTGCATCATCCATTTTTGGTTTGGCTAAATATAGAGAGATCCTGAACTTGTGAGGGTTTTATGAACTGTCACTGAAAGAATATGACCCCTGACTTTTACATTTTTATCTTTCTGTTAATGATTAATAGAAGCGCAAAATTCTCTTGAGGGAAACTGGGGAAGAATATCCTTAGAGTCGTGTATTGGAGAGGTATGCGAGAGGCTTTGCGTGCGCCGAGCAGCGTGCTGCAGTGGACGGTGCTTGGGGGGCGGCCACCCTTGGCGATGCTGTGACCGCCCTGACAGCGATCCTAGTCCTCTGCCACTCATCGTGACCTGTTTCCTAATAAAGGGCCGTCAGAGTGGGCAGGTATGAAATCCGTGGAGTCTGTCAGTGCCGTTGAGGAGCAGGGCCGAGCCCAAGCAAGAAGCGGCGATGTCGGCTCTGCGCCCTTGTGTGGCGGCCGGGCCGGCAGAGAGCAGCAGAGCCCCGCGCCAGCGCCGCCTGCGCTTCTCCTCCGGCGCCCATGCTCCCTCTGGGGAGGAAATCTCACTTGGAGAGAGCCTTCCTTGGAACAACACCGTCCTCTTCCTACAAATACCCCTGTGTCCTGCTGCATCCCTCAGCACGAATGCTGCACGTGTACGTGTTTTACGTGCGGGTTCCTCGCAGCTAACGAAGGTATTGCTGCCTACAAAGGCACGCTATGTAGCTCAGCAAAATGTGTTCTGTACCAGCGGTCAATGGTGATTAATAGCTAAAATATTTTGGTTATATTGTTGCTTTTAACTTTATCATTGTAACCATTACCAGAGACCAGTTCACAAAAAGTTACTTACCTTACATTCTGTGAAAATAACTAGATTTTTTTAATGAATAAGGAATAGATCAGTAAATCAGTGCATTGCAGAACATAATTTGCAGCTATCATTTCTTGACATTTAATTATTTCTATTCTGGTTTCAGTTGTCCATTATTTACTTCTCATGGCAAATTTATTTAATAAGCATAGTTTATTCATTCTCTGAGTTGAGCACGGGAAGAGGGGGAGCGGAGTTTGGCTGTCTGCTCTAGCGCTGATTGCGCTCGGCTCTGGCTGTGGGTCCGGCAGGGTGAGCTAGCCCGTGCTGCAGCTCCTCCGGGAAATCTAAGGACAGGCAGTGAGAAGGATGGTCTCTCTTTAATTTTCCTTCATATTCCTTGTGACCAAATGTGAATTTTCCATCTGGTAGTACCTTAACTGCGTTACATAAGTGAAATGTATTTTAATTTGAGGAGAGACAGAAATAAATTATTTGATTCCAGTGGAATAGCAGGTGATATTGCAGATTTTGCCAGGTCTGCCTGTCATTGTTGGAGAGGCTTTTGATATGTTTTGAAGATTGTGCTGTGCATCTGCTTTTGGTAGCTGGCTTGTTTGTTTGTTACAAAACGAGTGCATTGGAATAATGTGAAATATCGATGTGTATTCGTTGAGTATCGTCCCCTGAAAGCAAGCAAGAACTAGTGAGTGGAGTAAGCAAACCGATAACCGTTCTTGCTCTTCTCCAGTTCACCACCGTACAGCAAAATATGGGTGGGTATTCACTCCAAGTAAGCAAAACAGTAGCAACCTTCCCTTAAGAGCCTGCAAATGAAATAAGGTGTTAGTGTGGTAGAAAAGTGAAGATTACAGTATCAGATAAGACTAAGATAGTGGCTTGCTTTAGATAAATATGCTTTCTGCATGTTGTCTTCAGGCAGGATGAAAGGAGCCGTTCCTTGCCCTGTTTTGTCCCCGGGCTCCGGCTGTGGCACAGCCGAGGCGAGAGGTTTCGCTGGAGTTACTGCGAAGAAGCTGTGGCTGGGTCATCAAATGCTCGTGACGGCGGGTCAGGGTACCGCAGCCTCTTGTGGACAGATCGGTTTCCAAATATAAAGCTAATGTAAAACTTCGGAGAGGTCGGTTTTTCCTCTGAAGATTTTTACCATCAAAAGCAAGCTTACGCTCTTCAGGGATGCACAGTGACAGGCAGCCACAGAAGCAGCAGGGTGCTTCACGAGAGACAAATCTGTGTGGATGAGAACCTTGAGAATTAAAATCATATGCTTATTTCAAAACCAGGTTCATACAATGAAACAGTAATTCAACATAATGCGGTAGATATTATATTCTTTCATGCCAATAGCATTTTGGAGGTCTTAACAGGCATAATGGAAAAGGAATTTACGTGAACATTACTTCAGTTATCAACCACATGCTATGAAGTTTGTACAAAACTCAAAGCAGCCCAGTAGTTGTAGGAAGAGAAACACTCACTGCCTTGAAGAAAAGAAATGGTATACGTATGCATGTCCAATTTCCTAATTATGTTAAGTAGAATATACGTTTGTTTCTGTGATTCATAGTGAGAAATGTATTTGTTGGCGCTCAGAAGTAGAATGAAGAGGGTTGAAAAATGCAAGATAATAGGTGTTGGTAGAAATCATGTTGTTTTACAGCTCAGCAGATTTTCAGTGGTGGCCACTCCCAGGGCCCCTGGTACTTAAGGCTCCGTCAGATGTGCGCATTGCTTCATGTCCGTGAACAAAGGAAGCAATGCATCAAGATGTGTACAGGATAGGGTGAAAAACTATTACAAATCAGTGTCTATATAGAGAATGTTGAAACTTTTGCGTGCTATGTAGAGTGTATGTTAGTTCCTTGCATAGTCTTTATTTATTTATAGTGTATGTGTGTATACCTGTGCATACCTGTTTGTAAACGTATATACACTGTGTATATATAAAAACTGCAAGCCTTGTTCATTTCTAAATAACTACCCTGCTCTAAAATGTGCTTTTGTGGTTTAAAAAAGACCACAGAGAATGGAAATTTTTAGCGACTGCAGCCGTTGTTAGACGGGTGTAGGGGGATGGTTGTTATGTGCTGCCTTAGACTTAGCTGCCAGTTGAGCGCAGGGTTTGACTCCGGCAGGGACTAATCCGGGCGCCAGGAGCGCTCCTTCGGCGCTGAACCGAGGCGCTGCTTCCCCTCTAGCGCGCCCTTCCTCTGACTTTGTCATGCTCTGCATCAAACCCGAATATTTGATGTTTGTCTCTCAGGCTGTTCATTGAATTGTAAAAGAGGAGAAATAATATTTTACTCACGTTTGAACGGGGTTTATTTCTGTTAAAACGTTCTCTTTTTCATTTGTTTGAGGAAACTAAGGACTTGGCAGCATGGTTTTCTGTTGGCTGTGGAGAGAATAAAGTTCTCGCAATACTTAAAAACGTATGTTAATATTCTTTTGTCCAGTCTCCTTTTCTGACATTTTTCTTTTCCCCTTGGGACGAGGGGAAGGAGGAAGAAGATGGACTTGTAGTGGAGCAAACAAGTGACACGCTAATTGCATATTTGGACAAATTTATTAGTAGCTTGTTTTCCAGCGGCATAAATTGATGCCATACTTCCGTATCCAAATGTGAAATATTTAATGGGTGTTAAGCTTAATAACAAAATAATGAAATTTTATTGTTCCTTGGTGTATAACTGTTATCTTCCAGAATTCACTTGAAGAAATGTGAACTTCTGTCTTATTTTGAGAGCTCTATTTATCTGAAACTCCTGTACGTGAAATTTCTGTATTTTAGGGGAGTAACACTTGATCACAAGTCTGACATTCCTGATGTTGTGAAAAATGCTGTAAAATTCTTCAGTGATGTTTTCGTAATGTTTGTCATAACATGTTTTATACCCGTGTGAGTTTTCAAACTTCAAGCTTCCTTAATTTGTGGATTAGCTTTGTGAAAAGTGTTAAGAAAGGAATCCAATTGAAATTTCAAAATTTTTTTCTTTTTCTTTTTTTCAGGGGAATTTACCTAAATATTCGCATAACTCCCTGATGGTTCAAGCTATAAAGACCAACTTAACAGATCCGGATATACACGTGCTGTTCTTCGATGTGGAAGCCCTGATTATTCAGCTGCTGACCGAGGAGGCCTCCAGACCCAACACTGCGCTCATTTCTCCTGAGAATTTACAGAAAGCCTCTGGCGGGTCTGACAAAGGAGGCTCCTTTTTGACTGGTAAACGAGCAGCCGTCCTCTTCCAGCAGGTCAAGGAAACAATCAAAGAGAATATAAAAGAGCATCTTCTTGATGATGAAGATGAGGATGAAGAATCGATAAGACAGAGAAGAGAAGACGGTGACCCAGAATACCGCTCTAGCAAATCGAAACCGTTAACTTTATTAGAATATAATCTAACCATGGATACGGCAAAGCTTTTCATGTCCTGTCTTCATGCCTGGGGCCTGAATTCTGTTTTAGATGAGCTTTGCCTTGATCGTCTTGGGATGCTTAAGCCACACTGTTCGGTGTCCTTTGGCCTCCTGTCTAGAGGTGGCCACATGTCTCTGATGCTTCCTGGCTATAATCAGCCTGTAGGTAAACCGCCGTACGATAGCGTGGAGTTCGGAAGGAAGATGTCCATTACAGAAGGACTGGGAAAGGGGACGTACGGCGTGTCACGTGCCGTCACCACTCAGCATCTCCTGTCTGTTATCTCCCTGGCCAACACGCTGATGAGTATGACCAATGCGACTTTCATTGGAGACCACATGAAGAAAGGTCCGACCAGGTACGGCAAATATCCCCTTGAACTTGGGATAACTTTCTTTCAGAGTCTCTATTTTAATACCGCATTTAATTTTGTTTAATTTCCCTGGGGGCTTTGATGTATCAAATGGCTATGAAAACCTTTGGTACCTAGATGGAACTGAGTGTATTTCTTCTTTCTGGAATTGTAGCATTTTTTTTATGCCAACATAACTATATTGCTTTGAATGGAGTTAGGTAACTTACAACGCTAATAGAACATGGAGGTGTGTTAACATATGCGCCAATAGGTCTGAGAGGCCGTTTTTGTCCTCCTTTTTAGTGCTTATTGATTTTAAAAAGTTTTAATAACGAATAGGTCAAATTCTAAATAAATCAAAATGTACAGACAAATGTTCTATCACCAAAAAATAAGTTTACCTAGGAACTGTGAATAAGATACTTTTTTTTTCCCCCTGTCAAACCAACTGTTTTTAATAGGGTTACTTTTCAAAGTTTGTTTAGTCACAGTAACTTTAGCAAATAATCTCTTTTTTCCTTTTGTTTTTTGTTTCTTTTTTTTATTCCCCCTGTCCTCCTCCTTCTCCCCCTTCATGTACATTTTGTGTTTAGGCCACCCAGGCCAGGCACTCCAGAGATGTCAAAAGTGAAGGCACCCCCTTCAATTTCGAGTCATGCAGCCCAAGGACAAATTAAGCAAGGTAAAAATCACTTGCTTTGGAACAATTTGATATGTCGTTTTCAGCTCTTGACACTGAAGTTATCGCCTTACTATCAAGTGATAAAAACATTGTTAGCTTCTTCATGGGAGGAAAAAGTAGTGTAATATTCTAGATAAAAATTTTAATGACTAAGACCTGTGTAAGAATCAATAGAAGATGCAGATACTGTCATGACGTTACTCCCTGACAATGGATTTCGTGCATATTTACGTGCTCCCAAATATTCTGGTGTTGAGGTGATAGTAACAGGTTTAAAGTCTGTAACGAAGGGCTATACAGACTAATGCAAAAATGTTTATCTATGTTATAAACTAAAGCATAAAGGGAAACACGTCTAAGTAGTATGTATACATTTGCTCTCCTTTAGATGAAGTAGGAAGAGATGATTCTATTTTAACACTACTTCTACCACCGCTGCTATTTTCATCCCTTGCAGTTACGACAGATGGCAGCGGGTGACACTGAAGGATCCTTTAATGGTCTGCAGTGTGTCTTTCATGAGTATAACGGTTAAGTACAAGGTGTAGAACATGTGATGTAAGAGAAGGCTATGCACAAGATGAGACATGAATTTTGTATTGGAGTAGAGTGGAGCGGGGACTAGAGCTTCCTCTGGGCGGTAGGAGCCCACGGGAGCAGTCCTGCTGGGACCGGGGAGATGGAAGAGGAAGAGGAGGTGCCCTCCTGCTTGCTCTCTAAATTAGAGCTGCTCTTTGATGGGGCAAGTGGGCTGCTACTCTTAACACCAAAAGTAAAGTCAATGTAAATCACAGAATGGTTTAGGTTGGAAGGGACCTTGAAGACCATCTCGTTCCAACCCCCCTGCCCTGGGCAGGGCCACCTCCCCCCAGCCCAGGTTGCTCCAAGCCCTCGGGGCTCTTGTCTTGCTGCAGCGGCTGCTGTAGCTGCTGACCTTGGTGGTCAGTTCTGACTTGAGCTCAAAACTAAGGAGCCAGGGAACTGTTGGGAAGGGCGCGGGACGACTCCTGGGGAGGCAGCAGCGCGGGCTGGTGGGGAGCGAAGGCAGCGCCGGGTGCAGGCAGTGCCCCAACGAGGAGCGGCAGTACCTACCTGCTGGGTAACAGGAATGACATCCGTGTGGGACCAGAGGAAGGTTTTTAATGGCTGGAGGAGAACATACATGTGTAACCTTTGTCATACGTGTTTTGCTGTATGGTAAACCAAAGAGGGGAGGTGTACACATCAGGGCTCTTTTTACAGTTCTGTGGGATTTTTATAGCTGTGAGCCCAGCTGCGTGCATATACTGTAGGGCAGAAGAGGAAAGGCTTTTCTTTTTTTTTTCCATAATGTGTTTGGTTATTTGTTTTCAAGTAATGTATAAAGCAGATATCCTTCAGGACTTATTTGAAATTTCCTTTGAAAATTGCAATTATCTCTTATCTTTTAACTATTAAAACTTTGTCTCTTCAAGCTGTACGAATACGGAGAAATTTGCAATTTGTAAAATGACTGCATTTTGCAGAATACAAATGCTTTGTCACTGTGGTATTTACAATGTACAATTTTTAAAGATGTACATTAAAGATATACACGTGCCTTTAAACGTATCTTTAAACTGTGGAACTGCTTCTGTATTAGAGAGCCAGTAAGCACAACAGGGAACTTATACATCATTCTGCAATTTTCTTCACTCCTACAAAAAAGGGAGATGTTTATGTCTGAGGAGGAAACTTGCCCATCAGCAACATTTGTGTGTATTCTTTTCCTAAATATAAATATTAATTTACTGTGATCTATGGTTGCAAAGGGAAAATCAGTTTCAGGAGTGGTACACGTCAAGCTTCTTTCATGATCAAAGAGTGTAGCAGTAGAAGTAGCTACAGAGAAGTAGCAGTCAGCAGCAAAAAAACTCAAAAAAAAAAAAAATCGGGGCTCTTGTCCCAACATGTGGGGCTGTTTTGCTTTTGGTTTTCTGTTTTCTTTTGGGTTTTGCTGCCATTTACTCTTCCTTCTTGAAAGATAATTATTTCAAAGGTCAGGATTTCTCAGAGATGGTGTCTATATGGCAAATTCAATGTGAGAAAATTGTCACAGAGAGAGTCTGTGTCTGAGATTTGTTTTTAAAGACGTAGTTCCATTATGGTTGTTCTTTCCCGAATGACAACTATGTAATTTTTCTTTGAAATAGCTTTGCTAATTTTGAGGGTAGCCATACTTTAGTTACCCAGTGGAAATATTTATAACTTCGTGAGAAACAATTGATAAAAATGAAATTCTGTGTTCTGTGAAAAATACAGAAAAATACTCCTAGTCTGACATTGTCATCTCTTTCTATGTCTGGTGGTATGTCTTGCATACGCGTGGGGGAAGATGGTTTGTTTCCAAGTGGTATTCTCGGGCCATAAGTTTCCTCAGTGTCTTACCTTTACATCCCATTGTGCACCGTGTCCAGTATCTTCCTACTCACACGTTTCTAGTGATGTTGTTCTTAAAAATCAATTAGAGATCCAACGAATGCATTTTATGACATGTTTGACGTCCGTCAATTTGCGCTGTGTTTGTGGCGAGAGGAGCGCAGCCCTGTGCTGCTCAGGCGCTGGACCAGCTGCTCCCGCTGCAGCGGCTGCTGTAGCTGCTGACCTTGGGAGAGAGCTGCCCACCACAACAAAAAGAGGCAAAAAAAGAAACTTCAGAGTAAGACTTTAGTTCCAGTGTGGGGTGGGTTTGTGTTTTTACACGCGCTCTTTTTCGTGAAATAAATAGGGGGTTTTATCCATCTACTGAAAGGAGGTTTTGCTGTCCCGAAGTGCTTTCCGCCGGTCGCCTGTCACTGTACATGTGCCATCGGGATGCGGTTGTCTGGAAAGTACGGAAAAAGTAGTTTTGATGCAGATGTCCCACAGGGACAAAAGAAGTTCACCGCATGAAAAGCAAACAGGCCATTCAGAAGACAACGCTTAATCGGTTCAGGAGCTTGAACCCATTGTTGTTCTGCAACGGAATAAAAGAGGGGGATTAATTTGAAGATGCTTGTGCATGACATATGGTAATTTCTCTATAGGAAGGAAGTGTCAGATAGTGACCTCTAAATCCCCACATTGACCTGGGGTTGTAGCATGTGTATGCCATAAGGTCTGCGCATCTTTTCATGTGGTAATATTAAGTCATGAAGCATTAGTGGAAGCATAATGTTTAGAACTGCTTTTAAATTACATTTGCACTGAGAAATGCTGCAGTTTACGAAATAAATGTCCGGGATACTGCTTTGAGTCACGGGCTGGAGCTGCACTTGCCTGTAGTGCGCTTCAGATGCTTCTGCTGTAGAGTCTTAGTGCTTTCTTTGCTATAGGTCTAAAATTCTGTGAGGGGGGATACGTGTAAAATGAACCTGTGTTAAAAGTAGCCATCAGTAATACATTCTGTGGCATTTCAGAGTGACAGATGGGGCAGCCCGGCTTTAAAAGGGGTTATTTCTGGGGTAATTAATGAGTAGTGCAAATTCCAGGTCTGTCTAAATATGGGAAGAGCACAAGAAGAAGCAGCGAAACTCCTGTTTTTAAAATTCATAGTCAACTGTGCTGTCAAAGCTATAAAGATACATTATTAATGGCTTTACTTACAGGTACTTTTGTCTTTTCAAAACGTGCAAGTTTGTGTTAGCGTATCTGTGTTCCTTCGCAGTTGCATGTCTTCCTCTCACTGGCATTGCACTTCTCGTAAAGCCTAGAGGTTGGTTTGTTTTTTTTTAAGTTGAATATCACAGTTTCTTCCAATTTTGTTTTTCATTCTTCAGTGATACTAATCTGTTTTTCAGAAGCTGCTCTCCTCACTTTCCTATTTTTTTTCTTTCTTTCTTCTTCTTTCCTCTGCAAGTTGCTCCCGCTGTTTCTTCTAGCGCTGAAGCTGGGCACTCTGGCTCTGACACTGCTCCTGCTTTACATACCTGTTTCTTAGTCAATGAAGGTATTCTTTCCTCACTTTTCTATTTGTCTTTTACGTTTGACTAATGTCCCTTATCATTGTTATGACTTTAATTTGATCTAGGTAGGAATTTTTCTTTGCAAAAAAAGGGGGGCGCTGCAGGGGTTTTGTACACGTTGCCATTAATGGCAGTAGAGGGTGAGCAGATCCGGTTGGCGTGTCTCGGACTGTCTGTAAATTCGGTTCTCAACTGACCTACCAAAGGTGTCCTTTCGCATCTTGTTTGGGTTTGCTGTTGTCTTTTGACGAAAAATCTGAGCCCGGCGTAAGCAGGGAGAGCACCCGTGCCTTCACCCGCGGGTAGTGCGTGCGGGGCCCCGCGGGTGCCTCCCAGCCCGCGCCTGTGGGTGCTGCCCCTCGCGACGGGGCCCTTCGGCAGACCCGCGGGCACCAGCGTGCCACGGGTCTTCCTCCTGAGGGGAGAGAGCACCAGCGCGCTCTATGCCACGTTACAAACTGAAAGACTGAAGACTTAAGGCCTCTTTTAAAATGAAACAAGAAACAAACAAAATCAGTTACTTGTCCCTTAAATTTTATTCTTGCTAATAATGAAAATGTGGTGTTTATTTAAACTACTTGAGTTTTGGGTTGAGGGTGATTTTTTTTTTTTCTAATAAATACTTATCTACATTATGAAGAATGTTTTCTGCCAAAAAGATTGGCACAAACAAAACCCCCTTTTATCCCCCTTGGCAAGCAGCTTTGCATCAGAATTTTTATGCTGTATTACTAAGCTATAAATTCTTGTTTTCATGCATCTTGAGTAGTAGAAACGCCCTCTCTTAAATTGGAGATTCCTCTTTTTAATCCACTTTTCTTTAAGGAAAATTGACGTAATGATTTATTTTCTTGGAGCACCATGAAGAGCTTTATTAGTTAAAATATTTAGATTTCTATGTTCAGTATTGCTGACAATCTAAAACCGTGGATCTATGTGCTCACCTGAAGTATTTCTCCAGCTTCTCAAGTCAATGCAGAGCGTACTGTTAGAAGAATTGATTTGCGTAGAGTATTTTAGAAGCATTTTTACAAGCCGTGTTGTTTGTGCTTGATACGCTTATCTTCACTGGTTTTAACCACCCAATATTGCAGGTTCGTAGCGTGAATGGACACAAGGTAAGCGTGCTGCAGGAAGATTGAGGTGGAAAGATAAGGGTAGCGGACAAACACGCCTCCTGCGTATTTGCATACCTTTTAAAAGGGGAGAGAAAATTCCATGTAACCCTTCCGGTGGCAATTCATATGCAAAGTTTTCTCTAATTGAATTATATCACACTTGCACGTAGGGCATTAAACGTCACAATAAGTGATGCTAATTATGGTTTGAACGGGGCTTCTAAATCTTGAACTCGGAACCATGGCTTATGCTTTTGCGAAAAATTGGCCATAATGTTTGGGGGACTTTTTTGTATTTAGCACGTATGTTGAGTATATATTTAAATCTAAAATGCAAGCATGTGGCTAGATACCGAAATCTTTTGGAGGGGGGTATGGGGAGGAAGAGGGATGTCTGTGTTTCAACGGGACTGATTTGAGGCAGTCTTCTGCTGATACCTGGTTTGACCCTTGCGTGCGTGAAGAGCTCTGACCAGCTCCTTCACCGCACACGATCTGTGCCTGGAAGAGCTCCTTCCCGGCCCATGCCGGAAGCACGGGCACCGTACAGCCTGCCCTGAGGGCAGCTGGAATCAGCGCTGGAATTGGCGCTGGAATCGGCGCAGACGGGTGCTGCCCATGGCGGGGGGAGCCCCCTGTGCCCACGGCAGAACAAACAATTCTGTTGTTCTGCTGCAAAATTGGTTCCACTTCTTTTTGTTCTCTCCCTCTTTTGTCCTGCCTTCTCCTGAAGATCCGCTGTGTACCAGGCCAGCGGCCAATGTGAATGTACTTGATAGCGTTTTCAACCGCAAATTGCTTTGGTGTTTATGACGTTTATCTTCCTGCTGTGGCGTGTTTTCCCAGGGTGGAGCCAGCTCGCTGCTATGCACTGCGTGATGCTCCCCGACCTGCTGGGACTGGATAAATTCAGACCTCCTCTTCTGGAGATGCTGGCTCGCAGGTGGCAGGATCGATGCTTGGAGGTGATTTCAGTAGTAGTTTTGTACTACTAGGTTTTGGGGGGGGTTATGTTGTCTTCTATTGATCATATTTTCCCTTAATATGAGGGGGGGGGGATCATTATTTTCTGATGCATGTTCCTGCAGTCTTTATTTCAGGTTTAATAAGTTAATTTTCCTGTTAACCTGTCAAAATTTTGAAAAAGTCGTCATGTCTAAATATATATATATTTTTTTTTTTTTTTACCTTCTGGATGCTGCGCTTTTTTTTTTTTAAAGAAATGATTGGATTAAACACTTCCATGATTCCATTAGGAATCTTATTAAGATGAAAAAAACCTACCCTGTATTTTTCAAGAGACTGCTGAGTTGCTTTATTTTTAGGAGCGTGTATAGAGTAGCCAGTAAATGGTTTGTCACCCAATTGTTTGATAAATGACTAGTGGGCCTTAAGACTACACCTGTGCTGTTCTGGCAAAAAGAAAATGTGTTGAGTGTGCAGCTTTCCAAGTGGGAGAGGAGTAAGAGAGCTGGGTTGTGGACTGTAGGTCCTTAGTGGTCCTGTAATTTCCTTGGGAATACGGTTTTGGTACCTGCTTGCCTGTTCTTTTGCTTGATAGGGTATACTGTCAGATGGTTTCCTGGGAGGGTAATTACTTTGAAACTCATTAAAATTTGTAAGCGACAGAAGTCCACGTTACTGGATATCCTTAGGTGTCAGGTAGCCTATTTATACTCCATTTGTCTACAATTTTTTATTTTACCGTAAGTTTACTTCACTTCCTTGTGTGTTAAATCTTTTAGACTGAAAATAACGTGTCTATTTTTGAAGGTTTGTTTATATATTTTCCTTTGCTTTCATTTTTCAGTCTTCCATAGTATGCAGTAAATGAGTAAATCTCACGTGAAAAACTAATCTTTTTTAAGATAGTTTGTTTATTTGGCTTTTATATTGCAACGCTTAGAAAAACTGTCCTCCTTGCACATTTGGAATTTTGGACGCGACTTTGGAAATGCTTTAGAGAAGGCTGATTAAAAACTGCTTCTAAAAAAGTAGAATTTTGGTGGCCTTGCAATGCATCAGCGCAAACATAAGGTTTGGCCGTGGTTCCTTGGGTGAGAACCCTGTCTGGCCGGTCCTTCTCTGGGCTGGGAGAGCGCCTCGGGCAGTCCTGCTGCCTGTGCTGCCAAAGGCACGTCCGGGGAGGCCAGGAGGAGGAGGGACAGCGCATGGGTTTATGCACTGTCACTCGAATTGTGACACTCGCCCCGCGGTTTTCTCATGGGGCTGCACATCGTTGCGGTGTCCTGTTGAGAGTCGTCGCAGCTGGGGCATGTCCTCTTCTGTGCTTGAGGTGGAGAGGGGTGGGGAAAAAAGGGAGGTCCTCCGAAAGCTCCGTTTAATTTTCCGTAGAAGTTTTTTCTTTTGTTCTTGCTAAATTATCCTGAAAGCATACTGGTAAGTATTTGATGTTTGAGTTTGTACGCTGTTCTTCTTGGCTGTACAGGTAAGAGAAGCTGCCCAGGCCTTGCTGCTAGCAGAACTGAGAAGAATTGAGCAGGCAGGTCGGAAAGAAACCATTGATGCGTGGGCTCCTTATTTACCACAGTACATCGACAGCGTTATATCACGTAAGTAATGCTGTGTGAAACCTGAAAATAACTTGATTGCTAGATAAAAGAAAGGAAGGCATTTTGTACACAGATTGATGAGCAGCACTACTATCTAGGGGGAAGTTCTGGGGGAAAAATCTAGGGTTATATAGAAAAGTTTCTTGAAATTTTCAAAGTAATTTCACAGTCACAAAATCACTTAGACTCAGTAATGTTGATTAGGTAAATCAGACACTCCAGTACCTATCACTGGGATTGGAGTGCCTTCCACAAGGGTTATCCCTGCTGTTGAGGGGCTAGGCTGGAGGTGAGAGGCTTCAGGGTAGAAACCTGCTATGAAAAGGTGCTGGTGGTAAAACACTGGCGTTCCTTTTCAAAGAATGTATAATTAGATTACAGAAATTGCCATAAAGAGATCCTTTGGCATCCCAGGGGCATGGAGAGGTGCTGAGAGGAGCTAACGCAGAGTGTTGCAGTATACCTCCATCGGAGTCCGTTAAGCGTTTGGTGCAGCGCCTGCACAGTTGGGCGTTCAAAGCCATTGCTTGCCACGTGCTGCAAGGAGATACTGGGTAAAGATTATTCTCCAAATAAGTTAACTAGCTGCTCCCTGCTATTTAATCTGTTGTATTTCTCTCCAAAATAGCTATTTTGATCTTACTCATTGTTATTAAGGCAGAGGTTGTACAGACTCTACGAGTATGTTCTTGGAATCCCTGTCAGCAGCAGGAGATACTCCATTCAATTATCCAGCTGGAAACTTCCTTGTAGAATAATGTCCAAACGCA
This sequence comes from Charadrius vociferus, assembly GCF_000708025.1. Taxonomy (NCBI): domain Eukaryota; kingdom Metazoa; phylum Chordata; class Aves; order Charadriiformes; family Charadriidae; genus Charadrius; species Charadrius vociferus. Next base: position 711,338 of record NW_009647747.1, read on the forward strand.
TCTGCCTCATGTAACAGACCAGTAAAAATGTCTATTTTCATGAATGAGAATGTCTGTTTGCTTTTCACTGGTAGGTGTTCATCTTTGTTGAAATGAGATTCTTTTTCCACTGAAGACCGTAGTTTCTGTTCAGAGAAAGATCTCTATTAAATACCAATTGATTTTTGAGAGAAGTGTAATAATCTTATTAAATCTAAATTAAATGCATATATTACATGGAACACGGTACTTTAAAGTGATGTTGAGGATTTGTTGGCAAGACTAAGCCGCTGTTAATTACAGCCTTTAGCCATGTAGCGTTTGCCTTATTACGGGGATGTTGTCGCAGAGTTCGCTGTGCAGCCAAGCAGCGAACAAGAGGTGAAAGTACGTGCTAAACATGTGCCAAGGAGCCTTGATTCAGCTTGATAGTTGTGCCAGTTTGTATATTGGGATGTATTTTGTTAATTGATCTTCTCCAGAGGTTGGTTATAGTCAGTTTGTAGAGTACAGCTCTAGTTGCCCTTTATTCTCAGGAATAGCTGCTATAGCAACTGTTGATGGTTACTAATTTCTTTTCTCTGGAGTGATGCTGAATGACCTTGTTGGGTGCAAGGTTAGGGACAGAATTGTCTTGGCGAAGTGTACATAAACCACTCTGCAGTGCCTGCTTTAGCCAGCTGACTGTTTCTGAAGAAAGGAACTTATTTTTGGCATACTAGAAAACAACTGGTAGTTCATTTTAGTTCCAATAGCTTGCTCTTTCTGGTACTCCTCATTACTTAATTACGTTTGGAAGTTTTAGAGTAGAGAATGCAGTTCTATTTTGCGTGTGCGTCAGTTGGAAGCATAATCTTTTGTTCTGCCTCCTGTGCTTATGTTTGTGCTCAGGTTATAAGCGTGGCATGCAGTTTTATAGCAAAACTCGGGGATTGACTGGTTTAAGAGAAAACTTGAGTATTTTGTATGCATTCAATTCAAATATACATAGAGCAGTGTTTTGGCCTCTGTCAATCACGAGCAAATCAAAGCATAGCGTTTGTTTCAGCACTAAATTAGGATATGCTTATCTAACAGAACAAGAAAGTTTTAAAACGTAAGAAGATAAAAAAATAAAATAGAGAAATCAGCTGAGCGTGGCTGAGTGAATGACTTGAACGTAAATGTTCGATGTTGGGAAAGCACTGGTGTTGAAAACCTTTCAAACAGGTCATGACTAGCAAATTGGAATTATTTTTTTAGATGAACAGGGTTGAAAACTCTGTGAATTAAGGTTACAGAGCTTGTGGTTCTCCTGAATGACAGGACTGAGAAGGAATTTAATAGTCTTATTGTCTGTATGAATGTACACAAAGATGCTGATGATGTTCTGAAGAAGAACAATAATTATGATATCAGAAAGGAGAAACAAAATAAGGAGCTACAAATGTTACTGTTGTGGGTAAAGAGAAAATATATATTAGTTATATTGGAAGACATGATTAAAAAATTACTTTTTTTTTTTAAGTTCTGGGGAGGAATTGAGAGGGATAAGAATTCTTTAGGATGGACTTCTGGAAAATACAGTTTTATGCCAGGAAGGTAAGGAGAAGAAATGTGAAAGCTAAAGAAATACCGCTTTGATTCCTTCATCCTCCTCTTCTCCTAATTTTGCCTCTTGATATATGGGCGTAAATCATTATCAGCATATTTTTATGTCCAGCATATGGTACTACTCTGCAATAGGTTTTATATGCATGAGTAGAAACAGGGTTTCTCTTGCACAATAACAGGTTTTGTTTTAATTAAAAGCGGTGGTAATCAGTAATGGAAGCTCGCTGCTGATAGAAGATACTTTGTCATATGCCTTTAATGGGCTCTTGACCGAATGGAGATGGCAAACTGGCAAACAGAGATGAAATCTTTTCCCGTTTGTGCACCGGGCGCTCAGACACAGCAGGAGTTCTGGGGCACGACCTTACTCGTACAGCCCAGGCGGCTGGCGTGTCTCCCGGCCCTCTCATAAAATGCCTTCAGCAGACTTGAAAGACAGGCACAGGCTTATCTTTTAAGAATCTTTTAACTGGCGCAAGAGATGCGATTGTCCCGCTGTGGACGGTGGGGCGGAGGAGCAGGCAGAGAGCTGAGCAGACCTTATTTTGTGTTGCGTGTGTGCGCCAGCGCACCGCGCTCGCACCACGGGGACCTCCTCGAGCGGGCGCCCTACGCTCGGCTGCGAGCCGCCTGCTGCGCCACGCGCTTCGCAGGTCAGGTGTTTGCACGCCTTGGGCTTCGTTTCACAACGCCTTCTGCGGGGGAGACAATAAATCTTGGGTTTATTTGGGCCTTCAAATCCGAAATTGGCACGTCGGCTTGTTGACCCCGCATCAGACGGGAATGGATGTATAAGTGATGCTGTGAATTAAACCTGTGAGAGATGCTGCAGGTGTTGGTATTTTTCAGGCTCCCACAGGGAGGAAAACAGTTAAGCTTTCAAAGCTGCATCTCGTATCTACTAAGATTATGTCATGCAACTGTAAATATTTGCCGTGGCCTTGTCTGCTCCTCATTTTCCCAGCACGCAGTTGTCTCTGAAATGCTGCGTAGTCCGTGGGGCGTTTGCCACGAGGATGTGCTTTCAGGGGAAGCTCAAAAAGGGAAAAATGCCGCTGCCTTTTTCTCCCCGCTTATTTTTAAGAGCAAGGGCTATCTCCAGCCGCAAACGGGTCCTGCAGATGAAAGCAGCTGTGGGTGGTGGGTCTGTCCACCAAGCCCTGGAGGGACAGATGTGTTTTTAAATATGTGATGTTACTGCAGATGGAAAAATGGCCACTGTGGCTTTAACGGCAAGCAAAAGGTTATCTTGGCCCGGCCTTTGTGTGGGTACGGGATGGGGATGGAGCTGCCCGGGTGGATGGGAGCGGTGTGCGGGCAATGAACGGGAGGCGGTGGGCAGTGCCCCCGCTCGCTGCCCAGAGCTGCTCTCCCTGCCTTCCACCCAGAAATTAGGGACAGGGGCTTCTCTTGCTTCCCGTGTTGCTAAAATCCAATTAATTCAGGTAAAGGTTTGTATCAAATTACTGTTTCTTTTGAAGTGACAATCTTAAATGCAGCTGCACAAAATTAAAGAGATTTAAGCAGATAACCTTAAATTGTGGATCTCTAAACCGCTTCAAATACTAATCCGTGTTATCACTTGAAAGCAAAATAAATAAGAAAAGTCTGTAATAATGAATATGCCGTTGTCAATTTTTATGAAGGTATTTCTGGTAGACATATTTCTGTTGGAAAACATGCTTTCAAGCCAGATTAATTGAGTAAAACTTCAAAACTCCCATTTAAATTGATGGAAGTTTAATTGTTGAGTAAGGATAGTTTGATTGGACCCCAAAGCCTTTGCTACTTACATGTGCGATCGGATCCTCTTATTGGTGCAAGGCTTAACTTAAAGGAGCACAAAGAAGTACGACAAATATTTTTGTGCTGCAACATTTTAATGTAGTAAATGAATGAGTTCAGATGCTGCAGTAAATAGTAAAGTGTAATAATGGGGTGAGTTTCTAATACCAGTATATCTTACTTTATTTCCCACTATTTTCTGATTTTTCAACTGGCTTATTTCTAATACATTCAGGGATTTATGTGTTTTTCACTTCTAAAATGTGTTTCTAAGACATTTTTGGTGAATTATGCATAGGACACTTGTATCCAGAATACGTGTTCTCCTTACTGGATTTCATTGAGAGGACATGAGAATTTATTGCCCGACACAGTTGCGTGATGGCTATTTTTCTCGCCTTTTGGCTTTATCCATTCGGTTTTGGGGGGAATGTTTAATCATTCTGACTAAATGCATTTTAACGTATATTTTTATTTTAATTTTATAAAATTGTAATAAAGTTTTCTAATTTTTTTATGCACTGTACTTCAAATTGACTCACGCGAAGGCTCTTCCTTCCTTCCGTTGCGTTGTATCTAGTATCGCTCAGCTCTGTAGAAAGATGTAGCACATCTGATAGGGAAAATCAGCCTCTTTTTAGCAGCTCAGGGCTGGCAAGCAGGGAGAGAGGTGTGAAAGGGAATAAGTAAATAAATGAAAGGCTTTGAATTTTGGCCCAGCCTAAACCCACCGTTTAGGGACTGCTAGACCCTTGGCTTCTACCGACTTGGGAAAACACTCCCTCGGAGATGAAAGCTCATCGGTCAGCACAGTCATGCTGCAGTTCTCAAAAGGTGTCTTCACCCCTCTCTGGCTGTGGAAAGAAAGCAAAGAACTTCAGAGTGTTGAAGTGATGTTTAGGGAGCAGCTAGATGCCTGCCGAGATTAGCAGCTGTTGTAAATGTAAAGCAGGGCTTAAAAACTAACCTCCGCTCTCCCCCTCGGCACCCTGCCTGGCTCCCGGGGGCGCGCACGAACAAACAGCGGTGCTGGGAAATAGTTGGTGCTTGAAGGTTAAAACCAAAAAAGGATGTTGGCGAAGTGGTGCTGGAATCCTGGTGGGGACACAGGTGAAGACGCCCGTGGGCTGCGACAGCCCTAACGGTGAACTCCATACTTTCCAAAGTGTCCTGAATAAGGTTGATGTGCAGTTCGTAATCGCGTGGCACCTGCGTGCAGCCCTGCCGGCGTGCTTAATGAACTGGTGGGCTATCGATCTTCCAGTCCGGCTGTGTATTCGTCGTTGCTGGTTTTTACAGGTGTCGACACACCGGAAAGCTATTAAAAGGTACTAGTTTATTTATAAAGAAGTTATGTCAGCATAAGGTTAGAAACCACTGTCAGACCATCACTCTGTGAAGTAATTACTTTGCTGTGAATACTTAGTATTTAAAAGCGGTCGTTGTGGTAAAATATGGAATACTCATGAGAATGTTAATGTTTCTGAAGTGGTTTAGAGAGGACCCAGGGTTGCGGACGCTTGACTTCTGGTCGAAATTTGGTTGGTGTGAAGGGCTATGGTCCCGTTTCTTAGAGGGGACTTAATGCCCCTGTGGATTGCAGACCTGATGCCACAATCGGCAACGCAGCACTCTTTGACAGCACAGGCTGGCACAGGGCAAAGAAATCTTACCAGGGCATCTCTTTGGTCTTCTATTCAGCTTTCCTAGAGCTTTTTGGGAATGTTGTTTGTGAGGCAGTTCTTGCACACTTAACAAAACTCTTCTTTTGATAACGCCTTCGTTGAATTGCGGTGAGGCTCATACAGGGACTAATTAAAGGTTATAACCGGGTGGAGTGTAAACCGGTGAACTAAAGCTTTAATCACGTGCTGTTACAAGGCACAATTTGGTGCTCATTACGTAGTTTCTAATAGCAACTAACAGATGCATCCCAACTCAAATGACATGGAACGAGTCAGCTGAATTCATATACTCCAAAGGTAACCTGGAAAAACTGCACTTTTTTGGTGAGAGGTGAAGTGTTGAGAGGAGATGTAAGAGTTCTGCCGGGACTCTGTATTTTATTGCTAAATAAGTTGTTAGTGTGTCATATAGGTATCTAATAATTGCAATGATGCTAGAAGTTGGCAGAAAAAGAAGGAAATACAAAAGAAATATTTACAGTGAGGAAGATTTGTGAAGGATGGGTTAGTGAAAGGTCTGCGTAGAGTGTGAAGGGGAACCAGAACGTAGTTGCTCTTTGCTTTACCTGTGTTTCATAGAGTTACACTGCATGGTTCAGAATATCAAAAGATACTCCCCCCCCCTCCATTGAAGGATGTTACCTTCCAAACTCACTGACTGCATGGGTGTTCGGGTGTTTCTTTCAGCTGGAGTGACCACAGAAGCCATTCAAACTGGTAGCGCAAGCCCAGATACGCTGGGAACGGAAGCAAAGGTCCAGGAAGAAGAGCATGATCTGGTTGATGATGACATCGCAGCAGGTGAGCATTAATATAACGAATGTGTTATTTTTGACGTACTACGTACCGTGCAGAGGAGATGGAGCACTTTTTGCCAAATAACGTATTTTTCACGTGAAAACGAAATGCAGAAGCTGCTTTATGGAGAAGTGCGTGCTACTAGAAATGAAGTTATTTGAAAGTAGAAAAGAGCTGTAGACAAAAACTAAATACGCGCTTAACAGTAACTACCCTAATAGTATTGTGTTGGTTCTGAATCATTATCTATATTTTAATATAGGAGGTGGTTTGAGTTTTTAAGTCTGCCTGCAGCCAACATGTCTAGCTTGTAGTTCTGGAAGAATAAAGGCTTTATATGATCCCTTTAATTATTTACCTTGGCGAAAGATCTGATGCAAGGGTGCTACCATCAGTCTGCTTGACTGAGTTGAGGGTTTTTGCAGCACGTAAGCGCTGCTAGTTTGTTGCACGTAGAATTTGAGTGTATTTCATTTCCACAGTACTCATACAGCTTTTTACTATTGCTCTCGTTTATCGTAGCCTGGCAGGTAAAGTCAAGAGTTCTGGTCCATCGAGGCATTTTCTGAAGTGGCAGAACATACAAAAATATGCATTTAATTATAAGCAGTTATCTTTTGATTCTTTTTTCATACTTATTTATGCAGTGTCATAAGGAAGATACCTATGTGCTCAATATCAATGTCCTTGGAATTTGAATGACTACGGTATGTCTTCTAGCATAGCGTACTGAAGATGATGGAGCGTGAAAGCTATCTTATTTTTGACTGAGCTTTCTATAGATTTTTGTGAAAGCCTAAAAGAAAACTATTCATTTCTATTGACCCGAAGACGGTTAGTGTGACAGATGTAGTTTTGGGTCAAGTCTCTGGTTGAAGGTGCCTGAGACAGGGTCACTGCTGGTGGAAGAGCAGCCTGGCTGGGGTAGGGAGCACTGACACAGGTTGGGGGCAAAAGGCTAACTGGTAACAGGCAAGAGGGAGGCAGGATGCTGGGACCACTTTCAGCTAAAGATGATGCAGGGCTTGTCAAGAAACAACAACGAATAGAGGATGGACCCTTGGGAAGAATAAAAATAAATTGATGCATGGGCTGGGCATACCCTGAAACACGCGTTACCCCAGTGTATACGTCAGATCAGCGTTTCCGTTGGGAGCACAGACCATCTCCATCTCTGTTAGAGTCTTTCTGGTTCTTTTTCTGGAAGCTGTAGCAATAGCAGTATTACAGCACACCGCTGCGTGTATCTGGGACGGCTTTCTGCCCCTTCGATGTCGTATGTTCTTTTCACAGGAAAGGCGTGGAAGATGGCATGCTTTAGTGGAGTAAGTTTCAAATGATCTGTGGGTTTTTGCTGTGTGCTAGGCTGAGTTTTAAGGTTTGCAGAAAGCTGTCTGCTGCATTGCCGGAGTCTGGTAGTAGCGATTCTCTTTACAGAGAAAGTAAACACTGTTATTAAAAGCAGTTGAGCTTTAAAAAAGGATCCTGAGTAAAGATGAAATTTTGGTCCACAGTTGAATACGATTAGTTTTGTGTTGGTGGAATACACACCAAAAAATCAAAATTTTTGAGACAATTTAAGCTTAGCCTTATCTTAAAAAAATGATGCAGCTTCTTTCTATAGTGGTCCTACTAAGGCTAATATTTATTGATTGCACGAAGTAATGCCGGTGTGCAGTGGTCAACCGGATTTTTATCAGTTCAAATTGAGATTCACCAAATGCTTTCATTTATCCAAATAGTTTTTTAAAAGGATCACTTTCACATCAGTCCTTTTAGAGATTAAAGCGTTTTAGCTTAGCTAGCTGGAAAGCGCTGAAGCCTGTTGCTGGAAAATACTTCAGTAATACACTACAGTGCCTCTTAAGCGTTTCGGAACACACAGGCAGGAGTTCTTGAGAAAATTGGTCTCTCTTCAAATGTGTTGAAAATACATGCAAGAATAATTTTCCCATGTAGTAGTAGTATTTATTGCTGTCTTTAATGCCTGAAGGGCTTTTCTGGATAACTAAAAGTAGGGTAAATGTTTTGCTTAAATAATTCACATGTGGACAACAGCATTTATCCTGGTTGGGCATAAAATCTGCTGGCTTCAGAGGTCAACGTTTTGCAATTCATCACATTGGTAACTTGGCTTTTTCAATTATTTTTTTTTTTTTTACTTTTGTAATTTGTAATCTATTTAGGATCCATGATAGCATCTAAGTTTTATTTTAGATATCCAAATATGTTTTTCCCATAATTAAAAGAAGAGCAAGACACTTTAATGAAAAAAAAACAAAACCAAACCCACCACCAAGATAGTACTGTTACATATTTGGAAATATGGATATTTGTCTCTATGTTTTAACAGAAGTGCAGCAGCGTTTGTAGGGGTAGTAGAACAAGGACATGAGTGAGCATGTAAGAGGGATAAATGGTCAAATGTCCCGGAGGCTGTGAAAAAGGCGGCATTGTAGTACACCGCTACCTCTGGTGACAGATTTATTGACTTACAAAGAAAAGGGTAGAGCAGCATAAATAGACTGTCTTTTAAAGTCCACCGAGTTGACTGTGTGGGGCTGTTTGGGAAGTGAAGAACCTCAAGGAAGTAACTTTCAGGTTGCCGAAGTGTTTGCCTCTGAGCTGTGCAACATTACCTTAGTAACAGCAGTAAGTAACGTATTGGGGTGCAATATGATAATCTATATTCTGAATATTGTGGGGGTTGCTCTTATACCTCATCAACAGAAGTTTCTAGCAAGTTGAGACTTCCTTTAGTTCTAATTAATTCCCGGGGTAACTGTAGACATTTCCAGACTCATGCAGATGTCCTGTGGCTGCCGTTCGGTGTTGCTCGTTCTAACAGGCACGCCAGGTTTCCATTAAGACCTTCTGATGGTGCCACGTACAATGAAAGATGACTCTCGCCATGAAGAGCTTATTATAATCGCTGTTCCACTAACTTCGATAATACCACCAACCTCTTCAGCATCACATAATGGGGAATTTTTCCATGGCAATCCCGTTTTGTAAGAATGACCTTATTGGCGGTAGTGTTGACAGTGACGCTTGTAAAGCACAAACCCATTCCCGCTTCTAATTCCTGCTTCTAATTAATTTTTTTTTAAAAACATTTTTTCCCCCCTTCCATGAACCCTGCATGTCCTGTACAGCCACCTGGGCTAAAAAGACTATAGTAGTATAGACTGCCTCGGGTTTGTAGATAGAAGGTTTTCAAAAATAGACCTCTGTGTGTGTTAAATCTGCCGCGGAACCCAGCCACGAGCTCGGCCAAACCGCTGTGGTGCTGTGGGGAAAACAGAAGGATGCGTTAGAAGTCACCGGGACATGTCTTTTGCCGTCATTTGAAGCGGTGGTGCCCCGTACGTGGGTGGGAGGTGGAAGCGGCCGTAAGCCCCACGTTCTGCTAGATGGTTTGGTTGTCCTGGGCCATTTCGGGGAGTTTTATGTAAGACTCTCTTGGGGAGAGAGGGTTAAATGTCTTTGGAATGTCATTCCGACCTTAGTGAACAGGTTTTGTGCCCCCTTTGGTTTGATTACAGAATCTCTTGTCTGCTATTAAACAGGAAACAGTGTATTTTCATTCAGTTCTACTTGAGCCAACGTAAATATTTATCACTGTAGGAAACACTGTGATACAGCACAGTCAATTGCTGCGTCCAGATAGTGGGGAATTGGGTTGAAATGCAATTTATTCATAAGGATCTGTCGTTCCAAAAGGCTGGGAGGCAGGGGACGCGGACTGCTTTAGCTACAGAGATAAGGTGTACTGTTTGCTCCGGTCCGTTGTCTGCTGCGTGCAGCCGTGACACGTTAGCGCACAGAACGGGGAGAAGTAGCGGTCAGCCGAGAGAGAAGGAGCCCTTTGAAAAAGCCTTGGGGCGGGGTAAGGCGGTACATCGATGCTTTAAAAAATACCCGTCGTTTAGCTGGGTAACCCCGAGGAGCCTCAGTCAGCAGACTCTTACGTCTGACTCGTGCGTTGCACAGACGCTGTTACTTCTGACGTAAGAGTTCCATCAGTTACAGTAGTGCACGTGCAAAGGTTTATACAGCAAATAAAATCCAGCAGTGCTGCTGACAAACGCTCGTCGACTTGAAAATGTCACCCTTTAAATCTCTTCTGTCAATATTCACAAATCTATTGCTGTGCATAACGAGTAGCGGTTTTTTAAGCAGCGACTATCCTTTAACCGGCAAAGTCAGAAGACTCGGTGGTGCAGGGGCAGGGATTGTGTTTCTCGTGACTGATGTTGGATCTCCCTGCACCGTCCCCGCTGTCGAAGCGCAGCAGTACATGGGATGCGTTTGCAGACATTTTAACTCCCAGCGTTTTCTCATATTTTGAGCAATCCTTATTTTACCCGCACTGCTTAGGCTTTCTGATTTTGGTACCATCTAATTGTTTGAAGTAGTTTTAAATTAGTTCCGAGGTGAGGTATTATTTTTCTCTGTGTGTTCTTACAGTTCTTTGCTCGAAGGCTTACACTGCAACAGAATTCCAACCAACTGCAAACTGGAAGTTGTGGACAGTCACGTGTGAAGTCAGATGCTATGCTTTTTTTTTCCTTTTGTTAAATTTTTAATAACGTATTGAGCTTCTGGACTACTTTGGCGGTTTCTCTTCATTCTCTTTCTTACTGCCGGAGCTGGACTGCTTTTAAGCCGGAGCGACAGGTGCCGATGCCCATTGCGTCCCTCCCGTTACCCGCCAGACTTCCACTGGAAATTTGGGGTGGAGGTGCACAACAAACGAAACCATCTGCCAGCCCCAGCAGACAGGCCAGTGGCCCACTGTTCGGCACAATGAGGGTGCCAAAAGAGTCAGTCTCCGGACAAAGTTCCTGCTGGGTTTCTTTTGAGTAGGTTAGACCGAACCTGAGCACCTTCCCCACACCCTGTCACATACGGTTTTGTATCTGCAAAGCCCACCATCGAGAGATCAAAGACGCTTTTAATTTGTATTTAATCACACACTGGAAAACCGTCTACCATATCATGTGCTGGCTATTGTGTAAAACACCGGAAAAGTGAGGTTTTATCATCTAAAGCAAACTTCATCCCTTTCAGATGCTAATTACAAAAACAGAGGAAATGCACACTGACTCATCTCTGTCACTCGGTCTCTTCTGTTGCAGTTAAAAACGGAATGTGAATTCACAGGCACAAGTTATTTAACGTGTAGAAGTTAATTTTTAACGGTGTTTTTGTGTGTACTAAACAGGTATGCTAAACCACCTTGAGAAATGTGTCTAATAGAGAATTGTGTACCAAGTTAATTGAGAATCTGGGCTCCTACAATTTGCAATTAGCTGTCTACAAGAAAGCATGAAATTACGGATAAAATTCTGTTCCTTTTTTTTTTTTTAAGGAAAGAGATCGTGTAAAAACCACCGGGTTTTTCAACGAAGCTGCATGTATTTGAAAATCTATGGGCATCTGCCAGTCAAGCAGATGTCGCCCCGGAGAGGCCATTGAGCTGCGCTCCCTGTGAGGGGTTACGGGTTTGACATCTGTCGGAATGGCATCTGTCAGCGTTGGGGGACTGCTACGTGGGTTCATTAAGGAAGTACTAATTCAAGCGAGCGGGTTTGTTTGCGGGGCTGGCGGGGTGAGCTCTAATTAACGGCGCGGCGCTGAGAGCTGGGGGCTGTGCTGAGCGCCGCGGCGCGGGCTCCGTCCTGGGTGGGAGGAGGTGGGCAAGGGCACGACCCGCCTGCCAGCCTCTCTGGTGTTTGTACTGACTTAGAAATAACTGGTGCTTCTGAAATCACTGTAGATTTTTAAAAAAAAATCCGGTCGCTGTGTTGATTGAGTTTGGCATGGCTAGATGATCAGCAAGGTGCCCTCCAACCGGAACCATTCCGCGAGTCTCTCTACGCCTGTGCGTTTGCATAGTCTTCTACTAATTCAGAGGCCACAACTTCTATCACAGGAGCCGAGTAACTATTCAAATTTTAAAATATTTACTTCATCTGTCACATATTCCAGTGAACTCTGAGGGTAGTAGCTGAAAGCCATATTCACGCATGGTGCGGTTTTGGATAAAGACTGTCTTAAATATTGATTTCTGTAGCACAAGAAGCAGTTTTTAACATGCATTCATCTACAAATGCTTGCTTTTGTAGTTGAAAACAGAACTTTTTTCATTTACTTTTGTATACTTTGATGTCTATACTTACTTTGATACACAGCTGAATACTAAAGTGCGCGTAACATGTCTAAGGTAGTATCGATCCTTACACCGTCCTATTTTGCGTGCGGAAGTGGGAAGTCGGCATCAGCGCGTGCGTCATACATCAGGACTTCGTGCAAATCGATCTGGGGCTCTTGTCTGAAATTCTTTTGTTGTTTTGGTGGCAGATGTCTTAGTCCAGTGCTGCACAGTCTCCCTTTGTGCCACAGTTACTCTGAAAAATCCCGTTAACTTGGGAGAAGTTAGTTCTATTTGTCTAAGCCAAACATTTATACCTTAATGGTATTTTTCTGGCCGCTTACCTTCTCTCAGTGCTGCATCAGCATAAAGTCTTTAACTTGAGTAAAGACTTTTGAACAATTGTTACAGACAAAAGAAAATTTAGAGTAATCTCTTCAGGTGTAGAAGTGGAGTTTTAAAGAGGCGTAGATTACGATAGCAATGTATTAACCTGTTTTTTTTCTAGTATTCTTGGGAGTCCTCAGATTTTTGGTTTGGAGGTTTTTTTTATTATTATGTTCCATTTTTGGTTAGCATTGCAACCAAAAACTTTGTGGGTCTCTTCATTTTTTTATTTCTCTTTGGTTAATGATAGTGTAATGATGTTAAAGCGCACGGCAGGAATATGCTTACACCTGCACAGTGTTTTCTTGGCTGGCCGAGGCACGTGAGCGTATAGACAGCTCCCGTTTCCCGCGTTGCTGCGTGGTGCGTCTGGGACGTGGCGAGGCCACCAGCTTTGCTGCAGTTCTCAGCCAGCTTCTCTGCAGCGCTTGGCTTGCCTTAAAAAAAAAAAAAAAGCTATATTGTCATGTTTTCTGACATTTGAAGAATGTTGACAAACAGTAGCAAAGACTCTCCCTTTGCCGTAATCCTCCTCGGTAATTTAAGCTCGATGGCACTTGCTGAATGTACCGGTGCTGGCGAGGTGAGTGTGTCTGGGGACGTTGGCTTTGCTCACGGACCAAGCGCGTTAAGACACTGTTCTGCTGTTAATGCGCATACTATCTAGACTTTTGAGATGTGTGTAGTTTTTTTATTTATATATATATATATATTAAAAAAAGCAGTGTTTTAAGAAACCAGCTGGACTCTTTCCGTGCTTAACTGTGTATTTTAAGCGTACGCTTAGTCACAGCGAAGTTAGAGGATGGTATTCTTAAAATTAATTAGCGCTATTGATACATTTTTAAAATGGTATTTCCTTAGTTTGGGTTGCATTTTTGCTAGGGAGATTGGTGAGAAGAACTTAAGTTCTGAAGACCCATTCCTGCGGGTGCTGTCTGACGGCATATCATTCTAAACAGAAGTATTTTTCATGAAGACAGAGGTCTGGTATGAAATTTATAGCAGTTTTTTGTAACACGTTTTAATAGCAGCTGCTATTAAAACATTTTTCTATAGCTTCTTCTGGATAGTCAGGTTTTCAAGCTAGCAGGTTCAAGACATGAGTTACCTACAAAGTATATGATAAACCTGATGGAAGTTTAAAATAAAAGGGCAATGCCCTGTTGTGTTGGAAAAGGCTTGTTTTCACGTTCCAGCTGTAGTTTGGATGGCTGTAACTATTCAGAAATAAAATATGATGCAAACATAGCCAGCTGTGTTAAAAGACCGTAGTTTAAATAATACTTTTTATATGCGAAAACTTTAGTTTTACCTACTTAGGCAAGAGAGAAGATGCTTAAAGCTCATACGTTTCATTCTTTTACCAGTCTCTGCACTTTGATAAATAAATAGATCATCTAAGATTCAATAGGCCAATTGCAGCATATAATAGCTATTCAGAGGCAATTAAACTGCCTTTTTTCATGCCGGCATGTGAGCGTGCCCTTTCACAACCTTCAACTTGATTTGTGGTGATTCAAAATTAACTTAAAAGTCTTGTTTGCTGACAGCTTAAAGCTTAATTGACTGAAAGCCAAATAGAGTGTGTTCTGTATTCAGCGCCGGAGCCCTGGATAAAGCCGTGCGTGCCGAGAGCCGCGCGGGTCCCTCTGCCTGCAGCGGGGCGGGAGTCGCTCCGTGGGGTCCTGCATCGCCACAGCCGAGGGTCTTCGGCATCTGCGGTTCCGGCAGCGCCTTGGAGCCGCCTCCCTCCGTGCTCCTGCGCAAACCTGCCCCTGCCTCCCTGAGAGATGCTCGCTTTTCCGGGGCCAAGCTGTGTTAGGTGGGGGAGAATCAGAAAAGGAGAAGTCCATCCGGTTGGTTTCACTCTTTGATTAAAATGATCCCGCAGAAAGGTAAAGGCTCCTATAGTTGGAATAAAATTATTATGACTACTGGACAATATCGGGCTAAAGACTTTCTATCTTGCTAAACAAGCAACAATTAAATATTAAAAGAGGCGTTTCACAGTATTAGCGGAATTCCTTCCCGTCCGTGGGCGCGGGGAGAGGTGTGAGCTGTCTGTGCCCACACGCTGTGGCGTGGGGGGACACGCCGGGCGGGCAAGCGCTGGCGGTGGGGGCTGTGGCGCAGGGCTGCGAAGCGCCTCCCACCCCCTCCCTCTGGGGGAGACAATCCCTGAGGGACTGTAACCCTCACCTCGGGCTAAACCCTCTTTGTCACACTGCTAAAAGCTTTCCTGCTTCCCCAAATATGTCTATATCGAAGCCTCCGGTGATTTTCTTGGTGGGTTACAGAACGTTTTTAAGGATGTATTAAATAATTTTCAATGAAATAGTGTCTTTAAGCAGTGGGAATGTATTTTAATCTGTCAAAATCAGGAAGGTCTTAACAGCAAAACATGATGCTATGATCTGATAGACAGGTGAGGAAAATAGAACGGCACCTCGCAGGTTTCCGCCTGTAAATTCTTAAAGTTCTGTTCGTGTGCAAGTCAAATTCTAATATGTAAAAGTCAAAGAAGGTGGCTTCTGATGTTGCTCTATTTCTTATCGCATATCATAGCTATCTAATTTCTTCTGCCTTCCTATTGATTTCCAATAGGAGCAACGTCTTTTCATAAAGCATCAGAAAAGTCGCCATTCGGTTTCAAAATGACTACAGTGTAAAATAGTTTTACTCTTAATGGTCCTTTCAATAAAGTAATGATCATATTTCAGAACGGGGAGTCCAGATCTGGGCCGGTTTTATTGGCGTCTTACCTATGTCTAGAGAGATCTGAAACTCAACACTAAATTTCTTTAATTGTCTCTTATTAACAGCTCATTAAATGCCGGTGAAAAAATGTATCTACGGTTACATTTATTGGCTTTAGTTGTGTGCCAATGAGTTTCTTCAAATACAAAGGTTAATAATGCAGGCTTTCACTATTCCATAATATTTGGTTTCCCCGATGGAATTATGAATTACGTATCATGTAATGGCAGAGGTGTTTAAAGGCTCAGCGTTGCCGTACGTTTAGAAAGCTGCGAGACAGGCGTCGCTGTCGTTTTCCGAAGGCTGCCGGGCTCACGGAGAAAAAGCGCTTTTCTGCGTAGCGTAAGTACGTTTTGCAGCCGCCGTGCTCGGCTGCTGCCGTTGACAGGCGCTTTCTCTTCTGCCGTGCCCTCCCTTTTCCGAGGGAGTATTTCCCTGCGCTGCAGCTCAGGGAACACAAAACGGGTGAGGGTGCTGCTTCCCCACGGGCTGATGCTCGCAGGCAAACTGGATTCGCGGCTCTGCCGCCGGGGAAGGAGCGGGCGTGTTTCATTCGCCCCGAAACTTCCCTCATTAGAAGCGACAGCAAAGTGATTGTAATCAAAATTTTGGAAAGGTCCGATGCGCATTTAGAATGCTCTTAGTTCTGACTCACTTGTGTCGACGGTGATGAAGAGAAATGCAGATTTCTGGAAATGAGAGCACACAAGTGGAGCTGAGAAATGAAGCGGGCAGGTCAGGGGACGGTGATTACTGCCCTGACGGACGTCCGGGCTTTTGGGATGCGGTACGAAACGACCAAATGTCGCTGTGGTGAACTTAATTCTCAAGTTATTAAATATTCTGGGGCACGTGGCTTACAACAGAATGAAATGAGTTGACGACGGTGGTTGCTTAGCCGAGCTGTTGGTGGAAACGCGCGGGGACCGAGGGGAAGAGCTCGTTTGTGTGCCTTTTGAGAGCAAGCACGCCTTTACGGCACCGGGGTCACAAAGCGTTGGGGGGGGGGAATGTTTGTTGCTAAGAGAAAAGAGGTTAACCTCTATGCCTGTGTATTCCGAAAATGAAATTGAGTATTGCTTTATTTCAGGTATTCAGTAACCATTACATTTTTTTGTTTGTTTTTATTAGTGTGCTACGGAGGGACAGTGAGTGACAACAGCAATCGCAGTATTTGGAGTTCTGCGGGTGAAATGGGTTTGCTGCTAGTTTCCTGTAGCCTCATTATAAAGTAATAATTGGCACACACGTCAATGTTTCCTACCGCAAAAAATAGTTGCGGTGAGGCCAGATAAGAATCTAGAAATGCATGGAGGTAATTAATACATGTCACCCATCACTAGCTTTAATCGGACGGCGTGAAGCAGCCTGGGATTTAGGCAGCGCTCTGCGGCTTTCCGCGGGATGGAGTGGCTTTGGTAAACCCGGAGTGCGTGGGTAAACACATACGGAGCCGGAGTACGCCTTCGTCTTTTGGTTTGCTGTGAGATGAAGTCATGTACGGTAACGGCTCCTGCGTGGGGGCAGTGGTTGCGCTGGACCACGGCAGCACGCTGGCCAAGAGCGGCCATGAGCATCCCCGGGGCTGATGAGCACGGGCGGCTGCGCTGGTGCCCAGTGCGTACCCAACGCCTTCGGGCTTCGGCTTTTTAGGAAGAATGAATGATGGTTAATGATTATTTAATGACAGATCTCTGGGCTGAAAGGCACTTAGCGCTCGGTGTGTACTGCAAAGCCTATTTCTCAGAGCTTCCGACAGGTTTATTTGGTCTCACCTTGAGCAGAGCAGTGCCGTATTGATTTCATCGGGGTGGATTTAAGCACACTATTGGCTTAAAATAGCACCACCTATGCAGAAGAAAATCAGTGGCTTAACCCTTAAGGCTGCCAGTAGCTACTATGTAATGCTTTGATTGGAGGCTAAGGGATTCCCGACAGGTTTCGTTACCCTCAAACCCACCATTTTTAATTAACAAGTGCATTGCCATTTTCCAGTAGCGGGTGTTTCGGTGTGCCGCGTGGATAACCTGTGGGGATTCCCGCGGGGGCTCTGATCTCCCGGTGTCTGACCTGAGGGGGTCGGGGGGTCAGACCCTTTGATTTGAGACAGGGTCTTAAATGAAAGATTTAACAAAAACATTTCTCCCAATGTTTGTAAATCTCTTGGTGGCTGCAACAGTCTTTTCTAAAAATAATACTCTATACTCCCCTGATAAATATTATTATTCAGCATGAGAGGTTTTATAATTCTCCTCTCTTTGCTGCAGCTGGCCGCCTGCGTGAAACTATCACTGCCATCACACAGGGAATATGTTCTCAAAAAGTAAAGCAGAAAATGTCCTGCTTTTGATAATACAAAGCTACATGACTTACTGTTACTTAATAATTAAACTTGTCTGTTGTAAGATGCCCTATGAAATATTAGAAAAATAAAGTTTAAACAGTTCCAGCTTTTACAGTAGTAACACCGCTCCGCTATTTCAAATGCTTTGCCATAGACATGAAAAGGAAATAACAAGCCGGGCGTTATCAAGGAAATCAGCTCAGTGTGCCGGTAAGGGGGGGGCCTTTGCGGCAGGGAAAACGAGCAAAGCAAACCGACCGAACAAAAAAAAACCCGACACCCAAACCAAACCCCAGCTTTTGTTTTGATTCCAGAGCAATTCTTTTGCCCGTCCTTACCTAAATGTCTTTTTGAGTGGTGTTATCGAGTCCTCTTTCGCTATCTAAACATACACAGATCTCATTTGAAAACGCATGTACCTTATCAGTAAGAATAATAAAAACGTGCAGGAAATTTCATAAAATGTCGTGGTTTCTTCTTACGTGGCTCTCTGCCCTATCTAATAGTTTGAAAGCAGATATCTTTATATATAAAATCTTTTGCTGTGTTTTATAAGTACTAATTGCTATGACACCAAAATACCTGTACTTCTCTTGATTGCCCAGTTTCATTCAAACAGTGTGCATTCGAACTGTATCGCGATGATGGTGCAGTGCAGGTTGTTTTTAATCTTTTACAGTTCTGCTCTCACGTACGGGAATAGTAAAAAGATTAATTACAAGATGTGTTATGTCTTAATGAGTGAGCAAGAGTTGGAAGTCTTGTTGATGTCCTTTCCTGATGTTGATGAAGTTGATGTCCTTCCAGCATCTTGCTTCATGCCTTATTTTATCGGTAGAGCTCTTTCCACGGTATTTGTGCAGTCTTGAGTCCGAGCGCGCTGCGTGGAGAGCGAGGAAACGAGGCAGGAGGCTGTGAGCAGGCACGGGGGTGGGGAAGGGCTGACGGGGCTTCCTGGGAGAAGCGTTGGCCCTTCCGGCAGGAGCCGCCGCTCCCGCGCAGAGCCTGTGCCCTGCGGGAAGGAGTCCGAGAGCGGGTCGCCTTCCACACGGCTTCGTTTGGCCTTCTCTTGCACCAACTTCTCTCACCTGTGTTGCATTTACACTCGGATAATAGGAACAAGATAGAAGGCAATGGAACTGGAGTTACCAGAAGTGTATTTAGCGAGGAGCGCTTGTCCGGGAAAGACCCGCGTCCGCAATCCGCCTGTCTTTTGGGGGTCTCACGCTGTGGTGGGTTTTTGGTGCTGCTGTGATGAGAAGGTGCTTAATTTTCTTAAAAACCAAGGCGGTTATTCCAAATTCAAGCCAAACTGTTGAGATGAGAAGAGGCTGTATGGAGTCAGTTAGTATTTTCATAGCCGTAGAGCGCGAGCGAGCTGCGAGGAGCCCCACGGGGTGCGATGGGGCTGAGCCCGCTCAGCGCCCGACCCGCAGCATCGCCGCTGCCCTGTTCCCGGCCGTGCCCGCGGAGGACCCTGCTCTGCAGGGCCAGCGGAGGGAGCTGTGGCTATAGGAATGGCCACGCTTCCCCAGCAATCAAAATACTTTTAAGAATGTGAGGTTAGTAATGAGTAACCGCACTTTTCGTAAGGTTAAAGAAAATAGATTGTTTCCTCTCTTTCTGCCTTTTCCTCACGGTTGCTTTCTCTTATGGTTATTTCTTTATACTATTTTTCAGTTCTGATTTGTGGTGAACTCTCTGGCTTTAGAAGCTTTCGGGGGTGGGGGGCTGAAATCACTGTAATTATTTTTCTGTATATAATCTTAAAAACTAGAAGCGTATGCAGACCCGTCGCATGGGTCTGACTGGTTGAAGACTCCCCCAGCGATCGAAGGTAAGGGCGAGCGTCTCTCAGGCGCGTTTAGCATGTAGTTTTTTGAAAGGTTTGTGCCACGTTCTGCCTACGTCACAAGCAGAGCATTAGGTATGTTTATTTACTGTAAGAAATAGTAGAATTGACATGAAAGAAATATTTTAAGTTACTGATAGCTGAGATGAATGTAAGTGAAATCCCCCTGGTAGCTCTTGTGCGCTCTGTGATAATACCCCATCCAGTACAGAGAGGCGATTACAGCTGCGGGTGTGGGGAGTTGCAGTGGTTGTGCCCGATGAGTTCTGCCTCTCCCACACTCTGGGGTGTGTTTGCTTCCTCCCTGGCATCTCATGGGAGGACTGTGAGGATTCTCTGAATTTAAGTAACCGTATGGTTTTTCAGGCCTGAAAGAGAGAGAGAAAGGAAGGAGGGACAGAAATCCTTACCCCAACCCACCCCGTCGCAAAGCTCCCCTTCATAAATAAATGGAAAACCTATCAAAGAGCTGCAGAGAGAGGGACCGGGCAGGCCAGAGGGAAAAGTGCCGATGCTGTTGATGGAATTGAGTTGGCAAGCTTTCATCTGTAGGCAGGGAATTCTGCCGGGTGCGTTCAGTGCTGGGAAATACGAACTGGGACGAAACCCGAGAGGGCTTTGGTTGTTGGTTTTCATCATACCCTTAAAATACCGTTTTGGGGTGCAAGGTCTGAGTTCTCTGCCGTGTCTGATTCAAAGTACATTTGTGGCTTTGAGCAAATAATTTTATTCATTTCAAATATAGATTTTCAAAATACTATATAATTTCATGGCTTTACCACTGCCAAAAGCCCTCAGCCCCTCGCTGGGGCATACCTGGCACTGCGCTGTATTTGCGCTTGGATGAGGATTCTCTTGGCTGTCGGAGCGTGTGGCAATGGAAACGGGGCTACTGCAACGTATTTCCCAGGTTTTCTCACTTTGAAGAACGTTATGCAGGTTAAACATTGCGACTAAATCTGGACGCCTACGTTCAACTCGGCGGACGTGGCTGCAGCCCCGTGGTTAGTTGTGTTGGGTTGTCGTTGGCCGCGCTGTGGCCGGGCGGCTCTCCGGGATGACGGCCGACCCACGGAGCGGGGCTGGGGCGCGGTGTTGGTGCAGCGGGACTGCCGTGCTCGGAACCCCCGCGGCAGCCCCATGCGTGCGGAGCGGTGAGTGGGTCTGGCCCCTGCTTCTGGCAGGCTCGAAGACCCGCTACCGTAGGGGAGGAGCACCAGCGCGCGCCCGCTAGCGGTACGACGTATCTGGGAACAGTCCATCTCTCATAAAACCCCCTTCAGCCTTAATTCAAATCCATTGATTCCTGTTCCAGTTAAACCTGGAGAACTTAATTTGTCTTTTAATCCTTTTATTGTAAGCTAGGATAAAATTAATTTTACCCAAGAACTGTGCAAAGCCAATTAACGTGATCTTTAGAGTTATTTAGTAAAGTGCTTCAAACTGTTAAATTTATCCTGACCTCATGGCTGCACTCTCTGACTGCTTTTTAAATGAAGTAATCAATACCCCACAGCCTTTTAAACAATTTAAACTTCGGAAATCTTTTACCTATATTTTAAACTCTTCATAAACGTGCTTGGTGCTGTCTGTAAAGCTGTCTCCTCCAAGGCGTGGTGGATGCCGAAGTCTCAAAAACTGCGCTATTTTGCCATATTTAATAGGGTCGTTTTGTCTAAAGAAAAGCCAGCTGGGTAAAGGCACGGCCGCGATAGGTTTCTCTGGTGGGGTGCGGATCTGGCAGCGTGGTATTTTTGCAACTAAGATGCAGAACGGTTTTGTCCTTTCGCCAGCGTAGCTTCTGTTTTCCACACAGAGCTATTTGAGGTTATTAATTTTCTTACTGTGATAGGGTGATCAACCGTCCTGTCAAGAAAATGGATCTCTGTGTCACCCTTTAGCATGATTAAATGGAGGCACGTCGCGGTGAGAAAATACCAAATTTTCATGAGACAAATGAAACTGTAGAAAGGACTACTTTTATAGACATTATTTCATTTTAAAATCTCCCAAATGGCTGTCAGTTTATTTGTAGGAAATCATTACAATTAATTGTGTGGGTCCGCTGGTAATTAGAAGAAAAAAAAAGTAAAGGCAAAAATATTTAAGGTCTTTTTTTTTTTTTTTTCCCCCTGCTCATCTAGAGGTTTTGGGGAGGAATGTTGCTGGGGGGAGGATTGGGATTTTGTCGTTTGGGGGATTTGTGGTTTTGTGGGTTATTTTTTAGTTTCACGGGTTGATTATTTTTTTTTTGGAGGTGGGGCATCCTAGGGTGCAGCAGCGAGCAGGGTAAAGACTGTCGTACACCAGATTGCTAATGAAAACGCTCTAAGAGTATTTCCCACCCCGGCCTGCTTGGAATTTATTGTTTGGTTAACAAAGAGTTATCTCCCGGAGATGTGGGCGCTGGAGCGGCGGCGGGGTCAGCGGGAGGAATGAGCTCAGCGGCGACTCCGCGCTGCGCGCCCGGGAGCGTTCCCACGCCTCGTGGCTGCCGCGCTCTGCCCGAGGGATGG
>NW_009647747.1:733302-769577 GCF_000708025.1 Charadrius vociferus
CCTACGGGAAGCAGCACATGTGTTCGCTCTTCCTTTCTGCCTGGCCGGGAGCCGGGGCGGCGCGGGCCGGGGTCACGCCTCGCCTATTGATCCGCATCCCGCCGGCCCCGGCGCCAGCATCTGCGCCGCTGCCCGCTCCCGCGCCTGCTGCAGCGCATTAGAATAGAAATCCATAACGGAGCTGTGC
This sequence comes from Charadrius vociferus, assembly GCF_000708025.1. NCBI lineage: Eukaryota > Metazoa > Chordata > Aves > Charadriiformes > Charadriidae > Charadrius > Charadrius vociferus. Next base: position 733,490 of record NW_009647747.1, read on the forward strand.
TCAGCCAAGCAGGGGAAGAAACTAAATTAAATGGGATAAAACAATCTCAGATCGGGAGTTGGTGCCAATTCGTCTTGATGGAAGCTGTCGCGGCGGGAGCGGGGGTGCCGGGGTGGCCGTCCTGCGGGCCCTGCGCTGGCCGGGGCATCGGCCACCGTGGGTGCCATGTGCAGGCGGACCCTACGCGGCTGTTAATGAGAAACGGGGGTCTGCAGGTGGCCGGAGCGGGATAAGCGATTGCCAAACAATTAAAACTGTTACGTTTTTTGCTTTGTCTGTTACAGCCCTTTTTCATCCTTCTTCCTCTGAAGGCAGTTCCTATTGATTTATTTTTTTTCTTTCTTTTTTTTTTTTTCTCCCCTACCACTGTGAAGCTTTGTGTTGTTTTTCTCTCCCCTTCGGCTGGCACGCCGCTGTCGCAGCCTGGCTGCCCGACCCAGGCCGGGCTGCCGTGGGCTCTCCAACGCGGTGGGCTTTCTTGGAGGTACCGTGGGCTTCCGATGGAGCCCCCTGACTGTCATTAGCCGAGAGAGACGTACAGTGCCGCCCGCTAATTCACCCTTCGTTAATCCGCAGGCCCGATAAGTCTCATTCAGTGCCAGGTGGTGCCTTCCGACTTCTCGGCAAAGGTTTAAGAGCAGCACGCTGGAAGGAGGATTAAGGCTTCGTTATTTTTGTAGAGTGTACGGTAGGGCATTTCCTAGCGTGCTGGGAATTAGTGCTAGAGGTAAAAGGGAACTGTACGTGGCAGAGTAAATGAATACGGTATTTTCATTCCAATTTCTTCTAATGTTTTCTTTCTTTACTCCAAAAAAATAAAAAAAACCCACTTCATCTGCTTAGTGAAATTACAAATCCCCGGGGCTATATTAGAGTAGTGATGTAAATCCCGTTTTAGTTAAAATACATAATGCAGTGAGGTTTTTTCACTGTTCTTAAGAACATTTGTTAAAATAGCATGTGTAACGTTTTAGTGGAGGAAAAAACCAAACCAACTAGTTGGTTTAATGGTAGCTACTATTGTTACAAATGCTAGCTACAATTTGGTGAGAATCTGAACGTGATGATGGATCCTAAAACAAAAAGAAGCTTTTATATAATACAAATAAGTTATCCTAAAAATATTTAAAAAAAAACAAAAAAAGAAAATTACAACTTGTCACGCAAATTTAAAATTACCAAGAAGCAAACCAAGAATCACCTTTCACAAAACCCAGGCAAACACGGAATTCCATGGATCTTTTACCAATTGGTGGCTCTTTTTTTCTGTGAGACCTTGATGCTTTTTGAAGGGTGGGTTTCATTGAAGGACGGACCTTGCAGTAGGCGGCATTTAGACTTTTATCATGCCCTCTAGGTTTTGAGAAGTAAGATGGAATCATCTCTGGTAGCTGAAAATCCTGGGAAGGGCAGGAATAGTCCTGAAGACGTGACTTAAGTTAAATGGAAACCTCTCTTATTTTCTCTGGGAAACACGGTGTCGTTTGGAGCGTTAAAGACCAACCTTGCTTTTGCTTTTTCTCATATTTCTTACTTTTCACTTTAGGTTGTCTGTCTGGTCTCCCACAAATGAAGAAAATATCCACGTCGTACGAAGAGAGGCGGAAGCAAGCCACCGCCATCGTCCTGCTGGGCGTCATCGGGGCAGAGTTTGGAGCTGAAATCGAACCTCCAAAACTTCTCACTCGACCACGTAGTTCCAGTCAAATTCCCGAGGGATTTGGATTGACTAGCGGTGGATCGAATTATTCCTTGGCGAGGCACACGTGTGAGTAACACAGGACACCGTTTCCCCTCGCGCTGGTGTTTGGGGCAGGGAGGGAAGGGGGTTATTTGTCTCCCCGGCCGCAGGGGACAACCAGCCCGGTGCTCCTCTAGCGTCGGCCAGTTCTTCTGCTGGAATTCTAACGTCCTCTATCCTCCTCCCAGTTAAACCAAAAACCTTGCATTTAACACTGTATTTATGTCATTCATTCTTTCGTTTTTTTTATCCTGAGAACATCCCTTGGGTTAGTAGAGAAAGAGGAGGAGAGCGTCAGCGCTCGCCCTGCCTCCTCCATTGGCTGATGGCCATTTTCAGCCCTCGGGAGGTCTTGCTCTCGGTGAAGTTGTTCCCCCTGTACGTGAGCACTGGTGAGTTTGCTCACCTCACACACGGACATTTTGGGCTGTGGATCAGTAGGCTGTAGAAAAATGGACTGGGTGATGAGGAGTGTGCGTAGGGGAAAGCGTGCGAGATGTCTGATGTAAAAAGGCTGATGAATTTAATGGAAAAGGGTGGAATTCAAGGTGTGCTATATAAAATGTTACATTCTGGTCCTGCATTAAAATTAGTACTGTAGTGTTGATGTAATTATCCTTAGTATAGACAGTAAAAGCAATCTTACCGAAGGCGGTTACATATCTAGGCAGCGACTATTTGGTTTTAGTAGTGCAAAATCTACTAGAAGCAAATGCAACAACAGCACCCTGGTTCGTACAATTATTTTGGCCGGGTTCCTGAGCTTGCTGCTATTTGTCTGGGTTAGGTGGAGTCTGGCAAGAGTCCCCTTTGGCATCTCTGTGAGATCTCTCTGAAGCGCTACAGACTGATTGCCAGTATTCCTTGAAAAACCATCCGCTGTCTGGTTAGCCATAAAATAATTCCACAGCAGTGGGTTTCTCCTCCCGCACTGGCCCGCTCTTCACCTGATGCCTAGGCACTTTTGAGGAAAAGCAAATAATAAAGCGAGCTAATGATTGAAAACCAGCGTATTGTCTCAGCTCAAAGGTATTCTGGGGGAGAAATGGTAGTGATGATACAAGAGGGGGACTGTGCTTCTGTCCAGGGCGCCGGTTACGCGAGCTGGGCACACTTCTTCCGAAGCATCCCAAAGTTCAGTGCATCAAACAGGCGAGTGCTTGGGGGGCGCTGACTGTCCCGGAGCAGCGCTCTGTCCCTGCGGCAGAAGAAGTCTGGGAGGCCTTCTCCGCCACAGCATGACTGAGAACATGCTTGGCCTTGGTCTCATGTCTTGCGGTCCTGCTTGCTTGTCCTGGAGAGTGGTCTCACTCCCCGGGTCTGTACCGGGCTACAAAGACTTCTGGTCAGAAAAGGTGCAAAAAAACCTCATTCTTTTTTTTTTTTTTCCTAATAATTTTTTACTCCAACTCATTTTCCTAAAAATTATGCAGATAATGAGTTTCATAAGGATGATAAAATTTATATTTTTGTTTTAATGAAGCGCAGGGAAAGTGCTGCCTTTTTAGTTAGGCGGTAATGTAATACTCTAACAATACCTAAACACAGCTTTATTACTGTACTGGTACATTAAACATATTGTGGACCCTTCCCTTCTGCTGAGGCCCGTTGGCACGGGGTGGTTTGCTCCCGTGCTGCTAAATTCCCTTCGCCTCCGGGAGGGGCGGTGGCGTGCAGCCTGCCCGTGGGGAACGGTCCATGGCCCACCAGCTCCACGGGAGGGAGGTAGCTGGCACGCAGGAGCGCTGAGCCGGCAGCCGTTTCAGCCAAAATGTAGAAGAACACGTTCAGGAGCTCAAAACCATCATGGAACACCGCCTAAGTTGCTGGTGTAGGCGCAGCCTCCGTCTTCCATACAGCAGACGGTTGAAATCCATCTTCCGGACGGCTTCTTCCAGGGAGTTTTGAAAGGCACAGGAGAGGCTGGCTGAGAGAACCCGGACACAGCACGGTGCTCACATCCAGAAAATGGGCAGTCCCGGTTGTGACGGCGTGGAAATGGAGGGTTGGCCGTGCAGCACTTCCCAAACCACGTCAGATTTCTGAGAAACCTAGGGAAAGGTCTGTCGTCATTTTTTTTCAGCTGACATCTTCATATAACTCACTTGTAGATCCACCGCTTTAGTAAATGGGAGTGTTCTGTCAGCCCTTTGCAAGCCGGAATCGCAAGTCTGGCAGTTCTCTGCTTCCTCTTCTTTTGCAGTTTCTTGCACATATACGGAACTCTGCTTTACAGACTTACTTGGTTTTTGTCGTTTTTTTAAACTGGGGTTATTGGGGGGTTATTTTGGGTCTTTATTTGTTTTCTCTTGTGTTCTGCATTATTGCTCATTTTTGGTTTCTAAGCTATTTGTCTCTTCAAATGGTATCGGGGAATGAAAGGGTGGAGAAGGCTTTCCCGTGTCTCTGGATGAGCCAGCGCGAGGGGTTGTCTGTCCTCGGGTGGGCAAAACGGGTTCTTCCTTGTTTTCCTGTTACAGTGCGAGGCTGAGTCAGACTTCTGATCTTTCCGGGCTGGTATTTGGGCACAGAGTCAAAATAGGCTTTGTTTGTCCTTTAGAGTTTCCTAAAACAAGAGGATGCTGTTGCCTTTATTAGACTCTGAGCAGTGCAGAGTGCTCTCGACGTTGCTTGGAAGCTGTTGGGGATGCAGAGAGCAGCTTTGTCTTCTCTAGTCTTCCGATGGCACACTCCACAAGCGAAGTTGATTTTGTTTATGCTTTGCTTCCAAAAGGCTGTGGAGCCTAACGTTGCCTAATCTGCCATGGAAATCAAATCCTATCATTTCCAGCAACAGCGCCTTGTCTTTGCCGTTCTCACAGCTATATAGGTCCGATAGGAGCCCGTTGTTGGTGGTGTCCCTTCGTCAGGAGCATGGCAGAGACGCTTGGACCCATCTTTGGTCCTCACAAGTTCTTTCCTCCAGTGTCTTTGTTTATCTATTTGCATGTTATTTTCATTACGTTAGGCTTAGCGGAGTTACAAACTCCTGCTTTGACCGCCTATTAATCATCATCTCAGAAATACCGGGCAGCGCTCTGGCTGAGTGGTAGATCGAAATTCAGGCTTTAATGTAGATGAAGCTTGACATGCTAAATGCTGAAGAGTTAGATCAAGGCTTCAGAGTAATATTTGAAATAGATCAAGAGCCAGGGGAAGATCAGAAACCAAGACTAGTTGGAGGAAAAAAATGCAGGAGATAACTGGGTTATGCTTTTGGTTGATGACGGCATTAGCAGAAAACTTGATCGTCTTCATCACGTTCTACGTACAGCTCTCCCTTACTACGGGAGTTCGGTGTAAGTCAGTATTGCTGTCCTGCTGCTGGCCACCTCGGTGACAGCGGTCCCAGGAACCAGCCCTGGCCATTCCTCCCCCCCTTCAGTCTAAGGCATCATCCCTTTCTTATCGTTGTATTTCACTATCATATGCTGAAACTATATGCTGTGAGTTACCCGAAGGAATGGGAGAAATCACACATAGCCTAAAGCCACAATATTTTTCCATTTCAAAATAAGTCATCAAAACGAATTACTTCTTCATTTACACTATTAATGTACACAGAGTTCTTGCTGCATAAATTGTGCACATTGTGACTTACTGTATTTAAGAAAATAATAATCAGGGTGATGCCTTTTTGAGAGGGTAGAATTCTCTAGAAATCCACATGGTGACCTTGCCTGACACCCTGCATTAATCTCTGTTGCCCTTACAAATAGTTCATGAGATATTTAATTATAAAATGCCACCCAAAGAATTTCTCATTACTGATGCACCACATCGCACTTAAACTGCAGCTAATGCTGTGTTTATAAAGTTAATGGGCTGATAAGTCGGAATGACTGTTCCGTCCTGAATATGAAAATACTTGATTCTGTTGTTAATGCAGTGTATTTTTCAAAGCATCTGCCATCAATATCGTTATTAATGAGAAGCGCTTTGCCCTTTAACTCAGTCAGTGTCACACGCGACAGCGTGTTTACAGCATGGAGTTATTTATATTGTTTTTGCAGGCTGCATGTACGTACGTACTTCCGGAGGGAATGTCAGGGTTTCCACCTTCCATAATCCGTGGCGGTCACTCCAGTTTTGCTGGGTTTGGGAATAATAAGCTGGCCAGCGGTTAGGTTCCTAATGCAGACTCACGATACCATTTTTCATTTTTTAATGATGATGTCCCAAATCTATAGCCACTGACCTTCTTGCCTGGGGGGCAGGAGGGGGAGCAAGTGAAATTTCTGGACCGAAATAGAAATAGACGTGTCTGCGTAATGGGGTCGGGCTATAGTGCCGGCTGTTGGGAGGCTTTTGCCGTTACAGAGCCGTCTTTGTAAAATGCTGCACCTTCGAGCAGTTGCCTTCAGAGTTTTCAGCCGTGTCTCTGGAAGCCCTCAGCCAAACCGATTAGGTCAGTAGGTTAGGATGAAGAAAACATTTCTTTTTCAAAGTAACTGCAATTTCAATAACATTGGAAATTTGGCGCATCTCTGTTTAAATCTAGGATTTGCCGTTAAGGATGGAGCTTCTGTGTTCGGTGTGTCTGCCGCGTCCTTTTCTGTCTTCTGCCAGGGCTCTCTGTCCCAGCTGGGGAAGAGGGCAGTGCTGCGGGGGTGAGCGGGCTGGGAGAGGATGAGCAGTGTGTGGGGACAGTCACCGGTCACGTCTCTAGTTGTACTGCGGGACTGCTGCCATACGGAGTCAATGGGATACTAATTTTCCTCTACTTTGGATTGTCATCCTGCATTATTTACCCCCTGATATTCAGGCTTCGCCACTCACTAGTATCTTCTCAAAGTCTCATCACCGCAGCCTCTGAATGCCTTTTCGAAGCAGTATATTCATCTTCACAATATTGCTGTTGCCGCTGGAGTTGTGACTGCGTATGTTCGAGAGAGGTTTACCTTTCCAGACGCCCTGTGGCTTTGCAATCCATTTTTACGCGTATGTAGGCACACCAGAAGTGGGCGAGCACAAGATCACTCGGGGTGCGCAGTCAGGTATTTCATGGGCTCTGTTAACTGGGGGGTTCCAGCATTACCGAGTTTTGCATAGTATCCCAAACGTATTTCATCCGAAAATAGAATTTAACACAGGATAAACACGAGCCTCTTGGTGATGACGGGATTTTCTGCCCCGTCACCTCCCTCGAAACCTTTTCTAATGTCTTTTGATCCATTAGTTCTGTCGTGTGAAAATACTCAAGTTGCCACTCCAGCGAGGAGGAGAGCGCTGCGAGGAGGAGGTCGCTCTGTGCTGACGGTACGCACCCGCTGCGGAGCCGATAGGCTGAGCTGGCAGCAGCAATTAATACCGACGAGCCAGCGCTCGGGATCATCGCTTACAGAAGCAATAAATCAGTTGAGCACCTGAACAGCAGCCTTTCAGGGCAAATTAGGCAAACCGGCTCGGTAACTTAATTTGAACACCACCAAAACCACAACAGCATGATTAAAGCAAATAACTGATTTTATTGTTCATAACGAGCCTGCTAGCAGCACGGACCATTTTCTTGGCTGTTTTTTTTCATATCAGTTATGCAGAGAACCGCTCAGATTTGCGTGGATCCCGTGGTTCGAGACGTTATTCTCCTTATTTGGATGTGTACGTTTCAGTGACGATGCTGTGAAATTCAGCGGACTAGGAAGTCTGAAGTGTGCTTTTCTTCCTTGAGTTGCTGTGATTAGATCTGTCTCGGAGAATTTTGTCCCTGAAGGGGAAAAAAAAAAAAAAAATGGAAAAATGGTGGTTTATGAAAATCTATATCTTAGCCTCAGAGATAATATTTAGAAAAAATAGTCAATCTGTATGGCAGAAAACAGTCAATCTTTGTGGCAGATATTATGCCCTAATTTAAATCTGGTGTTCGGCTTTAGCGACAAAATCAAGTCTTAAAAATTATGTTCACCTTTTTGCCCAAGTCCTGTAGGGGATGAGTGATTTAGATTATGTATTTTCAATCAGAGATTTCTTTTTTGCATGTTTAATGTTCTGGTTATTGTAGTGGGCTGTGTCTCAGCAAACATAGATCTCTCTTCTTTGCGTTTGGACTATGAGGATGCCTCAGCACCAAACAAGTCCCTGTCAGTTGTGTTCTCTACCGCTTCGTCCCCTCTGTAGGTGAAGGCTCAGCTTGGAGACTTGATACACCATTTGGGGGTAATAAAAATTCAAGAGACTGTATTTTTCCCTCCCACTTCAGCTTTCCAGAGTCCTGCAAGCTATTTGGACGAGCCTCAGGTCATTCCCCAGGAGGGTGTTGGTGTCACACCCCGTGTCTTGGTGATGGCCGTCCGTAACCGTCTTTGTGTCCGTGGACCTTTTCTTTACCCGCTTTGTTTCCAAACGTTCGAGCACGAGCTCTCCTATGAAATACTGGGCAAAACGCAAACGCTTCCACCAGAGAACACTCATGTTTCCATCTAGTGCGAAGGAAAGCAAACCAGCCTGGCTTTTCCAGGCAGCAGCCCCGCGGGACCCAGTGTGCCGCTGTGTGCGAGTGGACGGGGCGCAGCTTCGTTAGCCGGGGCCGGGAGAGGCTAAACCCGCCTTGGGAAGATGCCCGGGGCCGGGGCACGGGCCGAGAGGAGGCGCAGGCTGGAGAACACCGACGTTGGACGCTGGGGGGTTAAAGCTCAGCCCTCCGCGCTGCTCCCGCTCCTCCCTGTGTCCGGTGCCACAGCGGTGCCGTTCCCACGGCGCTTCACAGCCCCTCCTGGAGCCGGGGCGAGATGCGCGAGAGCGGAACACTGCCGGAAACCTCACAGCGTTTGAGAGGTGTATCATTCCTGATTCGAGCTCTTATGAATTCAGGCTCACAGCCATGTGTTCTAATGTCCTGAGGGAAATGTATGTACAAGAAGCAGCTGTAGTTCAAGAGGAGAATACCGAGTAAATGTAATATCGGACTAGCGGGATGTTCCATGATTAATTTGAATGTTTTTTATTACCACGTGTTTGCAAGTGTGTACGCGTTTGGACTCCTCGGAAACAGCATTTATGTAAAGACCGCAGTCCGGTGGTCTGCGCTGAGCAGGTCTGCCGGGGCCGCTCAGTGTGCCGCCCCGCGGCGGCAGCAGCCGGCACCCGCTCCATCGCCTGGGCTCGCCTCCCCTCCCCGGCCCCGGCGAGACTGGCTGCACCACCAGTCCTTGCCCACCGGTACCTGACTATTTGAAAGCAGTTTCTCTACTATCAATTTTTGCATATAGGTGGGAAATTCAGAAAAACATATGTTCATTTTTTTGTTTATGCAGCTATTTTACTTCTTTTTTATCGAGACGCTTCTTGTCAGAGGAACGGAAGAGATGCTGGCAGTACTATGCGTGTCTGGAGGAAGGTGTGGTTTCGGCTCCAGGCACAGGTAACACGGAGCCGACCGCAGGGCTGCTTACCTGTTTGCTGTGCTACACCGATTTTATACTTTGCAGCCGTGGTTCATAATTGCGACGGATGCTTTCTGGCCGCAGCCCGTCGTGATCGGGCGTATTATGTGAGATTCATTCTTTCCTTCCTGATGCGGGTGGTGAAAGGCCCTCTCTATTGGAATCTGATTACAATTTCCATTTGGCAGGAAGAGCCGAGCGGTTGGAGGCTGATGAAGTGCGCTGAGTGCCACTGACGGCACAACCACCAGTAACAGCCTTCAGTAAGACAGATCATGCACAGAGTCCAGATTATCCTTCCGTGTTGGTCACACAGATGTTTTAGCCGGGATAGCTGTGCTAAAGGGAAAAGAGGAGTTCTTTCCCTGAAAAAACTCTCAAAACCAGTGGGTTTATTTTGCTGTGTTTTATATGGCGGATACCTGCTCTCTGTGTTCCATTTAGCTGTTCAACACGGCAGGTAAGTTGTATTTAAATGTTACAGAGGGCTTAACCAGCAAGCAGGAGCGTGCTTGAGCGTTCAATTACCTTATCTACACGCGGTCTTACCAGCATAAAAGACGTGTTCTTTATATGTCAAATGGGAAGACTAAAGCTACATACGCTTTTTGCCATTCGGTGTCTGTATCTAAGAAAACAGTGGCCAAACATTGTCAATCAATAGTTTGCATGTTTAAAAAGAACACTTCAGAGTAACTTCTTTATGAACTGCTGCTTCATAAGCTGTGACAAGTCAATAAATCAGCCTGTGCTTGCCTTTGTAATGAGTGAGATGAAGAGAAACTCAAACTAATTTAATTCATCATCCCAATTAACATTATTCCTTCATTAGGGTTGCAGGTGCCAAGCTGAGCATCCTTACCTTAAAAGAGGAGAGGAATCAGAGTTGTACTATCTTACAGATATGTGCGATAAGAATAATCGCAAACACAGGAAAACATTTGTGAGATATTACAGTTCTTTTAGGATGGAGAAATGTGGGAGAAAATACACAAAAATAAGTGGTGTAATATTGCTTTTGAGGCAGCTAGCAGGGATTTGGATTTACAGTGAGTGGGTTGATTATTGCTTAGTATTATAACTATTGGAAATAATTTGCCTTAACTGTTTTGGAGCTTCTCTTGACCTTTTTTTTTAATTAATAGTCTTTGCTGGGAGCTTTTGCATTTTTGGGGAAGAAGGTGGGATTTGCTGAGTAAGAAACGTGTGAAAATCGTAGTTGTCTCTGCGTTGCCCTTGTTCTGCAGAGAAGTACCGGCGCGTGTCGAAACAGCAGCCAGGCGGGAGAGCTCTGATCCCAAGGCACGCTCCGGCTGCCGCAGCCACGCCGGCGTTGGGAACACGGTCACTTTGGGGTGCTGCCAGGGTTCCCGTCTCGCTCCGCGCTCTCTTCCCCCGGGCTCACTGTTTTAGTAGCTGCTATATCCGTGGCTTATGGCGATAGGATTGGATGAGCAGTCCTTTCTCTAATCCAAAATGGCACCTCCTGTCTTCACATGTATGTGAGTACATACATGTGACAATAAATTTTGAAGTGTTTTATTTTACATACACTGTATCAGTGTTACTTCCAACTTTTCATCATATATGTGTTCTTTCCATACAGGCAGCAGACTTGCGGCATTGTGCAACTGGCTGTACTTAGTGCTTACAGTAAAAAAAAAAAAGGCAAAACCAACTTGTTTAAATATATAAATCCTTTGTTAACCTTGAATTTCTTTCATTTTACGTTTTATAAGCGGTCGCACTCATCTTTGTGAAATGTCGTAGCATAGGAGCAGATAATCAACTCAAACATGTATGACTTGAGTATGATGTTAGGGGTTGTCTCTGAGCTGACGGTCCACAGCTGGTTGGGATAAATTGCTATAAAAATTACAGTATCACAGAACAGCCCAGGTTGGAAGGGACCTTGAAAGATCATCCGATTCAACCTTTTGTGGGAAAGGTAGCCTAGATGAGGCTGCACCGTCATAGAATCCCAGGTTGGAAGGGCCCTTAAGGCTCATCTGGTCCAACCTTTCTTGGCAAAAGCACAGCCTAGACAAGATGGCCCAGCACCCTGTCCAGCTCAATCTTAGAAGTGCCCGGTGATGGGGAATCCACCACTTCCCTGGGGAGGTTATTCCAACAGCAGATTGTTCTCATTGTGAAAAAATTTCTTCTTGTGTTCAATCGGAATGTCCAGTGGAGTAACTTGTACCCATGACCTCTCATCTTTTCCATGTGACTCCTGGTAAAAAGGGAGTCTCCATCTTTTTTTTAGCCACCCTCTAAATACTGGAACATGGTGATAAGGTCTTCCCTAAGCCTTCTTTTCTCAAGGCTGGACAAACCAGTTCTCTCAGCCTTTCCTCATCCAACAGGCTTCCCTGGCCTTGGATCATCTTGGTGGCCCTTCTCTGGACCGTCTCCGGCCTGGCCACAGCTTTTTTGTGTAGTGGGGACCAAAACTGAACACAGTATTCCAGGTGTGGCTTGACAAGCGCTGAGTAGAGTGGGATGACAACTTCTTTATCTCTGCTGGTGATGCCCGTGGTGATGCAGCCCAGCATCCCATTGGCTTTCTTTGCCGCAGCAGCACACTGCTCACTCATATCGAGCTTGTTGTCACCGGGACCCCCAGGGCCCTTTCCACAGAGCTGCTCCCCAGCCAGGCCGATCCCAGCCTCTGCTGCACTCCTGGATTATGTTTTCCCAGGTGCAAGACCTTACGCTTCTTCTTGAACTTCATAAGGTTCTTGTTGAACTTCATAAGGTTCTTGTTGAACTTCATAAGGTTCTTGTTGAACTTCATAAGGTTCTTGTTGAACTTCATAAGGTTCTTGTTGAACTTCATAAGGTTCTTGTTGAACTTCATAAGGTTCTTGTTGAACTTCATAAGGTTCTTGTTGAACTTCATAAGGTTCTTGTTGAACTTCATAAGGTTCTTGTTGAACTTCATAAGGTTCTTGTTAGCCCATTCTTCCAGCCTATCCAGGTCTTCCTGAAGAATGGCTCTCCCTTCCAAAGTGTCTACTTCCCCACTCAGTTTGGTGTCATCAGCAAACTTCGTCAGGGTACACTTGATCCCATCATCCAGATCACTTACGAAGATATTAAATAGCGTTGAGCACAGTATTGATCTCTGGGGGACCCCACTGGTGACCCTATCTAACACCCTGTCCAATCACCTCTTGAAAACCTCCAGCAATGGGGGCTCTACCCAGTCCCTGGGGAGGCTCTTCCAGTGTATGATTGTTCTCATTGGAAAAACCCCTCTTTCTTGGGTCAATATGAAACCTCTCACAGTGCAGCTTGTACCTGTTGCCCCTTGTCTTCTCCGTGTGCTTCCTTGTGAAGAGAGCGCCTCTGTCCTCTTTGTAGCCGCCCTTTAAGTACTGGAGCGCTGTGCTGAGGGCCACCTGGGCAATCTCTTCTCCAGGGAGAAGAGCCCCGACTCCTTCAGTCAGTCCTTCAGCTAGTTCTTGTGTCCCCCGCAGCGTAAAGACGATGGCACGTTGTCTCGGAGTCCAGTTTCAACCTGTCTAACACAGCTGCTGCCGGGGAAGCAATCCATCAGCACCGGCGCTGGGCTGACACCGTCGTAACCTCATTTGGAGATCTATGTGTTGGAAAGCTAATCGCTGCTGGTGCGGTTATCTTCTGTTGCCGTAGTTACTGGTTTAGCCTAAGAGATGTTATTGCCAGCGCCTTTGTTTCAAGCTGTGGCTTGGAGGGGTTGTAATTCAAAATGTGTAGCGATAGCCAAAAAGAAAAGGAGCAGTTTTTCGCCTACGTCCTGCCCTTCGGAGAGCTTTGATTTCATCTTCAAAACCACTCAAGTGCACGCAAACGTAACCCCTTGCTCTGGCAATGCCCGGTCACTCAGGTTTTACTTTCTCCACAGATAAATCTAGTTGAATCAATGGCCGGGTTGCCCCGTAAAGAGCCTCACGCCGATGACATCAGCTGCAACACAGACCCGGCTGTAGGTGTGCTGCCAAAACGGAGGGGACAGGCACCTTGGGGGTGCCAGAGCCTGGGGAGAAGGGAGCAACCTCAAATAGCTGGACTGCCACGTATCACTCGCGGGGCTTTGCAGTAGTTGAAAACAACATACAGGTCGTCGCTGGTGTGGGCACGTTTATGTGTGGGACAGCGGTGGGGTGGCATCCCTGACTCCGCAGAGTCGTCGCCTCGGCTTGACTTCTTGCGTTGATAGTGCGTGTCTTCCGCCGCCGCGGAGGGCACGGCTTGTCCACACCGCTCCAGAAAGTTCCTTACAATTACGTGTAACAGGAGAAAACTTCTAAGATTAACGTATAGTTTGATCAGCACTGTGATGGAAAAAAACCAGCCACTTCCTATGAAATGGTGATCATTTTTATGGAAATAGCTTTATTTAGAAAACATTATATAATTTAGATTAAAATAAATAGCGTGGTTTAATGGAATTATGCAATTAACAGGAATGAAAATACAAAGTTTAATGCACAGTTATGACCCGAGTCATATTGGCTTTCTCCTTCCTGCTAGATTATAAACAAATTTTGGATTAAAATAATGATAGTTTACTCTTTCTATAGCACTGTAATATAATTTCATAGTTAGAGGAAGAATGCATTTAAGCCAGCATAGTTGAGTTCTCTCCATAAATTGAAACAAGTCTGATCTAAAACTCATTTACTGTCTTGGAAGAGAATTGATCTTGCTTTCACATTTGATTCCCCCACTGCAGGTTTTGAGAGGAAGAAAAATGGCATTGTTAGGTTGGTTTAACTAGACCAGAGTTGGAGAGAAAAGCCTGGGAAAGCGGCCATTAGAAACACGTTCTTCTTTTTCTGTTGTTTCCCTTTTTCTAACGAGTTATGCAAAATCTTACAGAATTTTAAAACGAATTAGGGGCAGCGTTCGTCTGGCCCCACTTCGGAAGGTTGTTTGCTGTCTGCTTGCTTCACATAAAAAGCAATCTATATATTATGATGCTGAATAGAAACAGCGGGCGTTTACTGCATCTAGGATTGGTTGTTCTGACCTGTTAAACCTCTGTTGAATTTCCACAAGTTACATGGATAACTAACACAGAGGAAATGTTCCCCTTAAGACTGAATAACGCTTCTGATGCCTTTAAGTCTTCAATGTGAGCGAGAAGACTTCCTTGCTCATCAGATAGGAGGCAAAAAACAGGTACTCTTTTCTTGTATTGTTAAAAAATGAAATCTTAACTGCCCAGGAAAGCACTGAGTTAGATATGTGCTGCAGAAGCACATTCGATGAGGAAGCATTTAATTTTCGCCACCCGGAGAGGCTGTTCTGAATTCCCGGACGAGCCGTGCCCGCGGGTGCGGTGGGAGCGGGGACACCGGCGGGACGCGGCTGATGGCGTCCCCCCGTGGGCTGCTCTGCTCCACTTACCCACATACATGAGAAAAAGGGCTTGGAACAAGTCATGACTGTCGTCGTAAATGTACATCTTTGCTAATCCCAACTTTTGCTCCTCTTTCAGCTCAAACAGCAGTTCGGAGTTACTGACAAACTAAGCAGGGAGTACATTTCTCTTGATATTTTGCAAAACCGTGTTACTTCTGGAGTGTTTGTGGCAGAAAGATGGTCCCTCCGCCTCCGAGGAGCGGAGCCGGGGCTCCAGCGGCTGCGTGCGGGGCGGCGCAGCAAAACCTGACTGCAGCACAGCGTTCAGAATTCATTCTGAGTGTCGCCCGGCGGCTGAAGCGGGCACTCAGGGCGGTGAGCCCCTGGGGCAGGGTGCCCCGAGAAGCTGTGGCTGCCCCATCCCTGGAGGTGGTCAGGTTGGACGGGGCTTGGAGCAACCTGGGCTGGTGGGAGGTGGCCCTGCCCTGCTGAAAACGAGTTCTGTAAAAATTAAGAAATTTGACGTTGAGTGTGATTGGGAAAAAAAAAAAAAATAATAATCTTCTCATCATTACCTCTTTGGAAAAAATTCTCCAAATAATAGGAGTAGTTAATTTTTAATTCAGGCCTAAAAATATCCTCTATCTGAAAGATGAGAGAAGATACGTAATAAAAATTCACTGCACTAGAAGTAGGAAGGAATTAAGGGCTATGGCTTTTTAAGTCAGCTATCCAAATTTATATTTCTGTCTCTCTGTGGATGTTTCACCCAGGTATATGTCAAATCAGGAAAATACCATCCAGAAAGGGTCACAGTTTGGTTAATTTGCTGTAGGAAAAACTCGATGCCTACGGACAAGGGGAGAGAGGACAGACTGAAAAAAATTACAGCTGTGGTTCTTCACTTTTTTTTTTATGTTTTACATAGTATCAGAAGAAGATGCAAAGCAAGTTAAATCACATTCTTGGAGTCCATCATTTTTATTTAGTTGGAACTTGATCTCGTGGCAAATTATGAGAATGGGAATCAGAGTTATCAGTGTCTCGTTCATGCTGGTGCTATTGATTTTTCTGGGCAAATTATTTAATTTTTTTTAATCTATCGGCAAAACGGGGATAACGATGCTGACTGATGTAATATGGTTAAAGCTCTTGAGATCCAGCAAGGAAAGACCTTTCCGAAATCCAAGGAGCTACATGCGTTGAAAATAACTGATAAGCTTTAGTATTCGTGTCGTATTTTCATTAATAAAAATGACATAAGGATCAAAGCCTCAAACCTTTAATCGAGTAAACGCATGGAAAAGTAGGCAGGTTTTTGACGTGCCGCTGGTGGCTGGATGGGATGTAGCTTTTTGGGGGTGCCTGTGCTGTCATGTGGAGTGTTTCCCCTGAGGGTATATCGAAATAGTTTCAGAGAACTGGCAGGTTTGCTCTCTCTGTCCTAAATGTTGAAAGGACTTCGGTGCTTCTGTCCAAAATTGAAGCCTTCTCTACCCGTTGAGTAAAATCCAGTCTGGGTTTGGTGCTCCTGATGACTCCCTTGTACTGACCCGGAGGTCACTTCTGTCCAGGAACAAAATCGCCGCCCTCTGCACGCTGGGTTACCTCCCGGACTGCTGCTTTGTTTCCAAACTCTTGGGGCGTATCTGTACCACTGCAGAATAAAACACCTGCAACTAAACTATATTTTAATAGAAATTTGTATAGGAATGTCATTTCCTGAGCTACATTTCTGCTAAGTTACCGCTTGAAGTAATTCCATCTAGTAGGCTGCACCCTAATGTTTAATGAAAGCTTTTGTTGGTTTGTTTCTTAATGACTTCTTCTAACAGAAACTACGTGGAAGTCATCAAAACTTAGTTTTTCCTAGGGCAGACTTTTTATTTTTTGCTTAGTCTGGTGTTACCTAGATTTCCAGCGAGAAAGACATCCCTCCCTCCTGCTTGTAGCCGTTCTGGAGCGTTAGCTGACGAGCCCTTCCGAAAGCAGGAGGAGGAGCGCGCGGAGTGGGGTCTCAAGCTGCGTTCGGCTTTGGTGGGATCTGTTCTGTCCCGCCGCTGTGTTGGCCCAAACTCCCGCTGAGACGCCTTTGGTGGGTCGTTCTCTTGCCCGTTTGGCGTTTGCGGGAGAGTGGGTTCAGGAGAAGGTGCGGTGCGAGCGCCGGCGTGGCGGGACCTGCCCTGGGCACCGGGGATCCGCGTCGGGTACCGCATCGCCCAACGGGCTGGAGGGTCCACAGCAAAGGATCTGCGCAGCCCCGATCGGCAGAGCTTTTCCGGGGCTAATTACCTCTTTACTGCGCTGACTCTAATGTGACATGTTTATTGCCTTAACTAACAACTCATTAGCTTAGTTGATGTTTTTGTCAATATTAATTCGTTCATTTAAGCCAAGTCAAAGCTTAAACAAAGATGTCCAGGCTGAGAAACGGGCAGCAGAATGACTTTTGTTTAGTTCATCTTTTCCCAGGGCTCAATTGCCACAAGGCAGGTGTCAGCAGGAGCGATGCCGGGAGGATTCCCGTGGAAAAGGCGGGCATATTTCATTACAGGAATGTTTGGGCAGTCACGCTTTTTAATAAGGTTCTTGGATTTGACCCATCAAATTCACACGAACCAGAGCTTTGTGGCCTGCTGTGTGCCGCAAGAAGAAACTTTTGGTTGGTTTGTTACACCCCCGTACAGGGTTAGCGCGAAGGGACTGGAAAAGCCTGTCTGTTGTTGGTTTTTCGGGGGGGGGAAATGACTGGCAGTTTAGTTCATAAACAACACGAGCAGCTCATAGCGCACCGTTCTGAAAACTAAAGAAAAACCGGGTAAAATCAGTAGGTTGGCTTTAGCATAAGAGCAAGCTAAATGAACCGTATTAAGAGGTAACAAATAATTATGTAGGTATAATGATAAAGTATATTTTTCTGGGCTTGTTTTAGCCCTCCTTTGCATTTTTTGTGTTATTATTTCTGTTAAAAAAAAAAAAGTCGTTTACCGAGGTGTGACACCGAAATGGTGAAAATGATACATCTTCTTGTGAGCTTTCAGGCAGCTCTTCCCAACATAGAGGTTTTTTGCGGGCCCTGCCTCAGGGAGGTTTCTGCTCGGGGGTAGGTACGGTGCTCACGTGCAGTCAAGTGTTTCTGCAGCAGAAGACCCCGGCACGGTTCCGGAGGTGCAGAGATCCGGCAGCAAAGTGCTCCCCAACAACATCCCCTTGTGCATCTCAGGCCGGTGCGGTGCGGAGGCTTTACAAATAATGTAATTCCCTTTCCCGGAGAGCGCATTACTGACCCCCGCGCGCCTGACGCTGAGGAGGTGTCGGTAGGAAGTGTATTTTGTAAGGAAGAAAAACCCGTGCTGTAAAACCGGGTATCTGGTCCCCAGTCACCTTTGTCCGGGCGCCGATGCTGCCGAGCATCCCAGTGAGAGTCGGGGAGCTGCGGTGATCGTCACCGAGGCTTCCCCCTGTCCTCCGGCAGCTCGTCCATACACCTCTTGCTCGTGCCTTTGTTTTCCCACTTTGGGGGAGGTTTGCGGGGGGAGAGCGGCGCGGCGGCACTCTCCCTGCGGTGACCGCGGCAGAGGGACGTGCGAGGCGGCCCGAGGCCAGCCGTGATCTCTCGGCGGCGGCCGCTGCAGCTGTGTCCCCAGACAGTGAGTTCACTTAAATTAAACGTCATCTCTGCCCATCACTGCGCTGATGTCATCGTGGTGTCGTGCAGGATTTTCATTACGGAACAGAGCTGAGTGTGGCCAGCAGGTGGAGGGAGGTCATCCTCCCCCTCTGCTCTGCCCTGGGGAGGCCACAGCTGGAGCACTGTGTCCAGTTCTGGGCTCCCCAGTTCAAGAAGGACAGGGAACTGCTGGAGAGGGTCCAGCAAAGGGCTACGAAGATGATGAGGGGATTGGAACATCTCTCATATGAGGAGAGGCTGAGGGACTTGGGTCTCTTTAGTCCAGAGAAAAGAAGATTGAGGGGGGATCTTATTAACGCTTACAAATACTTAACGGGAGGGTGCCGGGGGGATGGGAGCAGTCTTTTTTCAGTGGTGCCCAGTGACAGGACGAGGGGTAATGGGCACAAGCTTGACCATAGGAAGTTCCATCTTAACATGAGGAGGAACTTCTTTACTTTGAGGGTAGTGGAGCACTGGCACAGGCTGCCCAGAGAGGTGGTGGAGTCTCCCACTCTGGAGACGTTCCAAACCCACCCGGACGCTGTCCCGTGCAACCTGGTGTAGGTGCCCCTGCTCTGGCGGGGGGGTTGGACTAGATGGTCTCCAGAGGTCCCTTCCAACCCTGACCATTCCGTGATACCCATGGAACCATGGTTTCCTCCTTTCCGCTGCCTTTGGGAAACCCTGCAGTTGTAAGCTTCTGCGCTTTCGTGGTGAGAAAAGTCTTACAAACAGGTTTCCATGCTACGTGTTAGGAAACAACAAGGCAAAACCGATTTGGAGGTGTCTGACTGTCCCGTTGTGTCCCTCTCCGCACGGCAGGCAAGGCGCTGACGTTCCTGCTGCTGCAGCCGCCCAGCCCCAAGCTGCCCGCGCACAGCACCATCCGCAGGACCGCCATCGACCTCATCGGCCGCGGCTTCACCGTCTGGGAGCCCTACATGGACGTCTCCGCCGTGCTGATGGGCCTCCTGGAGCTCTGCGCCGACGCCGAGAAGCAGCTTGCCAAGTAGGTCGCTCGTTTATTCACTTAGGAAAAACTTTTTTTTTTTAACCTTTTCTTAACTGTAAAAATAGTATTTTTGGAAGGTATTTTCCACGGGTGTGTCTGAATACATGGATTTTTGTTCCATGGTTTCACAAGCCATCCTGTCACGACGGGAATTGTTTCAGAAAGTACATTTTGGATAAGGTGGTTATTTTATCAATAGCATCGCTATTAATAGCACCGAGGTAACTTGTAGATTTAAGGAAAGAAATCATAAACTCAATAGACCGCAGCCCGTCTCCAGGGTCAGAGGACAACTTATTAAAACGTCCTAAATCAAGATTTATATGGAATGCTGTCTCGTACCTCTGTTCTAACCTCCTTGAAATAAAATCTTTCAATTAGGTATCTGTAATTGGGGTTGGGGGGGGCAGATTTCATAAGGAAGTCTGACACTTTGACATAAAACACACAGCAAAAATCTAATATGGTTATATGATACAGTTACAAAAATGTAAATTATTCTCTTTTTTTGTGCGTGGAACTCTTAAGTGCGTATTTGTTCCGTTTCTAAAAAATTCCTATAATTGTACAACTTCTCGTTATGTGTACACAGGTATGTATACAAGTTGTTACATGTGTTATCAGTCACGCCATCAAATAATTACGGCTAAATCAAATAATTACAGCTAAAAGCGTAAGTGAAGTCATTCAGATGACTTGTGTAATAAAGGTAGTGTCTTGCCTGTTTTTTAATGTGGTTTGTGTTAAGCTACCGGATTCTCAAGTACTGCTATTTGGCGTTTATTTAATGTGTGCAACTTTGCAGGACACGAGCAGCGTTTTTGTTGAGTATCTATGAATTTTATGATCTGAGGCCTAAATGTAATAAATTTCAGCTGGCCCCGATTCTCACCTCAACAGTCTTTACTCACACCATTAATCTGATTAATGACAACAGGACTCTTTGCACAGGAAAGAGTTTTGCAATGCAGTCCTTATTTTTATTATTGTTTGCTGTAAAATTGATCATCTCAGCTGAAGTTTGTTCTAAATCTCGATCTGCACAATTTTTTCTGTATTTAGTTTTTATTAAAAAGAGCAGACCACTTAAACATGCAAAAGGAGAGGCTCTGGTTTCGATGTAGAAAGAAAGAGAAAATTAAAAAGTCACTGTAGGAAGCAACCACAGTAGGTTGGTTATATGGAATAACGCTGCCGAGGTCATCATAATTGTTTACTTAGGCGTTACTTTTACCATATTTCTTTTCATAAAATGCAGAGGTTCCTTTTTGGGCAGGTGGTATTTTGCTGTGACGTCTCTCGAGCTTCCTGCCTGTACCCGCAGGCGTGCGGGAGAGGAGAGGGAGATGTCGGCAGTACTGCAAAACTATTGCAAAACTGTGTTTAGCTGCAGGAGGGGGCTTGCTTAGCTTACAGATGGTCTTGGTTACAGCACGCAGTAAGAATATTATTTCAGGTATTAAAAAGGTAAAAATTCCTTAAACAGTTAGCCGGTTTTCTGCTTTATTCTAAGGCTATGGTTTGCTAAATCACAGTAAACACTGCTCTTTTTTGTCTTACTGGCTGAAACTGTAGAATACCCTTCTAATTAGAAATTAGTCAGGTGTTTAAACTATGTATTAATTTTTTTTTTTAGTTACTTTTCCATTTTGGTCAATAATTTCTTTTGCCTGTAGCAATCACGTTTAACGCTGTGAGCACTTTTATGCACCCATAATAGCATTTAACCTTAGAATTCGGTTTCGCATCGTACGGTTCTGAAAACTGCTCTGTTATGAATGAATTTTACTTTACAAATGTTTGTTTATAAACACATGCTTTTCAGATGCTGCACGCAATAAGGAACTGACCGGGGTTGTCTTAATACCACGTGTGCGTTTTATCATCCCTCTGTTAATGTTTCTGACTTCTTTTTTTGCATTATTCTAAGGCAGATATTACACATTTTATAGCAGTTTTAATTTCCTCAGGATTTCAAGACGGAATGATTGCTGTGTGTTGGGCGGTGTTAACGGAGAAACGCGTATGAACTGGATTAATATTGTGGTTTGTCTGAACTTCAATTATTTCCTGTAGTGTGACAAAAGAAACCAAAACGTTCTGCCTTCGCAGAGCGCCTCCTGAGCCCCATTGTATGGAAATGCGGACTTGGAGAAGCCAGGCGAACGCGGGGCTGCAGAAAGTCATTTCCATCTTGCGATTACACCCGTAGCTGTCATAAAGATTAGTATGGCGCTCTGTCCGCAGAGCACTGAATAAATGAATGTATCAGCATGTAGCCTTGAGGAGCCCGATGCAATTTTCATCGTGATAAATTGCATAATAAGCGAGAAAGTGTTTGCTTATTAATCCATAACAAGGTTTAGATTGAAAATGGCCTGTTACATTCATGACAGATCCAGTACCGACTGCAGACAGCCGAAGATGGAAAGAAACAGAGCAACAATGTGTGCAGGGGGTTAAGTGTGCATCTCGCCCTCCCGGTGCCCTGCTGCGCTGCCCCTTTTTGTGCCTGATTTACCATGTACACAATAACAGCGCACAGCTGCCTGGCTTCTCTCCCTGATGTTAAGAACGTTTTATGAAAGAGCTTTTATGTCAAGCTTCTGCTTTAAAAAAAAAAAAAAAATCACTTCACATTTATTGACCAAAAAAAAAAAAAAGCAGTGTTTTTCTTTTTTCCCTTCCAGATTAAATAAATATGGAGCTGTTATCCAAAACTCTGGTATTTAGAACCCCCCCCCCACTCTCCTGGTTCATCCCGGTCCCTAACGGTTATCTAGCCTGCCATGCCGAATGAAACTGCTCAGTTGTGAGCATTAAGAGTATTTTTCTAGCCTTTATTAGGCTTTGATTTCTTGGCACAGATGACAGTAGGGACCGCTGCTGTCTGTTATTTTTGCTCTTTGAATCACAAGCTTCGGTTTGATAGAGATTATGATACAATGTACCAAAATTAGCAAACTGCATTCTAATTGATCCATATGTTTATATGTGCGTGTACTAAAATAATTAGGCTAAATCTCTTCAGGTTTGATTGTGTTTAGGGGAAAACTTCACTATACTTTTATGTTGTTACAGATACTATCTGTGGAGCCGTAGGATATGTAGCAGGGCCACCCCTCGCTTTCAAGTACGGTGGAATGTTTTTAGACCACAGCCCAAACAGTTGCTGAAATGGAGGGGTGTAAAGGAGAACTGGGAGCTGGGTACTTGTTCCTAACGGGGATGTGGCATGCCGCGGCCACAGAACGTGTCCGCGTTGGTGCTGGTTCAGACCTTTGGCGGCAGGAGGGGAGCGCTCCCTCGGCACCCGCAGCCTCGGGGCAAGAGGAGTACCGCGCTCGCCAGCTTCGGCCGTGGAGGGAGTTTGGTCCCTCCCGTTCGTTCAGCCGCAGCCTCAAGGCTGCCCATACGAGCGGGAGTGGGGTGGAGGTCTCTTGATGTAGAGGTTTGGGATAAGTGTGGTGGGATATACCCATCTTCCCTTTTCCCTCCCTCTGACCTCGGAGCATCCCGCTGCCGCCCCCGACCAGAGGGGAGAGAAGGGGCTGAGTGCCCATCGTGCAGAGCGGCGGCTTTCCCTGAAAGGCGAGATGGCCCCGTCTCCGCCGCCTCCCGCGGATCCCGCTGCCGTCACGGCCTTGGTGGGGTCCCTCTCGCAGCTCCCTGCGACCAGCTGGGCCAGTGCCGCCTTCCCTCTTCGGCTCCCCTTAGCAAGGAGACACTAATCTCAGTCATTATCTTCTACGCTGAAATAATCCCAGTCTTGGTCCCACAGAGTTTTCATCTGGCATTGCTTTATGGAAGGCGAGAAATGTAGAGATCTGATTGCTACGTTTTCTGTTCATCATCATTGAAACCTTTTCCATCTGCCTTTGTCTGGGACAACACGTGCTGCCGACTCTTGCGGGGCCCACGGAACTCCTAGACCTCGGTGGGACAAGAGCAGAAGCCTGAGTGTGAACGGCGGTGGTTCCCTCTGCACGTTTGCTTTGCGTCCGCCTCGGGTTTGTTGTGGCCCTGGTGCAGCGTGCCCGTCCCGTCCTGTCCCGTCCCGTCCCGTGGGGCCATCCCCGGAGCAGGAAAACACAGCCCTTCCCAAGCGCCCTGGAAGGAGAAGGACTGCTGGCAGAAGCACGGAGCTTTTTTCTCTAAAAAAAAGTCCTGAGGGCTGGGGCTTTGATGGCTTTCGGGAGATAGTGAGCCCCTCGAACGCCTGACTTTGGCACCTCCTCCTCCCTGACCGTCGTCTTTGTCGGTGACATCCAGACAGGATTTTTTTAAGTTATATTCAAATACAGTTTTACAAGCGCGAGGCCAATGGGGACGTCTTTATTGTTGCAGCGGCTTTATTGGTTTTCAAATTCAGTAGTTCTAATGCATGCAATGTTGGTGAGGAATGGGAAAGAAAATTATAATAACTTTGGTTGGTATTTATGTGAATTCAGGTCTGTGAAATGGCGATCGATCCGCACCTCATCTTGTTGTTGCTCTGGAAAAATAGTTAATTTGGCAGAGAATGCTTTGACCACCCTGAAGTTCTTTGTTGCAAAGCATTCAGGTTGTAAGCTTTCACGTTATTAAATCAGATATTGCATCTAGAATTCTTTTTAAAGACACTTAAGAAAGAAATCAAGAGAAGGTGTTGTCCTCTATAGACACCCCTCTCTCTCTCAAAAACTAGAAAAACTAAAGAAATAAGTAATGTAACCGTTCAGTTATCACGTTGCTACCTAAATCCTCTACAAAATCATCAACAGACTTTGCAATAAGCCAGTTGAGTTTGTAAACTTCTGTTACTCTTTACCAAAAAACTAAAGGAGAAGAGCACAGGGGAGGAGGAGCCAATTGAAATGGTGCCCGAGAGGAGATTCTCGGTGCGTGTGGGGAAGCGCCGCCTCACGCTCCTTCTCTTACGCACGTTTGCGCATGAAGTGCTGGGGGAAAAACCACCTATTGTGCTCTCCATCCTGGCTCTGAAAATGTGGATTTCCTCCTGTCCCACCTCCAAATAATGTCATTGTAAAGTCTGGGGTAGGAAACGGCAGAATCGCTTCTGTTGAAGACAAGTAATTTTTCTGATTTAGCCCAAAAGAAGAGAAGCTCTCAAATGTTAATGTCACAAGGTGAATAGATGGATTAAGCCAAATATTTTGGGATTCTGAACCAGTGAACCCATGCTTTTGCTTGCCGTTTTGAGTCCGGTGGGGTTGGACTTCCATGGGCTTTGTGGCACAGCGTGACGGCAACACGGACGCTGTCTTCTCGGGGGGTTCCCTCTGTGAGCCTCTCCCCCCGCCACTGCTGCCCGTGCTCCTGTGCAGAAAAGCACTTCATTCTGCAGAGGAAGAGTAAACCCGTGTATGTTGTTTACAGGTTAATACCTTTATTGTTACTTAATCTCTTAGTAAAACAGCAAAGAGAAAAGATAGCTCCTGCTTGGTGGAAGTGCGGTCACAGGAGTGGGATTGGCCAGACTGTACGTTATAGGAATAATACGTTACAGGAAAACTTGAAGGTGGTTTAGAGCTGATCTGTGGTCTCCCTTTCCTTGCTGCAGTAGTCGCCTTGCAGAGAGATTCCTCCATGGGGCAGGTTGAAGGTTTCGGGTTAATCCCAACGCCCGCTGGTTCCCAGGCATTCCCTCCCCTCCTGTCAAAGCCCCGTTCCATATCGGAGCACGTTCAGCCCTGATTTCCCCGCAGCTCTTTCCCCGCCGTTCCTTCCCCCTGCAGTGCTGCGGTTCTGCTGTGGCGAAATGCCCTCTCCGGGGTGACCCGCGTGCCTGCCGGGCACGGGAACCGCGCTTAAGTGTGCCTGGCCACCGCGCTGGCTTCCCTGCTGTGTCCCCCTCGCTGCCCCAGCGCCTGTCCGTGCTGCGGAATTCTCTGCTCTTGGGCTGAGGCACGGGTCAGGCAGAGCTTTATACATACAAAGCTTTATACATCGGTTTGGTTTAATAAAGGCAGGAGATCGTTAGCTGGAGAGGTACCCCTGTCCCCGGGCTGGGACCGCTTTGGGTGGCCCACGGGTGGGAGCGCAGGAAGGGTTTGTGGAACTGCTGGATGACGTCCCGCTGGCCTGACAAAACGGGGCTCTGCTGGCCTACAAACAACAGTGGTAGTTAAAATAGTACAATTTTAAGAAAGGATGCTTTCAGATAAAAATTCGCCTGCGTGTCGTCTTTGTCAGGTAGCTATGCTCTCGGGTACCAAATACCAGATTTTATTTTTTGCTTAGCGTACTTCCTGGGTGCTTAGTACCTCAGGGTTTCTCGCATTTATCTTGTCAGAGCGAATAAAAGCATTGCGTATGGCGAATGTAGATGCCAGTTAAGCCCTTACTGTTACTCAAAGAATTGCGGTTAAACCCTCGGTGTTAGAAATGCTGAAGAGCTTTTGAATAGTGCGGTAATTAGAAAGCGTAAGGTACGGGGCCGCCTGTCATCTCGTCGTGCTGCTGCAACCGACTCGGGCAGTAACGAAAATCAAACCAAACAGATTTGGTGGTGTTAATTCTTCAAGAAGCTTCTTGCCTTTCTCTCCTACAACCGGTGCTTAGCTGAATTCAGGAGAATTACTATGAACAGGGTATTTTTCAGCCTGCTTTTAAAATGTTGTAAAAGAATAAACCATAAATTCTTGGGCAGACGTTCTGTGCTTGCCTCGCCCTCCGTTGGGTGATATGTATTCAGCACATAGAGATAATTTGTTAACAAGGCCTTTTTAACACTTTGGACAGATGCGCGTACTGTTTTCAATCTTCATGGTTAATTATTCGATTTTGTATTTGATGCTAGAACACCCTGACTCCTAATCACTGCTCATTGTTGGGAGTCCATTATATTCTAACTGTTTGAGTGCTCCCGTTGACCTTGAACTGACATTATAAGCTGTTTCTAATCTTTTCACTCTATATTTCTAATGCTCCTTTTCTTTCTCCCCTCTTTGTCTGGTGCCCGTTTAGCATCACAATGGGGCTGCCCCTGAGCCCGGCCGCCGACTCTGCCCGCTCGGCGCGGCACGCTCTCTCCCTCATCGCCACCGCCAGACCACCTGCCTTCATCACCACCATCGCCAAGGAGGTGAGCAGGGCCCGGCCCCGCCGGCTTCGCCTCCGAGCTTCGGGGCTCCGGGCTCACCAGCTCTAGAGAATGGCATGTGCCTCCCTGCCTCCCTCCCCAGAAGGGGAAACGGCGAGTGTGATATTTGCCTGCCTGCAGGTGTCCGAATCACCCGGCATTTATGATACTTATTTAGGTATTCCGCTGAGCGCGATGAGTTGTGTCAGTTTTCTAGACTTCCGGGGGCCACGTGTAAAGCCCTGCTTTCCTTAGGCGGTGCACGCCTGAGCCCATTCGGTATGAACCTTGATGGAGCGGAGAGGTAGCCGGGGGGCGTGGAGGGCGAGGAGGAAGGGGCAGTGCGGAGGGCCGGTGAGGGCTGGGCAGGGTCTGCCGGCGAGCCAGCCCCGCTGCGGCCGGCGGCTTTGGCTGAGCTCCAGCAGCAGGGTGGACCGCGTTCAGTGGCTGGCCAAAAAAAGCCTGTTACGAAAGCTCTCTAATGCCAACGGCTAGATGTTCAGGTACGTGAAAATCACGCCATCGAGACCCAGGCGTTTGCTTATCTGGCCCTTTAGTTTTATGAGACTAAGAATTACTTAAAACGGGTAAGCCCTTGTTTAAAAACTACGTGAAGGATAACCATTAGCGGCTCTGCTGATTACGAGGAGCTGAGCCGGGGAAATCACCCCTAGGTCTCAAAGGAAAGCAAAACATTCTGCCTAGTGCCGGCTTTCTTAGCGTAACGCGCGCGTCTAACTTAAGTGCAGATGGAGAATGTTTCGAAGTCGGCGTTTCCGTGTGTAACCCTGCTCTTTGGTAGGTGCACAGACACACTGCCCTCGCAGCCAACACGCAGTCTCAGCAGAATATTCACACCACCACTCTTGCCCGGGCGAAAGGAGAGATCTTGAGGGTCATTGAGATACTTATTGAGAAGATGCCTACGGACGTTGTGGACCTTCTGGTGGAGGTAAGGCTGTTCTGCCCTGTCTGCTGTGGGTTCCGTGCGACAGGGAATAACGTGTTGGCCCAGAGTCGAACTGTAGAACTTCTTTCTGCAGGGACCGTAAACCTTTTTGCGTGGGAAGAGGGTTTGGTTTATACCACCCAGCTAATAGTTTGAACTTTAAAAGGTTAAATTGCGTGGTTGGGGGAAAAAACCCAAGCAAGGGGGTTTGCTGGAGGTACGGCATGCTTGTAGCACTGATACTTGGATGTGCTGGGGGACCGCGTGGGGGTTTTTATCTGTCGCATTTGTTGGTGCTGATGAATATTGTTGAAGAGTGGTACAGATGATGGAACGGATTTGTAACTTTGATACTGATGCCCAGAGGCCTTTTGCAAACCAGAGCTATGTCTAGAGCTCAACTAGCTTATGTTTGCCACTAGTTTGCCGTTTTCTAACTGTTAACGGGTACTCTGAATGGTTCCAGTTGTCAGTACTATTGCTCTTGTAAACTCTGTCATATGCAAGACAGTCCTTGTTTGTTTTATCCCCGTTGAATTGTAAAGTTAGATATCAGAGACACAGTCAGGCACGGAAATTCTCTGGTTTTTTCTGTTAAAACTTTTATTATGAAACATACAGTGTGTCAAATGATTTTAACTTTTGTTTCCAAGGTTATGGACATCATCATGTATTGCCTCGAAGGATCTTTAGTTAAGAAAAAGGGTCTTCAGGAATGCTTTCCAGCCATCTGCAGGTGAGCTCTTCCTCCGAGAATACCGTGAAGAAAATTGTGGGGTCACCAGCAGGATATATTTCTTAAGAGCGGAACAGTCTTTTACGTGATGTCTGCCCCTTAAAACAGCAAATGTGAAGCATGTTTTTGTCTCACTCATAAGCTTTTGTAGGCTTTTAGGTCTCTGCCACATCTGACAGAGATGTGGACAAGAAAAGCATTAACAACTTCCTGAAGTTTAGGTATTTTGAAAGTCCAAAAAGAGGAAAATGTTGTGTAATCTCATGAAAAACTCCGTCCTGCTACCCCTCCGTATCGCCTACCTGCTCCCCTGGAACAGCCGCGCAAGCTGAGCAGCTTCCTTTAAAGGATTTATCAATATCTTTGCTGTCACAGAAGTGGAGCCATGTAGTTGAGTCACGGGTTAGATTGCAATGCGCACGACCTGCCCGAGTCGATTAGTTGCCACCATCAAAGCGACTGGGGAAAAAGGCGGGTGGTGACAGCAGGAAATAAGGATGCGGTTTGGGGGATGTGGTGGTGTTCCCAGACACTCCGTGTGAGGGGCTTGCGTCGTGGTGGCTTGCAGAAGGGCCTCGTGGCCAGCTGCTGCCCATCGGTACGCTCAGCCCAAGCCGTGAGCAGCCGGGGTGAGGTCCCAGTGAGGTTCCCCGTGTGCCGAGGAGCCAGGGCTTGTCAAAGCAGGAGCTCTTTGCTGGCCCTCCAAGATCTGTTGTCAGCACCCTAGTCCTTCAGCAAAGCACGCTCTCGTACCAGGAGTTGAGCCAAATAGCGAATAAACCTTTCGTTCAGAGGAAGCCCAAGCCTGCCTCCGTTTTGTTCTGCGAAACGTGCTCTAATGGAGAGCGCGGCTGGCAGCAGGGCATGGTTATCAGAGGAGACATCTCCTGAAGGCACTTCCCAGGTCCTTCTGAGCTGCTTGCACAGGTGTGTAGCAGCGCCATCCCATGGGAACGGTCAGCGAAACGGAGATGATAAGGAGTGGAAAGTACCAAATGCCTTCCTGGGACAGAGCCTTGCTTTGTCTGCCCTTTGCCTGTCGCCCAGGAGTCCTCCGCGGCAGCAGGTTGGGCTCCAAAATTGTTGTCGTAGGCAGCCTTCGGCGGGAGGTCAGCGTCATCAGTCGTCTGGGGCTTGGGCTAGTTCTGCTTTCTACTTCACTCTTAAAATGGGACTTTTACGTTGTAAAATGTGATTTATAAACCAGGAACGTTTACAGTATCTTTAGACCGTGATAAATATCCCAGTTATACTCTTAAACCGGTACAACCAATAAATTATAATAATCATCTGTCGACCATTACATTTTAATTTAATAAGCTATTAAAATATTGAATGGTTTCAAGAAAAGAACAATTATCCTGTTGACAGGTAGGATACTGATAGAGGTAATCTTCCTTCTTCCTGATATTTTAAAAGGATTACCTTAAAATGTAAATGCAAGGGTAAGTGGGAATTAGGGTAGAAATCTCACTACTCCTGCTGTAGTTTTATAGCGCTACGTTATCTTAAGTTTTTGTTAAATTACTAGTAATATTTCCTATTCTACATAGTTATAGCCACTGTAAAAATGATACAGCACCCCACTGATGGGATCATTCAGCCCAGTGGAAATTTTCCATCAGGTTTTAGCAAATGGCTCAGTCTCTGGAGAGATTCCAAGCGGGAGCACTTGGACAGAATCCTGTCGTTAATTCTTTCAGTATCGCAGCGCTCGTTCTGCTGTGCTGCGTTCCGCGCATCCCTGTGCTGGCGGAACCGTGCAGGTGTCTCAGTGCTTGGGGTGCAAGCTCCTCTTCCTCGGGAGGTGGTGTAGAAGTCCCGTACTCACGGCTGTCATGGCAAACGTCTGCCTCTGCCTTCTCTCGGAAGCGACGTTCCTGTTTCAGCCGAACGTTAAACCCAGGGCCGGGAGCAGCGGTGCGCTGGGTTACAGTACATGATTATCATTCCTCTTGGGTTTTCGGGTGGTTTTTTTTACTGCTGTACAAATGTAGCAGTCATGCCGCTAATTGCTGTGAGCGTGACCCAATCCTGATGGGTGGCAATGAGGTACATCCATCGCGGTGGGTATTTTGAATATTGTATCTTAGAGCATATGATTTTGGTGTCTCTTTGTTTTTCCCATAAGTGTTATTCTTTACAGAGGATCATAATGCCTTTTGGCACGCTCTGTGCAAACCTATTTCTTATCAAAATAGGTACTGAAGGACGATGCAGTGAATATGAAATATTTCGGAGTTCCTTTAAAATTGCGAAGGATAATATTGAAGGCAGCAAAATCCTGCGTGACTTGAGCATTTTCCAGATGCAGCGGCTGCGTCACAGCTGAGCGGTCCCTGACGGGCT
Source organism: Charadrius vociferus (assembly GCF_000708025.1). Lineage (NCBI taxonomy): Eukaryota > Metazoa > Chordata > Aves > Charadriiformes > Charadriidae > Charadrius > Charadrius vociferus. The sequence continues at coordinate 763,768 of NW_009647747.1, forward strand.
CTGCTCGCTCAGGTTCCATGTATTTTGGTCAGGCTGCTGAGTTAAAGCAGTCCCTGCACCAGTATAGTGTCGCACGGGAGGAGAGGTTAAATTTCAGATAACAAGGGGGTTTTCTGTGGTTTTTAAACAGCTGGTGGGCCTTGGCCAAACCGCCTTCCGTGGGGAGGCTGAGGGGGCAGCAGCGAGAGCAGCCCTGTCCGGCGGGCGCCAGCAGAGCTCCCCCGAAGCTGGACGGAGCGCGCTGCGGGCACACCAGGGGTTCTCTGCAGGGCAGGAGCGGGGCAGCGCGCGGAGCCGCGGCTCCCTTCACATCCCGACTGTGGCTATGGACGCAGCAGCTTGCAGAGCCGAATTCGTAGCGTAGTCTAAATATATGCTGGCGCATCACTCTCTATTCTCACAGCTCTACCACACAGGCGTTTAGAAAGGGGTGCAAAGGATTAAAATATCTCAATCTGGCATAGTTGTAGCAATGCTGAGCTAACTAAAAGATAAAGAACGCGGCTAAAGAGCTGACAACTGAGCGTCAGTTCAGGGAGTAATCTTTTTTAGGAAATTAAACTCCAAAACATCCATTTCCTTGAAGCTTTTTTTTTTTTTCCCAAACCCTCTTGTGTTGTTATGTAGTCTGATGGATTCTTCTTTTCGAAGGAAAATACTGACTCGGCGCTCTGTCTAAATGGGCATTTAAATGCAGGAAGGAGAGAAATGCTGTTTGCTTTCATATAATAGGGTGAGATCCTCTCTTTCTAAATCTGTTGGAGGAGACAAGTGGGCTGTGCCCATTCGCTACTGTAACACACTTAATGGGGATATAAAACATTTTATAGAGAAACTTTCCATTGTAGTCCTTTCTACTTGTAATGATCAAGCAGCGTGTGGGGTTTTGTAAGTTTATGTATAAATCCTGCCTTTGCTGCTTATATAAAATAGGCTTAAAAATAGCCCCCTCCCTGTTCACCCGAGGCACTACTTTCATTGTGCAGGTGTTTGCAGTTTGACACGAAATGGTGAAAACCGTGAATGCCCTCTTATTGCAGTCCCGTGGCTCCGTCCCCCCGTGTGCCGGGCTTTGGGCCCCGCGGGTACCCGTTTGCCCACGCCATTATCCCTTTTCTCTTCTTTTAGCTCCTGGCCAGCTCCTGCCCCTCCTGCTCCCTAGCTGTTTATCAACAGCCTTTGATTTATTTATTTTTTTCCTAAGCGCTTCTTTTTGTCTTCTTACTAATAAATGAGAAGCTATTATTATTATTTAATAATAAATAAATAAGTTGTGTGGCCGCCACTGACCACGGGGATATGAAAAGCAAATTGACGAGGCAGATGCCGGCTGCAAAAGCGAGCAAGAGAGACGGTAGGTGGCCTGGAAAAATTTCCATATCTCTAGGAAAGGGAGCGTTAAAAAGCTGGCCGTCATCCTGCTTGCACGCTTTGGGACAGGAGGGCTCCGAGCTGGCACGGCGCGCGGCAGTGCGGTTGGCACGTTGATGGCTTGTGGGCTCTCGTGAAGGTCTTTGCGATAGCGGTTGGCCGGCCCAGGTGGAGCAAGAGTTAGGTCGGGAAATAATGGGTGTAGCTTAAGCAGGTCTTGTCTTTGTCTTGGCCTCTGGAGTGGGAATTGCCAGCAGAGCTGTCGGGTCTTTCACGGTCGGCGCCTTCCCTTTGGTCTTGCTTGAAGTCATCCGCGTCCCTCCGCTGTAGCACCTCCTGCGCGGCGGGCGAGCGCAGTCCCAGGCACCCGGCGCGGTGCTGGGGGCGGGGAAGGGCACGGGCAAGTGTCGGAGGGCAAGCGATGGTCGTTCATGGAAGGGGCGCGAGAGAGCGAAAGCGGGGAGGGATGGTGGGCATGGCAGACGTCCCTGGGGACGGATGGACAGGGACGCGACAGCGCATCTGAGCTACTTAGTTCTGCCCTTTCTCCTGCACAACAGCTAGCGATTTTCTTTCCTTTTTTTTTTTTTTTTTTTTATTTTTCCCCCCTGTTTTCCTGTACCGTGGGGTTTCCTGCTGTGTCCCTTCCCGCCTGCACTGCGGAACCCAGCGCATCTGCCTGCCTGCCTGCGAGCAGTTGCTATGGCACTCTGGGAATGCTGGAGAGCACCCACATAGATCACTGGGAGATTTGTTGGCTGAAGCCATAAATATGGTCAGCAACGCCTTTTTATAGGCGGATTCTAGAAATCTCGGGCAGGCGTTGTTATAGTCAAATTTAACAGTAAAATTAAAATTCAATCGCAAACGCAGTCAGCAGTTTTCGCAGGTCTGCTCTTCCTTTTAGAAGAAAGGCACAATGGTATTCCCGGAGATTGGAATTTGAAATAAGGATTTTAACTCTCTTGTGTTTCAAGGTGTGGAAAGTCTTTGAATTTTGCAGTTGTTTGAATTCAGATCAATGCCTGAATGTTAAGGAGTACTGCATGCTTCCCTGTTCCTTTTCACCTGGAGGAGGTTATTAGATTAGAGAGTGTGTGATAAATTTTCCTTTTATTTTATTTTATTTTTTCCCCCTGAAGCCAAACAGCAATTTATGAGTTTGCATAGTTTTCCCCGTGCTTTCTCTCATTCCTTCTCTTTTGATTTGCAAGGAAAAGCGCTTTGAAATCATTCAGGGTGTTAAGATTGTCTTGTTTAACCGTTTGACATCCAGCGTTATTGCGGTGTTCCACTGTAAACAAGATGTGCACGTGGACACCGAGGGCTCTGGCCGTTGTCGCAGAGATTGTTCCCGAACTCGGTGGAAGCGTTCGACACTGTGGAATAGAAATAAATAAATCTGATCTGATTCTGCAGTAATGTATCAAACATCAGTTGGCTTTGTTTGCCGAACGCCAAGTATGAAAACTGGCAGCTGATGGATTTTTAAATCAAATTTCTGTTCTAGCACTAATGTTAATTACCCAGTGGCATTGCAAGTTAATTTTAACATCATGCAGGCAGGTCAGATCTCACCTGTTACTTGTTATAACGTTCAATTCAGGTTCTACATGGTCAGCTATTACGAGCGGAGTCACAGAATAGCAGTGGGAGCTCGCCATGGTTCAGTGGCCCTCTACGACATCCGGACCGGGAAATGTCAGGTAAATAAATCATTGTGACTTCCTCCCCATAAAGCGTGGAAGTTATTGAAAGGAAAGAGCAGTGAGCTCTGCATCGGTTGACATGCTGAGCTGCTGGAACATTATGGATAATGCCGAGGGGATCAATAGTTTAATGAAGGACTCGAAGTATATAGAGCCCTACTGTCTTCATTCACTGGAACTGAATGGGGGCCACAGATGGGTTAATAATGGAAGCCTAAAGTTAGGCGGTACCCCTGCTCTGAAATAGATGAGAAACCTGATTTTTAAAAGTTAGGGTTTATAGCAGTATACTTATCTACTATAGAAGTCGCAGACAAAATCCACCAAGGTGGGTTTTTTTTCCCTAAAACTCCTGTCTAAATAATGCCATTACGCTGATGTTTGAGGTATTTACACTTTTCTGGTGTTAAATGAGATACGTCTTTTCTTACCAGTGACCTAGAAGAGGATATACTTACAGGTAATGTTGAAATGAGTTCTTGGATTTAAAAACGTTTAAGTGACAAAGTGTTTGCCTTATCTTATCAGAAAAGTTCATTGGTAATGTTCTTTGTTATTCCTTGTACGGTGTGATAAGCTATTAGTTCTCATTGAATTTCAATAGTCTTTATGTAAAGCTTGGATAAAATATCTGTATTTTGAATCTGCCTTATTCTTTTGTGTGTGTATGTAAATATCTTTGTTGTTGTTGTTGTTGTTTCTGAAAGCTGTTATCTTCAGTCCTTGCAGAATGTGCATTATAGAGAGGGCAGCATAGATTTCTTCCTGCCTGATCTGCAGTGTCACAGTACTTTGCGGGCAGAACCACAGGCTTAGGTATACACGGCTGGGTCAGTGTCTCTTCTGAAATTCTGGTGTTTATTTCCCAAATCTGGTGACTGACAACATTGTACCTGCTGGCATTTTTTGTTTAGACAGCTGTCCTCCGGAAGCAAAGACGGCCAGGGTGATTTTATAAATAGCTATATAATGGTGGCAAATAGGAAAGGCGGACTGCTCTAACTTGGTTTAGCTTAAGTGGTTTGGATCACAATTTATCAATTTAACTGTAAAATGGGTCCACAAGAGCTGCTGTATATGGCTGTATCCGACGTCGCTGAGCATTATGCTGTCCTGCAGTCCTAGCCAAGACGAGCGCCGTGCTGCAGAGCTGTGCGTATCCCTCTTTCCAAATAGGTCTCCCCGATGGTCTGCGCGAGGAGCCTGCGCGGGTTGCAGGACGTGGTCCCACCTATTGAGCAGCCAGCCGAACGCCTCCCGCTGCAGAGGCACTCACCACGGCCCCTTTCGGTGTGCATCAGCGCGCTGGAAATTCAGAGGGCAAAGCCCAGATCAGTCTGGGAAGTCTGAGCATCTCAAACCAATAGCGAATTCCTGATGCTGTTGGAGAGGGAGAGGTGAAGAGCACCGCTGTACACCGTCCCTCTGCCTTGGCTTGCCCTGGGTTTGGCAGGCATGCGAAAATACCCCGTTTTTCTCTTCTTTACTTTTTCGCTTAGTTCTTTTAAAAGGGATTCTGTGTAATACCCACCGGCTGTTGGGAGAGGGGATCGTGCATGGCTGACGTTCGCCAGACTCCTCTCCAAAGCGCTCCTCCGCGGCAGCCGGCGCCTGCTCTCTGGGGCTGCCCCAGCTAACGCCAGACCCCGGCCAGCGAATTGGCCGACCGATTCGCTCGCTTGATTTGATATCTTGGTGAATATTGGCACTTGTTTTCTTACTTTCTTAACAAGCTTCCCCATAGATCCTGGAAAGCGGAGATGGGGGTGACTGAAGGGACTTTCCGGATAATTAGGGCAGGGCGCTTTGCAGATTTTATTATTATTCATGAGGAAGAAAAATTTGGTAAGTGCCATATATATGATTATTAGGGGGCAACGCCATCTGTTGGATACAGGTTTCTTATGCCAAATCTGTCCTTTTGAAGTTACTTCTCACAGTTGCAGATTTCAGGCTGCTTGGAAGACGTGAAGTAACTTCAGGATTGTGTAGGTGAAAAAGTTCTGAAATTGGAAAAAAAAAGCTCAAATTTTGAATTTACTTTTTTTACAAAAACTAAAGCCTTTCAAAATGTTTATCAAAATATTTTAATTGCCTCTGTACGTTGAAACCGAGCGTGCCCAAGGACATTTGCCTGGGGGGTGCCGGCAAGGACGAGGGCTGCCGTGACACGGAGCGCGAGCGGGCTGAGCGGTGGCCGGCGCTGGGAGGACACTGGAGCCCTCGGCCAGTTCCACCCCCTGCTCTCCTCTTGGGACCTTTGCGCTTTCCGCACTAATTGCCGCTTCGTTTTTGCCTCGAGAAATGCTTGTCTAACACAGGTACGGTGTCTGCTCATTCCGTTTCTTTCTGTTTATAATGTTTCTTGAATGTTACCAGAAACACACGAGCAAAAAAATGGCTGAGTCGTTCAGTATTTAAAAAAGAAAAAGATGATTCTTTGAATTTTTTCCTGAAGTCATAAACATAATTTTGCATTTAGTAAATATGTTAGTGTTTTGAAAGTAAAAATTTGAACTACATATGAAAGTTTCGTTAGTTGTCCCATCACAGCTCGTGTGTAAGCTGTTTTGAATCCCAGACTGGTGAGGGCTGGAAGCTCCCCCAGTGCCACCCCCACCAGAGCAGGGGCACCTCCAGCAGTGGCACAGGACGGCGTCCAGGCGGGTTTGGGATGGCTCCAGAGGGGGAGACTCCCCCACCTCTCTGGGCAGCCTCTGCCACTGCTCT
>NW_009647747.1:770135-778105 GCF_000708025.1 Charadrius vociferus
GCAGGCGGGCAGCGGGGTCAGCGCCATGGCGGGGTGCCACCCCGCTGCGCCGGGGCGGCGGCGCCCTGGGGACGCCCGGAGAAAATAGCAGAAATCCTCATAAAAGGAAGAGATTTCTTTGTTTGCGGCTGCTTTTGATTTGGGGATGTTTGCCTTGAATAATTCATGAAAATATAATCCGGTAACTTACCACCGTGCATGCGAACATAGTTATGGTGATGGAAATAAAGCTTAAAATGTTGGGTTTTCGTGTCTCGCAGCCCTGCTAAAAAAGAATCCCTTTTCAATTCGGTTGATGGCAAGATCTGAGCAGTCTGGGGCTTTGTGTTACTGAAATTGTGTCACAGGTTGAACACAGATCATCGTTTGTAGAAGATTTTGTAGTAATTATCAGCGGTGGAGCAAACTGCTGGCCTAAATGCGCACTCCAAATCTGGTTACTTTATTTTTACGCTTACAGGTGAAATAGGGTGCTAGTGAGAGGAGTTTTATCATCTGCTTGAAGACAAAAGGAAAAACGGGAGGTATTTTAACTGTAATAATAGGAAACAAACCCATTTGGTTGGTTGGTTTGTTTTCCTTCCAGCACGTTTTTATTTTGTTTCAAAGGAAGGCGGTTGTATGTACCGACTGAGAAATTACACCTCATGATTAATAGAATGATGGATGTCAAGGATCACCTTTTTTAACAAATAATAAATCAACATTTATATACGATAGGTTTTTTTCCAGTAAAATCTACAAAATGAGTATCCCTTATTTAACAAGGTGTCAATTATTAATACTACCGGTAAAACGTTGCCTCAAAGCCAGTTATCTGCGTTTCAGTATTTTCCTTTGGTTTGTGTTGTTGCTGTTGTACAGATGTGCCTGTTAACCTGGGAATTCTTCTCAATATTTTCAAAAGATAGATTTATTGATTATAATATTTAAAATTTTTAAACTGTTCTGCATTTAGGCTTCCTTTCAAGCCAATATCTTATTTCAGGAGGTTTGGATTTTTAGTCTGTTTTTAAAACATTAAATCGGAATGAAAATTGTGGCCCTTTTGTATTACATCATGAGAATCCCAAACACGTTTGGTTTTTTGGGTGGTTTCTTTTTTTACTATAATTCAACGTAGAGATCAGGTTCTTTCTCTTTTTCTCTTTTCTATTAAATTATTTATTAAATATTTTCCAAGCGTTGCTGGCTATTCCCAGCGTCCGGCAGCAGCGACGCCGGAATTCATCCGGGTTCCCGGGCGCTTTCCCGCGGCGGCAGCGGTGCGCGGTGGGGAGCGGGGCCGAGCAGCGTCCGTCCTTCCCATGGCGCTATTGATTTGCCCTTCAGCTGTTTGCAGCGCGCGGAACCCAGGGCCTTGTTGTTGATTATCTACACAATGTCTCGGGGAAGAGTATTGACCCATTGCCGCGTACTGCCTATGGCTCTTGATTTTTCACACCGTCTCCATGACGCTCGCAATAAAACATACTCTCTTAGTGCCGCGCGGCTCCGGAAGCCGCCGGTCCGCCCCTGGAAGAGCTGCCGCCTTCTGGAGAGCGTTTTGTTCGAGGGGACGAGGCGCTGGAGCGGGTTGGGGCCGGGGGTCGGGCTGTGGTGCTGCGGGTGGCAGGGAAGGGTTAGGCAGGGCTCCCGCGGCACCGCCTGCGCAGCGTTTGAACCGTCAAAAGAATTCGTGAGGGCTTCAAAGAGAAGAAAACAAACGAACAAACAAAACCCCACAAAAAAAAACCCAAAACAAACAAACAAACAAAAAAACCCAACAACAAAAAAAAACCTGTTATGAAAAGTGAGATGGTATAAAATGTCAAGACCGATTTAAAACTTTAAACGCTTTGATAAGAAGTTCCAAAATAATTATGGCAAACAGAAATATCAAACAGCTGCTTTGGTTTTAGCTGGTTAAGTCACCACTTTCTCTTAAATTCTGTAATTTAGAATTTGCTGTTAAATAGCCGTGGCTTGGAGGAGATTACGGGGAGGAATGCTTTCCAATAGGGTCGTCTTTTACACCGATATTATTTTACACTGTGCTTTACATTATCACTATGAACTGCCACTTTGGGGGGGATTTCTTTGTCTTTTCCAGAAATAGAACTGTTCCACAATAAGCAATCTTCTAGTATTACACTGCGCTAGGAACTCTGTTCCGAAGCTTACATTAGAATTATTTAAAATACTCCCTGAACTCTGGCGTATTTTCATACAATATTTGCTGTTGAATCCCTTTAGCGTTCTCCGCTGCTGGAGGAGTGGTGGGTTTGTGACCAGGCTATTTTGAAACCCTTCAAGAGCGCGGTATGCCAAGAGAGATGCCGGGACGTAAAGGCCGCGTTGGAGGGTTTCCTGGCAGCGCTCCGCGGGATGCTGAGCCCTCTCCGCTCCTGGGGAGGACCCACCTTTCCTGCAGGGGCAGATTTATTTAATTTTTTTTCCTCTTTTTTAATCGCGCCTGGTGCCGTATCCATCAGAGTGACATCGGCGGTCTCCAGAGCGGCATTTGGCAGTTCAGCGTGTATTCATCACTGGTGATGTCTCTCTCAGGAAAGCGAAATTGTAAATGGAGGGAGGCGATGAGTGGCGGCTGCCGGGCTGGGGGGAGGAGGGAAGCGAGAGGGGGGTCTCGGCCATCGTCGGGGCTGACCTCCTGCGTGGGGCAGGGCGCCCAAATCCACCATCCCTGGGCAAGGTGCGTCTCTGCGAGAGCGGCTCGTCTTCAGCTTAGGTTTTCCACTAACGGAAAATCTGCCAGAATCATCATAATTCGTTTTGGTTGTTAATAATTTTCATTATGAAAGCTATATTTTGGTTCTAGTTTGACTTTGCTTAATTTCAACTTCTGACCAGTAGGTCCTATGTGACATACAAATTTGCGTAAGAAGTTGTTAATTTACTTTCTGCATGCGAGTGCTCTGGACGTGATCAGAGTCCCACCGTCGTACTTCATAAACCAAAGGGATGAGGCTCCTCGGGATGCTCTCAAGGATCGTGCTCTTCAGGTTTTTCCTCCCCAGCCCCAAACCCCCTCGGTGTTCTCCTGGAGCTCCACCAGCAGCAGCTTTTACGCGGCTTTTGGATGAGGACAGGCCCTTTTGGGAGCCCAGGAGAAATGCACCAACTCAGCAGTTTTTCTGTTTACAGCTGCATTCCAAACCACATCGATTAACGGGTGTTTCATCCATCTAACAGCCAACCTGTTCATTACGCATCATTTTCCGTTCTCACGGCAATGTATAAGACTGTACCAGGTACCTCTCAGGAGCCACATCAGCTTTGCCTTTCCTCACCCGAACCAGGCGTTTCAGTAAGCTGGCCTGAAACACCCTCTTTTTTTATAAAACTACGTTGCTGACAATGTTTCTATTATATTTATATAAACATTTCATTAGCATCAAGTTCCTGTGAACCGTAGGTTTCTTGGGGGGTTGCATCAGGTAGGGAAGCTTTGAATTATTCGGGTCTTTCCCTTTGCTCTTTAAGGTCCAGTTTTGGTGTAACTAATGCCATGAGCTCTCTTCCTTCCCCTGGAACACCCGTGGTTTTCTAATGACTTGGTGGGAGTCGGTGTTAACGAGCTGGGAGCTCTGGGGCTGCTTCGCTCAAAGCTCTGATGTTTGGCTACAATTATCAGTGCACGTTTTACAGGAGATTTTTTTTTATTTGGAAAAGCAAGGGATTCTGTTACAATTTATTCTTTTGCCTGAAGAGAAAATTGAGCAATTTTAAGGCAGTTTCTGGCAATACCTGGTAGTGGGTTTGAATCAGTCTTTAATCTTGCATATCAGTTCTGGTTTTGCCAGGAAAAAGACTTTAATTATCCTTTTGGTCCTCCAGTGTCTTCATGTGCCTCTTAGAGGTTGAGACCGAGACCTTGCAATGGGCTAAACGGTGTAACAGGGGTTCGGTGTAGGAAAGGGAGTGCAGATTCGGTGTTTTGACAATAACTTGTTGAATCAAAATGCAAATATGTTCTGAACTGGTTGTTGGTTTTACATCCGTTGTCATGGCCTGGTACACTTGAGGAGTTAATGCCCAAGAGGTAAAAATATTAATTTTTTTTCCCCCTGAGGCCAGATGACTGGGTTGGGGCTGAGCTGCGATTTCGGTGGAGGCAGACAGGGTGGGTGGCTGCCTCCTGTGCGGCTGAGGCCAACAAGAACTTCCCACCGCCGCGGGGCTCCAGGGCCTCCGTGCTCAGAAGAATTCCCTGGGGAGCCGCTGAGGACGCGCTCCCGTGTACGGCAGCGGGAGGGCTGGCGTGTCCCGTGGGGCGCTGGGGGGGGGACTGGAGGTTGGTGACCAATTTCTCTGGGATAGCGCCAAAAGGTGTTGCCAGACCCTTCGGAATTTGTTGGGAGTTTTATGAAGGCTTTGCAGCCCTCTAATCCAAACGCCAGACAGGTTTTGTGTGGTTTGCTCAGCCTGACCAGCAGGGATCTGCCACCGTGGTCTTCAGCGCTGGGAAAGCTGGTGGAGGTGGTGAGGTGGGCTGGGGCCGTGCGGGGCTTTTTAAGGTAGTGAATATAAACAGCCCCAACTTTGTGCTCACACGTGGTTTGGCTGATGCCCTCTCTGTTTCCATGCTCCACCAAAACACTGCTCCAGCCCAGAAAATTAGACGTGCGCGTTCTTTGGGAAATTCCCATTCTGCTTGTTCGTGTCACTTCTGACAAATTTCCGCGGATTTCTATTTCTGGAGCAACTGATGGAGAGCTAAAAGGGAGAATGCATGGCTGAATCGCCTCTCCTTCGCAGCCAGGTTGTAGTCGGGTTGCAGATCGCTCGTGCTGTGCTCAAAAATGAAAAGGCGGTACAAAATGTTTACAACCTCATTCTGTGCCTCGATTCTGTTTTGAAAAGAAATTACCATAAAAAAAGGGCTGAATAAGAAGAACAGCTTCAACAGAAGGGCTGCTAGGGGATTAGCCTCATGCATGTATATTTTTATCCTTTTTTTGTCTGTCTTTCTTTATCTATGTGATCTCATCTGGCTTTTATTCCGGGTACCAGAAAGCTGCCGACATTTCGATAGACAAATACTTGCGGGCGATGTCTCTCTCGTTGCTGTTGGTGGTTGGGCGCGGGGTTGTCGTTTTTCAGGCTGAGCTTTCACTGGACCGCGCGTGGTTCTCCCTCCTCGGTGCGTGCGAGTCCCCCGCAGAGGTTTGGGGTTGGCGGCGCGGCGGCTGGCGGGGTGTCTGATGGCGCGAAGGTGCTCTCCGCGTCAGCCCGGCCCTTGCGGCGGCGTTTGAAGCGTATGCAGAGCTGCCTTTAACCGAGTCAGAGTTATCAGGTATTGCAAAGGTTAAGCTTTATCAGCTGCACAAAAAAAAAAAGGTTGAGGTTTCATCAAAAACTTCCATCCTCACGACCTGTCGACCACAATTTGATGATGATTATTGATTATTTCACAGCCTTTCACTCACTCTGGCACTGCGGCCAGCCTTGATATACAGATAGGGCTGCAGTCCGGCTAAAATAAGACTCCATCTTGATAATGGACTGAGATGAGATACTGTTATTTGATAAAGATAATTGATGTTTCACAGTGAATTGGAAAACAGTTCTGAGTGCAGCGCATCTGTGGCTGCTCCATCTGCAAATGTGGCCTTTGTTTACCAAACCTGGCGGAAGAGACGCCGTTAAAACCGCTGGCTGCGCTGGGCGCACCGTGTCAGCACGGCCGGCAATTTGTAACCGAAAAGAAACCGCTTCCACTGAGAAGCGTGAGTTGTAATTTTGCAGTCACGATGAAGTTTCTCGACCGTGTGTGTAGCTTAGCGTGCTTCTGCTGAGATGCTCTGCAGAGCTTGTTTCTTCGCTTGGGATGTACTTGATGATTTATTGCAGGTGAGCTGGTGCCCCAAAAATCCTTCTCTTTTTTTCTTTTTATGTATCCGTACTTGGCATTTAAATTCGGCAAAATGCTACTCGAAAAAGTTGAAATTTGTCAAGGGAAAATAAGGCATAGCATGGGTCTAGATTTCTTCTCTCTCCTGAAGTTTTAGCTTATTAATTGAAAACGCAACGCATGCTTGCGGGCTCCCATCTACGCCTCTGTTGACTACACATGTGCAGCCCCCGGTTTTGAATCGATTAAGGTATCGCTCATCGCAAGTTCTGTTCGCCCAAGTTCTTTCAGTCCTATTATAACCTTTGTAACCCTTAATTAAGCAATAGGAGCTGGCAGGGAGTGGGGTTATCATGAGCTAATGACACCCCGAGTGTGCAGCGTGGCACAAGGTTCATCTGCGTGCTGCTAATCCTCCGGGGGAGTGATTATCTCATGATAAACGTGCCACGCTGCAGCTCGGTGGTGCCGCCGCAGTGTGCTCCTGCTGCTGCCGGCGTGCCTGAGTTACGCTTCCCGTTCCAAACGTCATTTTTTCCCATTGATTTTACAAACGGACGGGTTTGAGGTTTTCTGAAGTGACTTACATACCGTGCAGAGTCATGACCCAGGAGACGTGCCGCTTTATTTTATTTTTTTTTTATTATTTTTAAAGAAATATATTTATTAAGAATACGCTCACCAAAAAAAGATGCGTAGTCATTTTTGCTAGGCTGGAAGCCGTCTCAGCAGGTTGGATGCAACTAAAGGTTCGTGTTACATTTAAAACAAATAATATTTTGCGTAAGATTGTGAATTAGCATTGACATGCAATTTAAATTCCTTTCTTTAGAAGCGCATTAGTACAGAAAAAGAATGATAGTCTGCTACTTTTTTTCAAATCGAAGACTAAATCAGTGTTACCAGACTGTAGACGTATTTCAGGTAACTAGATTTTAGGATACACGATTGTTATTGACGTTGGAACGGTGGGAAAATGTTAATGTCTGAAAGTTGCTTAGTAATATTTTGCTCATCGGAGTCTCTAGCGCTATTTTATAGTCAAAACAGATTTAGTGTCATTTTTCATTGATTATAATCGTGACAATCCGTAAGTGTCCTTTTTGGGGGGGCTCATCCTCGTTGTGCCGGTAAGCAGCGGGCGTTTCATCCGGCTGTGTCCGGTGCGTGGCGCAGAGGCTGCGGGAGGCGCGGCGGGAGCCTGGCCAGCAGCTCTTTCGCTGGCCGTGCCTGAAGCCCCCAAACTTTGGGGTTGCTGGGATGATCTCCGTGTAAAGTTACGGCGGGTAAATTCTTGCTGGGTAACAGCGTCCCGGCCAAAATCCCCCAGTTCATCCATCCATACAAGCTATCCAAAAAAAATTTCTTTTCCTTTAGAAATGTCTTTGGGTATATAATGAGAGACTGGCCCTGACACAGCCGCTAATCTTGGGTACAAGCCCGAGACCCGGGGCTCCCTGCTGCCGTGGCGGCCGCTGGGCTCCCTGCCTCCGGGGCTGAAGCCTTTTTCCCAAAATACTCTCCTCTTCCCACCGAGAGGGCTCGAACTGAACAGGTCCATCAGTTTCATGGGGAAATACCAGTCTGCCTCCAGTACTGTTCTCATTTTTAGGGGGGTTTTGGCTGTCGGCTTCAGCCTGGGTGATGCGAGCCCTGTCTTTGGCTCTGTTTGCATTCTATTTCCAGCGCGGGAGAGCCTCCCGGCAGGAGGAGGGCAGCGTGTGTGGGGCAGACCCCTTTTCCCGATCGGCCGCGGTAGCGTTTCCCCGAGCAGCATTTCTCACCAGCATTGAGCTGTAGGTTACACAGGGTTGTATGTGCGGCTGTGTATTTTGAGGTGTAATTTATGACAACTTTGTCTCCTGTAAAGAAACCTGCTGCAGCCCGTGTCATTGCTGTTACTGGTGCGGCCACCTGTACGCCCAGGGGTTCCCAGGCCCCGGCCACCCGCCGGGACTTGCGGTCGGATCCGTGTTCCCTGCGAGCGGAGAGCGGCTTGGTGAAGGGCACACAGTATAGTCGAGAAAACCGTAAAGTATTCTTTTTTCCCCCTGATGAAATCTTGGGTTTCATCACACATATTTAGAACTGCGTTTCGTAGAGGTAGTTGTAACTG
>NW_009647747.1:778409-788718 GCF_000708025.1 Charadrius vociferus
GTTCCCTCACTGGAGGCGGGAAAGGGAGGGGGGGGGAGCCGCTGGGCTGCGGAGCGAATGCCGGCGTGCCGTCCTCCGAGCGCCTGTGCACGTGCGTTTAGCGCCGTGTCCTTCTCTAAAAATGCCCCCTTGGGCCCTGCCGGTGGTGCAGAGGGCCGGGCTGCCGGGAACGCTTCGCTTCGGCTTCGTTGAGAACCTGGCTCACGTAAGCGACAGCGAAGTTCAGAAGGGAGAAGGCATAGTAATGCAAGCGGGGCAGGAACAGGAGGGGACGTGCTTTGCTGCGCCGGGACTTACCCGCACTGCCATTTTCGTCTCCTCGTTGGTACAGATGCGAGCCCTGTCTTTGGCTCTGTTTGCGTTCTGTTTCCAGCGCGGGAGAGCCTCCCGGCAGGGGGAGGGCAGCGTGTGTGGGGCAGACCCCTTTTCCCGATCGGCCGCAGTAGCTTTACCCTGAGCTGATTTTTCTAACCGCGTCCGATAATACAGTTGAGGGATTTTATTCATTTTTACTGTAACAAGAAACGGTCTTATCCTGTCAGCAGCAAATCCCAGCTACATTGGGGATGCAGCAGCGAAGCAGCCGCTTTTTTCAAGTTTCTCAAATGTCTTTTAAACCCGGTGTTTAATTATGCCCAGTTGGTTAGCCGGTGGTAATTTAGCAGCATATTTTATGAGAGTAAGCTCTGCTGATGCGCTTCTACAAGGGAGGCTGGGGGGGATTTAGCCAAGGTGCGAATTTACAGCACGCTAACTCCTCCGCATTAACTCTCCGCTTGGATATTGTTGATCTGCACCAAACCTGTCTCTGTGCCCGGCAGATAAATCTGCTTCGCGCATCCAAATATACGCATTAAGCTACAAGTAACAAACGCCAACGGAGAGCGCTCCCGTGCAGCCAGGCGAGCGCACGATAAATTCATCCCGTAACCGCGCTCCGACTTGCCGGCCTCACTGGGCAAAGCGATGAGGCCTCGGGAATCGCAGGGTTTGCTTTTCAGGTCACGCCGGTCAGCAGCACTAGTTTGCTAAAAGGCAGGTTTTTCTTCTTTCTGTGCTTTTTTTCTGGTTGCTTCGGAGAGTGGTTTAAAGGCGCTTGCCTGTTCTGCCTTTGCGGCGCGCCGCGTTTGCGGGCGCAGGAGCATCTCGCCGGGGGCGGGAAGCGGGGGGAGCGCTGAGCCGGGACGGAGAGCCCAAGCGCGGGGATCCCCACTGCCCTGGATAATCAAAGTGAGTAAAAATTAAATAAAAGATAGATTCGACGGCAGCTTTCTACGTAACTCTTATGCCTTAGCGAAGAGTGTAATCCAGTCCACTGAGGGTTTTCTTCTTTTTGAAGCGGTACAATTCGGCATACAGCAGTCCAATAGACCGGGAAAGGTTATTAAAGTCGCTGCCCAGCCTGGGGGGCCGCGAGCCCCCGCTGGGTCCCAGCTCTGTCGCAGCGCCGCGGCAGTGCTGTCCCTGGGAGCAGTGACAGATTTTAGACTGAGCTCTGTAAAGGAAATTGAGTTGCCATGTATCTAAAATGATATCTAATTTAGCTGTTGCTTCCTATTCAGGCGCTGTTTCCCATACAAAAAGTGACCTTGACTCTTCTTTCCCCCCCCTCTATAAAAAGGTTTTTTCTTCAGGCGCGGCTAAAGCAGTTTCAGGAGTTGTGCTGGACCCATCCAGCTGGGGAGGGCGATAAGGAGTTCACTGGTTTTTCACATTGTTCTTCCAACTCTCATAGAAAATAATTTCTCAGAAATGCTATTTTTGTTACGGAGGGAATCCCTGGATTCCCCCGCGCAGATCTGGCAGCGTTTCGCCAGGTGAGTTGTTGTCAGTCACCCCTGTGTCTAAGAGCTCTCGTCCTAAAGGACAGCTGAAACCAGAGCGGGGGCGGATACCTTTTAAAAACAAAGAGCGAGTCTAATGTTACCTCGCAATTTGTAACTTGCAAAATCACATTTAATTTATACGCCGTGTCTTAAGTCGAAACGGAGCACCAATACGCATTAAATGGTGACGGTTTCTCCCTGTAGGGAGGTGGGTGGCAGAGTGCGCTGGGGGGGAGCACACGGGGGTCTCGCCAGCGTTCCCAGTTGGGTAAGGTGGGTCTCGAAGGAAGCATACGGTATTCAAATAAATTTTTCAAAAAGTGAAGAAGCCGCTGTGTTTTTTCAAGCGCAACGACCTTGCATCACCCAGTGTAAACCAGCGTACGCAAACCGCTTGTAAGAAAGATAGAAACTTGTAAGAAAACGTTCTCCAAAAATGTTGAAATCGAGGAGTGGGATTTCCGATTTCCGCTTGTTTTGATGATCTCGGTGCTGACGCTTGTGACCCTTGGACGAGGCCGCCACGAACCAGCAGCAGGAGGCAGTTCTGCGGCAGGTGACCGTTTGCCCCAGAACTGCAGAAGATCTGGGAGTAGGGCTGGTGCTGATTGGAAAATGAGAGCGAGGAGCGGGGAAAATCGGAAGGCTGGCTTCAAAACTGACAGCGGAGTTGCTTTCCCAGCGTCCGCAGGGCAGAAGACACTTCTAGAAGGATAATTAAGTCCCCAAACCCCACCGTCCTGGCGGGAAGCTCTGATCTCGTTAGCTTTTCCTCTGCCGTCGGAGTTGCCGAACGCTTTTCTTTAAAGTCTCGGGTCACTTGGGAATTACGGATTTGTGTGTTTTGCAAGTGCATTAAAGGCTCCGAAGTCAGAGGTTAAAAATACTCTGGTGCTCCAAATAAGACTGTGACATTGTTCTAACTAGTTTTCTTTAAAACTTGGGTGAGTAAAGCTGGAGCTGGAAGGGAAGAGCTGCACCTCGCAGAACCGTTTGAGGATGAGTGCTCCTGGCTGTGCCAGAAATCCCATCGCTCTCACGGTTTCAGCTGTACGGGCACAGCTTAGAAGGAGCGTTAGCAGAGAGGGAATATCACTTTTATTAGTGATTTAATTTTTTGCGTATCTTCACAAAATACTATTTAAAAATATGGAAAAAATCTTAAGCACTTTCTTCTTCCATTTTGAGTGGTGGGAATATCCTAATCATACTTGGAATTTTAAATTATTTCTTTATTTTCAATTCTTTTCCTAGAAGTCAAAGCGTAAAGCTTAGCCTATGAGCTGTTGGAACTTCTTTTAAAAAAGTAATTGTCAAGATGGTGCGGATCTCACTAACAATACCAGGTTGTCTGACACGTACTCACGCAGCTATCCTGAGGTCACATTGCAGTGTTATGAACCTTTAAATAAAGTACGGTGGCATTACTTTCCCAGAGGAAAAAAATCACTGCTGATATGGCAGAGAAACGGGTTTATGCGTTGGGGGGGCAATTAGTCGCCCTGTGGATTTTGGTGGTCCACGTGAACATCTTGACCTGGCAAGTCCGTTCCTGAAGTGCGCGTGTGGAGGTGGGGACGGTCCCGCAGATCCGCCCGCGCACGTTTCTTGCAGCGCCGGTTTGGGGGAAGAGAAGGTGAGTTCTGAGCTCTTGCGCGCAGCGTCAGGCAGCGGTTCGGAGCGGGAGCCGTAGATTTGGGGACGGTTTTAACCCATCCCGTAACACTCGGGCGGCTGCAACCGCCGGCTCGTCTTTTCTGGCTGAAGTTTGGTGGAGAAGGAAGCCGCCTCGTTTTCTGCTTGTCGTTTGCCCAGGAAGTAAAAGCAAATTGTAATGAGGGAGTCGCAGCAGGAGAACAAATGAGACGCAGGTATTGACTTGACAGCCCGCCTGCCGCTCCAGCGAGAAATGTGGTTTATACGCGGCCGTTCAAGGGCACTCTCCGCTCCCGCTGAATGGCGCCTGTCACACCGCGCACGTGAGCGCTGAGTAAGTGTAGTGCCTGATGCAAAACTGGGTTACTGTAAGGTTCAAAATTGTTTTATTAACTTAAAAAATGTAATACATGAGCTTTGACTTTATCTTGATATGATTGAGAAGCCACTTGAAGGACAGGGAGATAATTAATTTAAGGATGCAAATATACTCTTTTTCTCAGTAGTCCTGAAATTTTTACTGCAGTTATTAGTATTCCTGGAACTAACATAGAAATTAAATTATTAAAGATACTGAAAGTGGTTTAAGTTAATAGTATTTTAGATAGTTCCTCTAAATTGCTTGGACAGTAGGGATTTCTTTTTTAAAGTGCTCATAAAAAACTCTGAAGAATCTTGAAAGAATTTACTTCTGGTGTGAAAAATGAGATCCGATTTCGGATGTCTTTTCAGGTGAAGCCGTTCAGTTTTGTGTAACTCTGTTTTTACAACAACCCAAGGCTGAGGATGCCCTGCCCCTGCCTGTCCCCTCGCCGTGGCTGTGGGACGCCTGGCCCGGCTGTGCGTGGTCGCGCTAGCTGGCCCCTGCGGGCTGCGGAGCCCAGAGACCTTTGGCCCATGAGCGTGAGAGGCACAGCTGTACCGCTGCTGTGGGGAACCAAAGGTCAGGAAGGGAATGGCAAATGGGGGCTCCGGCCCGCTGCTGAGACCCCACGGACCTCCTCCATTGTGGGTACCGATCCCAAGTGCCTATATTGGGAAATAAGTAAACTTGTCACGTGGAAGTGTGATGTGAAGAACCAGGGAGCGAAAGCAGACAGATGCGCGGGAGCCCAGGAAGGAGTGCTGCTGCAAAGAGAGATAAGATTCGCGGGCTCCGAAGGAGGAAGAAAAATGGGTCCTGGGCACAGTACATCGCAGGCCGGCGAAGGTGATGTTAATCTCCCTGTGCCTGAAGTGAGAGCAGGCGAGCAGGCACCGCGGGGGATTGTCGTAACCTTTGCGGCCGCCGTCGTTAAGTGTTTATTTTTATACATTCACTTCATAGGTCTGCCATTTTTATCGTTATCTCGAGGGCTGATATTTATTCCTCTGCATAGTTTGGGCTCTCTATACGTTCTGCAGGGGGTTTTGCACCCTGTGTTAGCATTAAAATCCAACTTGGAATTTTTCCCTAAAAGAGCTGGAGCGAGTGTTTTCCTACTGCTCCGCGCTGAAAGCGGGCACGTGGTTTTCAGGGTGTTGCGGCAGCGGCTGCGCTGGTGCGGCTCTCCCGTGGGGGTTCTGGAAGGGCGGCGCTGCTGGGGACGCCCCCGGCGTGCTGCTTCCCACCACGGGATTCTTTTGTTTCGCTAAGGTACCCCTAGAGATTGGGGATATAAATATCTAATAATAAAGGTGGTAAAGCATTAGTATGTCTCTATAGCAGTACTGAAGTTGCTGTATCAATTTAGACTATGCATTTCAGTATATTTATGAAAATAAAATTGCTGCAGTGATACAGCGATTATTTTTTTGTGTCACCTTTAAGAGAATATTGCAGCTCAATGTAGAGTTTACCAAATATTGGACTTGGAATTAGGTTGTCGTAGCTTCAGTATATCATGTGTTACAGGACGGCGACGGTGGCAGGTGCAGAAGTCAAATAGTCTCCCAGGAGCATCCTCCCATTAAAAAACAATTGCTCGGGCAGAGGGAAGCTGCACACAGCTGCACGTCGTCCCACCGTCTCTGCCGTTCACCATTAAGACTATTGCCAAAGCAGCATCGCACGGATTTTTGCATACTTTTTGCTGTGGGTTAATGCCGCTGCCTCGGAGCTGAGAAACTGCCACCCCCGGGAGCGGGCGCGTGCTGCGCGTTCGCTGGCGACGCGTTAGCGCTGTAACCCGTCAGCGCAGCCTTCAGCGCCGCAGCAAACCGCTGCCAGCCGGGGCACCGAAGGCGTGGGTGCGGGCAGAATGGGTTGAACGAGCAGCAATAACTTGGTTTTGTTCCGCTTACTCATCGGCCTCGGAAGGACAAGAGGAGCGTTGCAAAGCGCGTGTTTAGATAGTGCACTAAAATATAAATCTTGGCTTGAAAGGATTAGCATCAATTAGAGAAGCACTTCCTTTAAATAACAAAGCAGATTAATTCCCTTAAGGATCGTACTTATTGGAACGCATTTTCAGTAGTGAAAAGAGCAACAAGTGTGCTAGTACTATTGATTTTTTACCTTTGTATTACCAAAACATATTTTATTGACAAGTATTACTTGCTTGTTAAGTGCTAAAGAGTTTGATGCGTCTAAACATCGGATCGTCTAATTAATTGCCCTTTCAAACTTCCATCCTGGGCTGCGGTGATTAGATTAAAGAGAGAGGTTTGGGGTTCTACTGGAGTTCCCTCGCCGTTCACGTGATAAGCAAGAAATGAATATATTAATGGGTTCTTAATACGTAAGACTAACTTTAGATGCAGCGTGCCAATATATGTAGGTCTTCATCTTTTAACATCCCAGTGATGGGTACAGGAGCACTACTCTTATTTTCGCAGGCTAATTTTATTCAGTTTATTCTTTTTGCCACGCAGTTAAGCCCTGCCAGTTTAACGTTGGCCCAGAGTCTCTTAATGCAGAAAGAGTGGCTATTATGTTTTTTCAAATAAATACTTCGTGGGCTTCGTATACCAGCGCCGGAGCCCGTCCTGGGGCCGCATCCCTGGGGACCGCGCTTCCCCGCGGGATGGAGGAGGCCCTCGGCGCTGACGGCTGCGGGAGAGGCTCCCGGAGCTGCGCCGGTGGGCTGTAGGGTGGGGGGGGAGGTGAGCCCCCGGGGGTTGCCCGGTTTAAGATCTCCAAAGTGTTAGAGAACGCAGGAGAAATGAGTCTCCGTCTTGTGTAAAGCATCTGCGTACCGTGCGGTTGTTAAACTGTAACCTCCAGTAACGAGTAAATGAAATCTTAACGGTGACCCTGGCCATGGGATAAGTGAGTCATTTTTCACGGTGTTTCTGGCGTATGTGTTTATATTGTTGGTGTGAAAAGCAAGTAGTTAAGGCTGGTGAGAGCGCAGCTGCCTGGGAGGCGCAGGAGGTGCCATTCACTGAGTTCCACGAGCAAACGGCACAGCCGGGGTGGACCCGGCACTGTCCCGGCGCAGAAGGGTGTCTGGCAGGTCCCGGCAGCTCCGCCGCCTTTGCCAGGCCATCGCCATTCCCTGTGCCTGCCGGACGGGCTGTGTAACGACGCACGCCCAGGTCCTTTGTGCTGCCATGGAAATACGTTTCAGCGCTTTGCTGGAGCGGAGAGGACCGTTTCGGTGAAACGGTTGCGTGGGCACGCAGAGGTGCGGCTGTAAAGGACGAGCCCGTACGGCTGCGGGTGGGCGGCGTTCTGCAGTCCATCCTCTGCCTCTTGGGGAGGCTTTTGCAAAAGTGTCCTTACGTTCCTGTGCCGTCAAAATGGAGTTTGTGCTTCTTACCCTTCCCTGCCCGCTGCCTGGCAAGCTGCAGGCTCCAAGACATCCAGTTCACAGCCTCCTTTGCGGGGTGTAAGTATCGGATTCTTTTAAAAATTCCCGTTAAAGACACATTTATGTTCGTATACCTGACAAATTACTTTGGTTTAAAAACTGGATTTGGCAGGGAACGTGTTCGTAGGATGATTTAATTCCGTTTTATTGGCTAAGCAGCTATTAGAACGCTTAAAAGAAATTGTCGTGGCATTTAATATTGAGCACATGTGCTTAAATCCCACCTGATGAGACGTTTCAGTGGTGTGCTTTCATATTTCGGGTTGTCTGAAGGCATTTTAGCGCCCTGAGGAACGGGCGTTCTCTGTGCTGAGCACACATCCCCCCATGTGTGCCACAGCCGGAGTTACGCTGCGTGCCGTTCCTTCAGGTGCGCGGGAGCAGCACGTGCCACCGTCCTGTCCTCCCCGACCGACGGGAACCAAGCCTGCAAAAGGGCTTTGCTCCGCAGGGGCGTTTGCCGATTGACACGACGGCAGTCAGCAGACGAGTGCTAGAATGAGAGAAGATGCAGGGGAAAATGAGGAGGTGTTTCCACGTAGTACTTTAATTTTTACTGATGGTAATAGTGTCCCTCAGTCTTCCAAAAAAGCTTTCTAGAAGTTTATGTACTCGTGCATTTGTGTTCGCTTAAAAGTCTGTTCAGCATCATCGTGGTGACGGGTAATGAATCTTCTACGTTCCTCTTCTCTCCCCCTCTTCCCAGACTATCCACGGCCATAAAGGACCGATAACGGCAGTGGCTTTTGCCCCCGACGGCCGGTACCTCGCCACCTACTCCAACTCCGACAGCCACCTCTGCTTCTGGCAGGTAGGGATGCCTCGCCGTCCGTCTGTCTGCACGCACAACGTCAGTGAACGCAGGTTTGGGACTTTGGCGCGTGCCCCTCTGCCCGGCTGTGCCCCGAGCCCCCGGGTGCCGGGCTGTGCCGCGCAGCGCCGTGTCCTCCCGTTCCCTGGTCCTACCGAGAGCAGGAAAGCTGAGATACCAACGGGATAAAGAGGGTCTGAAACAGGAGGAGAAACCGAGAAATGGGCCACTGTTTTGGGAATCATCTAGAAGATTATTTTCTTCAACATACGAGCAGTCGTTTTCTTTGTGACCTCGAGTGGGCAGGGATATTTTTGTCAGTTGTAGGCTGCTGCCTGCATTCCCCAAGCAGGACGTTTTTCCTTCCTTCAAACGGCTTTAGGCTTAAAAAAATGGTATTTGGAAGCAACTGATCTGATCAAGCAGTGTGTGCTATCAAAATCATTGAGTCCTACAGTAATCAGACAATGAAACGGAACTCGGCGTGCCCATAAGTACCAGTTACGCTCTTTAACACACTTCCCCAGTTTTCTGTGCCATTCAGTAGTTCCACAGGTGCCATAAAAAATCACTGAATTATTATCCATCACTATATTGTGTGCTTTCTGAAAGGGTAAATGAGAATAGCAAGAATCTTCATCCGTCAGTTACGTTTATTCAATTGAAGTGCTCGGGGAAGATCTGGAAAGCAATCAGCCCAGGTCTGTTAGAATTGGCAGGGGAAAAAAAAAGTCAAACACGAGTTTTAAATTGTCGTCTGCCACGCTCCTCCAGGTGTATAAATGTTCACGTGAAAGTGGCTTTTACACAAAGAGTTAAATATACCTACACATTTAGTTTTAAAATGTGACCTCGTGCACTAGTGATTTTTCCCTTCTGTGTTCTGTTTGGCACTATTATTAATGCAGGAAAATCAGTAACATTAGTCATCTTAAAAGGGTTATTACTCAAGATGATTTAAATTGTGAAAATGTCAGTGGTGCTTGCATGCTCCCTGCTAGAGATGCCGTGATTTACACTCTCTGACACCGCTCTGCTGCCGAGAAGAGCCAGGAAAAAGTAATGGCTTGTACTTTGTACTGATCAGAATTCAGGACGTGGCATCGGCAATAACACGCCTTAAATGTCCCCGGGTTTGCCAAGGTTTCGCGGGGCACGTCTCAGGGATGCAGCCGGCCGCCTGCTGATGGAAATCCTGGGGTTGCGATGCGTGAGGATGGAAAGGTTTTCGAGAGTAAAGCAGCGTTTCAGAAAGTGTAGGACTTGGTGTGTCTCGGTGGGTTAGATCAGAGAGTCTCCTATTTCAAACGGTGGAGCTAGAGAAGGTGCATCAGCAATAATTGGCCTGCTTTCCGACGAGCAGAACTCAACACCTCGCGTCCGAACGGCCTCTTCAGCTACCCGACACTGCAGAAGCTCTTGGGTTTTTCTGTTCGTACCTATCGTGACGACTGCTCTTTACTCTGCAGATCTGCGGTTCTAGTGGGTTTTTTTAATTTTATTTCTAATAATATTCTAGCATAAATACAGTCTTATTAATATCTCTTTTTTTCCTTACATTCCGAATGCGTACGCTTACGCGTAACGTGCCTTTATAAATTGCCCGTGAGGAGCACAGTAAGACATTCCCACCGAGTCCGTCAGGTCTTCCATCGTGCACGGTTGGGTGTCGTGGCCATAAACCACCGCCCCGAGCACCCAGCGCAGTGCTGCCCTTCCCTTAACCGGCGTTGCTTGGCCCGACGCTAGCACGATTTTAACGTAGCCCGCTTTGAGACAGCGCTGGTCCCGGGGGTGGCGGGTGGTGAAGTCTGGGAGGTCTGGGAGGAGGTGCGGGTGCGTGTGGCGGGGGGGGTCCCTCCCCAGCAGCCCGCGGGCAGGGCGGCTCACCCGCGGGTGTCTCCGCAGATGAACACCTCTCTCCTGGGGAGCATCGGCATGCTGAACTCCGCGCCCCAGCTCCGCTGCATCAAAACCTTCCAGGTGCCCCCCGTGCAGCCGGCCTCGCCGGGCTCCCACAACGCCCTCAGGCTGGCGCGGCTCATCTGGACCTCCAACCGAAACGTCATCCTCATGGCTCACGACGGCAAGGAGCATCGCTTTATGGTCTAGGGTAAATCCCCCACGCTAGAAACCCGTTTCTGTGTCAAAGTTCCGTGTCATTCTCCCTCTCGCTGTCCGCTCCTCGCACCCGTGCCCACGCCGGTGCGCGCAGACGGCCG
>NW_009647747.1:789038-796966 GCF_000708025.1 Charadrius vociferus
AGGCCGCGCTGCCGCGGGGTGGGGAGGGCTCGAGCTTCGGGGGGGATGGCCTGTGTTCTGATCCGCAGGGGAAGTTTCCTCGTACCAAGTCTCGGTTTTCAAGGGAGTGGGAAGTGCTGCCGTGCCCGGTCACTGTTGGCTGTAGTCTGGAAGAAAGAATAATGGTCCACATGTAAATAAAAAAAAAAAATCACTTGAAGATGGAATAGCAAACTTGAAAAAAGGAGTATTTATATATAAAGGTGTTTTTTGCTACCAATGCAGGTATTTATTTAAAAAAAAAAAAAAAAGACAAAAAGCTTTTTCTTGCAAAAGCCGCTCCCATTTGTGCCGGGCCGTGCGGGGCAGCACAGCCCGCCCTGCGCTGCTGGCACTGCCGCCGCTCCTGGAGGGGGTCCAGCGGGGACCGGAGGGGAAGGACACCGGCCCCGGGGGGAGGCGGCACAAATGGCATCGGTGGGGAGCGATTGTGGCAGGAAACGCGATGGCGAGTGGGTAGAAGGTAAGGTATTTGAATGGGTAGATTGAAACATTTTCTTCAGTAGGAATATTCCTGTGTAACATCAGCTGTGACTGTGTTTCCCTCTTCTTACATATCTAATTTTGTGAAATATTTAATAGTGTGACAGTATGCTGGTTTATGCTCACAGTAAAGAAAAAAAATCTCTAAAATACTATTTTATTTAAACTTATTGATGTATATGTTTGTATAGCTTTTTCTTTGCCATTTTTGTCTGAAAAGCTCGCAGAAGTAAGAAAGCTGTCTTTACATAATGAAGTGAAAATGGTACTTAGAGAATCTTCCCTTCCCCAAAAAGGAATAAATGAATTTTAAAAGTGGCTTCTAAATGTAAAAAGCATTGATTTTTTTTTTAAATTTTTTTTTTTAGGTGGTCTGTGTAGTATACTGTACATGGAAGTGAGATTTACAGTCCACAAGCTACATATCTGTTTGCTGTTAAAAAATAATTAAAAAAAATACTAAAAAGCAAGAAATTAAGACCATTAGGAATGTTTAACACAAACTGCCGTAAAGTTTAATCTTTTCTCTGGCGGGAATGTAGTGTATAGTGGAGAACTCTGTAGTAGAATAATATCAGGGTCTTTTCTAAGTGAACTACTGCAACATGCATGTATATTGTGTTTATACAGATGTATATGTAACCTCAGAGATTAAACGTCAAATAAATACAAGAAAATCGCAAAGAGAGGAGAGGCAGCCGAGGCTTTCCATCCGCAGAACGAAATGCTGTCATGTGCAGTGTGGGTTTGGGAGGAGAGCGCGGCGGTGCCCTGTGGGTGTTGTCCCAGCGGGGTGGCAGCACCCCGCGCGGGAGGTTACGGCGGAGATCCCCTCTATGCCTGTGTTTACTCTGAAAACCACGTGCGGCCCCGTGGAACGGGGACCGTGCCCCTGCAGTGATTTCCTTTGTGGTACAGTGCACAAACATCTTCAATTATATACGCATTAAAATGTTTGTTTTAAGCTCGAAGTGCAATGGCTTTTCTCAAATGCAGAGGAGAGCTGGGGATTTTCCTCCCGGTCCCGAGAAGGGGTTCCCGCAGCCGGAGCTGGGGCTGGAGCGCCAGTAAGTAGCGTGAGATTTGTTTGCTGGGGAGTCGCTGGGCCCCGCCTTGCCCCCGGCCGACCCGGGCTGCGGAGACTCCTGAGCCCGGCCCGAGCTGCTGCCCGGCCCCGCTCGCTCAGCGCCGCCGCCACACGTATGTTGTCATCCCCCTGTAAGCTTTTAGCGCTCTATTGATTTGTTCGTACTGTGTTCAGACTTGTCCTTGTAAACGTAGAGACGTATGTGGCTTCATTGGCAGTTTACAAGCAAAAGATGACATGATGAGACACCTCTGTGAAAATGTTGTGATGCTGGAAGTCACCGTGTATGGCGAATGGTTCCCGTGTCTGCTTCTCCAGCAACTTCTTGACGAATCCCCTCCCCGTCCTCTGTATGTATTAAACTTCCCGGTGTAAATATGCTTGTGAAATAAACCGGAATTGCACTGGAGAGTCTTGGTGTCATGGCATCAGCCTGGTGGGGTGTAAATAATTGCCTGCTGCCGAGTTCGGGGCCGTCAATCTGCAGTCTTTTCACTATATAAGAAACTTTGTTCTTTCCATTTGAAAGTTGGCGTGAATGAGAGCGGAGCGAGTCCCCATCCGAGCAGGCGGGGGGGCACAGTGAAGGGACTTCAGCAAAGGTAGGAGGATACTGAGGATAAAGTTCTCTTACCTCCCAAAACACCCTCTCCGAACCAAACTCGGGGACGTTCCTCCAGAAAGTGCCCAGCACCGCGGGGCGATGCTCTGTCCTCCTCCTCTCGCCTTCCCCCAAAGCGAGGAATGGAAATAAATCAAACACCGAGGTTTTCCAGAGGCGCAGGGCAGGGTTGCTAAATGTATTTTGGGTTGGAATTTGCGATATACCTTATTTTTAAAGTGGGGGTTGTGTGTGGCTGCAGAGGCAGCCCAGTGCCGGGGGGCTTGAGGAGGGGCCGGGGGCGGCCGCTGCGGCGTCAGACACAACCTCACCGGCCTCCAGAGGGAAAAACCCACAAAGGCGCGGTGCGAATCCTCGATCCGCGAGGTGCGGGAGTGCGTTCCAACACCGGCGGCTGCGGTGTTTCCTTCCAGGCAGAGCGGGGCGGGCGGCGGGCAGGACGCCGGCAGCGCCGGGCGAAGCCTCACCTCTCCCCTCTCGGCTGGCGGGCGGCGCTGAGCCTTGAAAAATCAATACTTGGGAGCCAGGAGGGAAATATTTCCAACCTCTAACTAGAGAATGTATTTTGACAAGGCCAAGATAATCCAAGCTGCACGGGAGAAAGAGAAAAGAAGACTCATTTTTAAAGCTTGACACTTCAAGGTGTTTTTGTGCGATGGTTTAGAGAGAGCATCGATACGTACAAATACCAAAGGTCAAAAAGAAAAGCCAGAAGAATTTCAAAAATTAGATGCTCTGGGTTTGCTGTTTACTTCGCAAAATATGGACTGTTTGATTTGTGTAGAGCCATGGTCGACTGTGGCGAGCTCAGTGTTCCCTGCCGTCTCCTCATTTCATAGAAATGAGAATATACTAAAGCCTAGATTATACCTTAAGCAATTTACCTACGAAAAGTATGTGCCTGTTTCCTGCTATCTGTCTGCATTCAAGGACGTTAATTGGTTTTGATTTGGCATGATTGCATTTTGATGCAAAAAGATCAATATTTTTTTCATTTGTGCGGCATCATTTTTTGATAATTGAATATGTGGCGGTGTGCTCGGGTACGACGCGGAGTGCTCCAAAGCCCTTCGGGGCCCTTCTTCCACTCCTTGACCACGGTGTCCGTGGCACCGAGCACCTGCCATTTCTGGGGGATGAGTTCGGGCTGATGGCGCTGCCCGTGCTGCCGGCCTTCCCGCCGCATTCCCACATTCTTGCGGCGCTGCCGGCGTTCCTGCGGTGCGGTGCGCTGCAGGCGCCTCCACCTTGGGTGCATTGCCGGGGGCCGGCGAGCGATGGGGTGGTCGGGCAGTCCCCAGCCCAGCGCTGCCGTTGGGGCACCGACCCCGTCCCGGCTGCGAGCCCGGCAGGGCGTGGGCAAGGGCCGCGGTGGAGGAGGTTGCCCTCCTTGGCGTAAGGCTGGGCACGGCCGTCCCCATCGTAAAAGCACGGCTTTGGCCGAGAGGTTTAAAATCACATCAAGGTTTATTTTGCGTGGGGAGCGCAATGCGGAGTGGTGCGTGAGATCAGGACGTTGCACTGGATTCGTTTAATACTGCTCCGAGTAACAAAACCGCCCTGAAGTGTCACATAAAGCCCAGCAGCGTCTGGCATAACCTTGGGGGGAGGAGGAGGAGGGACGTGATACCCGCGCCGCAGCTGGAAGCGTGATGGACCGACCGGGATGTTCATGGCAGCAGCGAGGAGCACACGGCCAAAGGTAAGGAGGGGCAGAATCGGCCCCGTTGGGCGCCACAGCCGGAGGAGGTGTAGCACCGGGGACGGGTCGGGACATCGTTAGGGATGGAGCGGCTTGACCGGCCTTCAGAAGGTGCACGGGGCTGGAGGGAGGGAGGGAGGGAGGGATGGACAGACGGCTCCTGGCACAGAGGAGCGGAGGCAGAGGAAGGGGCAGATGAGATCAAATGGGAAGGTGCTCCCTTCCCCGGCTTGAAAGAGCATGCATTAAGGCTGAGGGAAACGAGCCAACCTGAGAGAAGGTGATGGAGATACGGAGCGATGGACTTGTACATTATTAATTGCGTATGCGTGATTGTCTCCCAACTGTCACACGATATTCTGCCTGAACTGATGCAATGGAGATTGGCTGTCCACTAATTAGCGTTATTGGGAGTAACATACTGGAAACGAGAGGTCATTTGAGATTTATAGGAAAAAAAAACTCTAGAAAAATTATACCGGGCGCTTCAAATCTGCTGCCCGCAGTTGCATAAAGCACGAGGGAGAGCTCCCCCGCGTTCCCGCGTCACGGCTCCTCGGCCGGGGGCTGGCGGGGGACGCGCTGGGCCACGAAGGGGCTCTGCCGGTGCCGTGTCTGTGCCTCTGGTCCAGAGGAGCCGCGTCCCGTCGGCAGCGCTGCTGACCGCAGCAGGAGCCGGGTCGCGTGGGAAGCGCGTGCGTTTGGTGGACGTCTTCCTCAAAATACGTCAATCACGCCTAAACCCAAAGCGATTTGAAAATGCAGATCACTGAGGTCAGTGCAAACTGCATCAGATGTATCGATCAAAGATTTCTTCCAAAGAGCGTAATGTTGCGGTTGTGTGCGGCGTGTGTCTTGCCGGCCATCAGCACTCCTTGCAGCTGACTCAGAAATCCACCCTCGTGTGTCTCGCTCCCCCCAGCCCGCCGGGGAGGGGGGCTACCGCCGCTCCTGCTGCCGGGGGGAATTCCCCGCACGTGCTTTGCAGGTTCCCGGGACAGGCTCACCGTGGGATGCGAGGTCCACCCTGCGCTCCCATTTCCCCCCACACACACCGGGCAGTCACCCGCTTCGAGCAGCGCAACCCCCCTGTCCCGGGACCAAGGCAGCCCTCCCCACGGAGCGGGACACGGCCACGGAACCCACCGGCGCTCGGGATGCTCCTCGCTCGGGATGCTCCTCACTCCTGGATGTGCCCCGTCAGACGCAGGCGGGAAAAGTGCTCAGAATATGAATCGTTTGCGAGTGGACTGGATTTGGTTTCAAACAGTGATTTTTGTAGCCACCATACTTTCTCGGCTTGATGAGTCCTATGCCAGGAAAGACGTGTAAATGGAAGACTTTAACACGCTTAGCAGTAGCTTACGTATTTAAAAGCCAATGCATTAATAGCAGCAATTGGAGAGGACCCAAAGGCGTTTTGTTCTCTGGATGCTGCAGGAGCATCCATGAGCAGCCAAGGTGCAGAAGAACCCAAAGTCGAATACATCTTCTGGACATCACCTCGCAAGCTCCAAAAGCTCTGCGAGTTACGTCTCCCTTTGGAACAGCGGGTTCCCGGCCGGCTGCGGCCCTCGCATCTCTCCATCCCGCCCCAATGCCGGGAAGGCACAAGCAGGGAAAAGGTTCCTCCTTGTGCCCGTTCCCTCCTGTGGAGGGGCAGCAAAGGTGGCGGCAGCTTTGCCCTCTCGGGGGCGTGGGAGGTTTGGGGATCTCGAGGGCACCGGGGAGCGCACGGCAAAGGCAGCGGGGCTATGGCAGGTGTGCAGCCCCCAGTTGCAGCTCAAAGGTCTGCAAAATTGTCCCTCGGTGGGACTCGTGGGATGTCGGCTCTGTAGGAAACTCAAGAGCATCCCGGTGTGTAAGTTAAACCCCTCAGACGGTCCGTCCGTGCACACGGGTGGAAGGAGGGCACATCTGATGACATCTTTGCCGCTGTGGGCTGGTACCGCCGTCCCCGGCTGTAGCGCGCGGTGAGGGAATGCAGAGGGTCCCGGGTGCCCGGCGCGGGGCAGGGACAGCGCTCCACGCGGCTTCCGGGGACCCGAGGAGAAAGGAAAGCAGGGGTTGCTTCTGTTCTCCCAGCAAGCTGTCCGCACCGTGCCCGGCTTTTAGCAAACACCCGAACTTTTCCAGCGATAATACTTTTGCCTGAACAAAAAAATATCAGTAAAAATCTGCATCAGAGCCTTCAGTGTGATAAATTGACACTTGATGGCAATAGTTGCCTGGAGTGCTCTTTGAACAGGAGGGCTCCTGGGGAACTTCCCTCTATCTCTGATGTCTGAAAATTAAAAATTAATCCTGTATGAAAAATTAAAAGGTGAAACTTTCTGCTGCAGCAGCATAGCTTTTTGAATGTTGATTTTGTTTTTAAAATGAAGGCTGAATGACATCTACGGGAAGATCGCTGTTGGTTGTTACATTTAGAATATATGATTTTAATTGATTTTTGTAAATTGGAAACCTATTTGCAAAGGACTGGAGTAGCTTAAAATGGGGGGGGGGGGTAGATATTTATTTACTGAAGTAACTTTAAACAGGCATTTATTCACTCCTGTAGAGCTACTCCCAGTTTAAAATACGGTAAAAGAAAACTGATGGTTTTGTCATAAATACGGTGATGGAATCTTCACATCTTGCAAGTTTAAACTTGATTTTAAAAAACCCAACCCACCCAACCAACACTTTCTGACACCACGGAGTGCCTCCTGCCCCTCGCTGCTCAGGCGCGTGTCCTCGTGCGCTGTGTTGGCAGTGTCACCGCTCGGTGCCACCCTCTCGTGAGCGGTGCCGGGGGAAAGCCGGGGGTCCCGGTGGGTGCCGCGGCAGGGCTGGCCGCCGGGCAAAGCTGCTCTACTTGTTCCCCCTGAGGTGAGACTCTGAGGTCCAATCATCTGAGTGATTCTCGCAAGAGTGTTTCTTCTCACAAGTTTATCCAGAGCCAAGGGGGAGAGGAGGTGACTGCCGTACCGTTTTTAGCAGTATTCGCATTCCAATCTCACCTTCTGCAAGTTCACTTTAAGAGACCCATTTCTTCATCTCCTGCGTGGCCTCGGACTCCACGGGTGCCGTCGGCTGGCCTGGGCAGGAGGCTTCGGTCTCGGCAGCCTGGCTGACCTCCTCCTGGCGTGGCTTTACCTGTCCGACCTGCAAAGGCAGAGCTGTGAGAAGGTACCCAAGTGAGAGAGCTCTGCTGGGGTGTGCTGGTAGCTCAGCTGTGCCGTGACTGCCAACACCCCCAAGGTCCCCTTCGAGAACCCACTCAGGACCCGACGCAGCGTTATGGCATTTACACCTTCAGTAACTCAGAGATTTTTGACTTTATTTTTTCTCTTACTCCCCAACAGCCCCTGTCCTCACACCTTGGTTTAAGAGCCGGCTGGAGGAGGAGGAGGGCAAGAGGCAGGAGGACTGGGAGCGGGATGAGCCCCGGGAGCCGACGTCTGCGTGAGCGGGAACCCAGCGCTCGGAGAAGGACGGCAAAGCGCGTGTGGCGGAGCGGGAGCGCTCGGAGCCGGCACCAGACACTGCGGGACCGAACCCAAATCCCAGCGCGATCTGCCAAGACGTGCGGAGCCGTCTCCCCGGGCTCGGGAGCCGTGTTTTCAAACCTGGGTAATGGGTTTTTTATGAGAGCGGACTGCTGGGCCTCCTGTTAGCTCTGCCAAAAAACCTCGGGGCCAGGCAAAGCCATTTCAGCAAATCGCTGTTTTTCTGGAAAAGGCCGTTACTCGGCTAGCCAAGGTGACGCTGGCGGAGACCGCTCCCCATCCCCGCCGAAGGCAGAGGCACCCCCGGCAGCGCCGGTGTGGGGGTTTGTGTCGCGTCCCCGGGCTGGGGAGGGGGTGCGATGCTCTGGGCTGGGGCCGGCGCTGGGAGACGGAAGCCCTCAGCCTCCTCCTAATTTGGGGGGGACACCTGGGCTGCGGGTCCCGGGCAGCGCGGTGGAATGGAGCTGAACGGGCATTCACGCCTTCCCCGTGGCTGGGACA
>NW_009647747.1:797469-797906 GCF_000708025.1 Charadrius vociferus
GGGGGTGGGGGGGGCGGGCGGGCGGGGCCAGCCAGAGGGCCGGAGCTGCCGTGCGAGCCCGGGCAGTGTCCGGCGCGGAGGGGTGAGCTGCAGCGTGGATCTCAAGGTGATGGTCCCCTCTGGCCTCCCCCAGGTCCTTTGCCACCGGTCATCCATCTTGCGGCCGCTCTCCAGCAGCCCCCGCTCCGCTCCTGCGGCCCGCGAGCCTCCACCATCGATCTCATTGATTAAAATCTGCATCTGCCCCGGAGTGAAGGAAACCATCAGTGTGCCCAGGGACTTCAGGCCGGGGTTTTCTTTCCCCTCCTGGTGTGTTTGTCAAGAACTGGTCCGTTTTCTGCCCAGAGGCTGCACCTGAAGAAAATTCCTTTGGGGGTGTGAAAGACGCAGTCCATCGGGGGGTCTCCGTGACTCCAGGGGCCGAGGGGAGGCACAGG
>NW_009647747.1:798116-798645 GCF_000708025.1 Charadrius vociferus
CGCCCGGCCCCGGGGGCGACCGGCGGCCTGAAAAAACGCTGGATAAATCCCTGCCAGGGACACGGCCACGGCAAAGCGGCCAGGCCGGGACGGGAAGGCTCGCTCCTGCGATGGGGGTCATTGGGAAGGAGGCGGCAAGCAGAGCTGAAGGAGCATTGCTGGAGGTGCAGCACCGTCTGCCTTACCGGAGCGCAGTGCAAACGCCCGTCCGTTTAACTTCAGGGACCCGGGAAACAAAGCTGGACACACGGCGGCAAGTGGAGAGGGTGCACTTGCACGTGAGAGCCCCCCGGGCTGGTGCTGCAACGGGGACGGGGGCAACGTGGGGGTCGGCAGGGGGGAAGGTGGTGAGGCTGAGCCCGAGGTGGGTGCACGTCCCTGGGGTTGGGGGGCTTCTCCCTGGGGTTGGGGTGCTGCTCCCCACGTGTTGCAGAGCAGCAGCCACCAGTGTCTCTGTTACCTCTTCCATCCAAACAGCTTTCCTTCCTCCATGGCTCTTTTCTCCAGGAGGAGCAGCACCGGCAGCCGC
>NW_009647747.1:798684-802900 GCF_000708025.1 Charadrius vociferus
GGCAGGGAGGGCAGCAGGCAGGAGCCATCTGCC
Source organism: Charadrius vociferus (assembly GCF_000708025.1). Taxonomy (NCBI): domain Eukaryota; kingdom Metazoa; phylum Chordata; class Aves; order Charadriiformes; family Charadriidae; genus Charadrius; species Charadrius vociferus. Next base: position 798,718 of record NW_009647747.1, read on the forward strand.
CGTGCGTGGTCACACGCGTGCCCGTGAGCGTGTGCGATACTGGAGCAGCATCCTTTAATCACGGTTATTTTAAAGAATGAAGCAGACCAGAGCAGAGATTAAAAGCTAACCTGACACGAAACCAATCAAAGTTATCAGCAAACCATTAAATTGCTTCCAGAAATAAAACTCGTCTCGGCAGGGAGAGAGGTGAGATGGAGGTGTCTCCCCGCTCCCGCCCTTCCCACCCCTTCCCTGCCTCTGTGGCCGGGGATGGCTCCCACCTCCCACTGGTGCCTGCTGGACCAGCCCTAGCTGGGCACGGGCCCCGCCAGCCCCCCCGAGCCCCTTCCCGCCATCCCACCGGTGCAGCAGCCTCAGCTGCGGGCTATGGAGGTCCTGTTTTCAGCAGGTTCTCCATGTGGTTTGCCTCCTCCGGGCAGTCCCCGGCTCCCCCAGAACTGCTGCCGAACCGCTTGGGAAGTGATTTTCCCCGGGTAGCGCTTGAGCCTCGGTGGCCCCGGTGCTGCGTGGCACCGCCGGACGCTCGGCACTGCACGGCTCACCGGGCTCTCCCGGGGTTTTAGTGCCGCCGGCTCCGCCGAGCCCAGCGAGTGTGGGTCGGGGACCGGTGCAATATCCCAGCCGGGCTTCGCTCCCATCCCTTGCACGCCAGGCTTGCCGGTGCGCTGCTGCCCCGGTGTAACTGCGCTGCTCCTGGGGAAATCCTCCAGCGGAGCTGACGGAGGGGTCTGTCCCAGAGCCTCTGCTTCCCCTTGTCCGCTCTGGTGTGGCCGGGGCTGGTCTCATCCCACTGGACCGCGGCCCCACCGCGGCCAGGAGCGATGCAGGGAGAGGAGGAAGCCGCAGCGCCGGGGTCTCGGTCCGCTGTGGCCAATGCCGCGCTCGGCGTTCCTGCGAGACCCTCCGTCGGCCCCATCGATCACTCCTGGGATGTCAGGTGGCGTGCAGATGGGAACACGGGACTATTGATTTTTACTAGCTTGCTAAAAATTGAAAAGGGGGAGCAAACACCCTTCAAAAGCTGACGTTAAAGCACCGGCTCTGGAGCGGCCGTTCCCCAACATGGGTTTGTTTTAAAGGAAACACAATATATGCATCCGTGTCTTCTGCTTAACACCGAAGGGCGTTTATTTCACAGGCGAGATCATCTGCTGAGCTGCCGGGAATGGAAACAAGCGGATGAAAGCCAGAGCCCGAACCCAAACTCCATCTTTGGGAAGCTGCGTCAGTGAAATGGATTCAGCCACCTCTAAATGGGCAGTGGGCCCGGCCCCGGAGAGGCGCGGGGGCTGTAATCAGGGGGAGAGCAGCAAGATGAGTTCCCATCAAGTGCACTGGCTTGGAAAATGGGGAAAGTTTAGGGTCAGGCGCACGCGTTCCCGGGGGAACGCTTGCCATGGGAAATGGGAAGCGGAGCGAGCACCGGCCAACGCCGCCGTGATTACTTGTTTCAGTGTCAATTTTCTGTACCTTTCCGTTCACCGAAGACATCCACCTGCTCGTGAAGTGCTGCAGAGCTCTGGCTGCGGGAGGGAGAGTCCTCCCTTCCACGAGCCAAGCGTTAATTAGCAAAGCCTGCACGACCCTCGCTGTGGTTAACATACGTACGCCGCTCCACAGCTAATGGGAGCACACCGCACCATCCGCGGATAAATTAAATGAAAGCATCACTCGGTGTTCTCATTTTCCTCACTTGTATCCCAGTGTAGTTTTTCACGCAGAAGAGATACTTTGACTATGTAGAGCAATTCATCTTCACGTATAAGCCCGCAGGTACGGCTAATATCAACTCCCTAATGGCCCACTGTCTCACAAATGACATCGGGTATTTGGAAGGAGCATAAATGGGACTCGTGAACTTGGAACCACAAACCACCTATCAGGGACAGCTTATTTATTCCATCTTCAGTGACTGCTAATTATTCTGTTTGGGAGGGAGCGATGGCTGCGGCTCCGTACCTGCCCGTCCCCCCTCTGGCAGCCCTTCCGTGCCCCAACCCCAACCATCCAGTGTGTGCAGCGCCAAAGGATCGGCTTCCCAATCCTGCCGTTGCTCGGTCAGGGTCCTGTGCCCCATGGCCGAAGAGCAACGCGGCAGCCCTACGCGAGCGCGGGGGCACCAGGACGCAGCGGGGTCTGGGGCGCTGCCAGTCGCTCGCTGCCGTGTTATGCTTTTAAGAGCCCACCTTGCCCAGAGCTGTCCTGGGCAACGCTTCCCGGGATTTATGGAAGGAGTGTTTACAAAAGAGCGGTCCCTCGTTCAGCTGCGTCCCGCGGGAGGCAGCGTGGGATGCCGCAGGTCACGGTTTTCAGGTCAGAGGTCCGAGTCACGCGGGATTAAAAGAGATTAAAGATCTCCTTCTCCAAAACTGGAGGTTTGGATAATTAATTGCTCCCTAAACATGAAAGCTTTAAATGATTGCCCTCCATATATGCCTTATTCACTCTCCTGCCCTCGTTATTTGTCTCTGCAGGGGAAAATACATGCAGATGTTGGAAATTATTTCTCTTTTTGTGAAACACAGTCAGCATGATTCAGAACAGGGGCCATCTCTAAAAAGTTAAGATTTTGCTAGTTGTGCTTTCTTGGTTTGCCAGGTAAATCAATATTATGGTTAAAATTAAGAATTCCTACAAATCCTGTCCAAACTGCTTGGAACTGCCACCGCAGAGCAGCGCCCTGTGACAGACAAGTGCCAGTGGAGGGGACAGCCTTAAATACCCAGACCCTCCACCTCCCCAGCATCGCCGCCTTGACCCTAACAGTCCTCTTCCCACAGGGAAAGAAGAAAAAATCCCCCCGAAGGAGCATCGCTGAGCTCTCGGCGACGATGGCATCCCCGGGGTTAGGGATGCTGTGTGCTGCTGGGAAGGTGTGCTGCAAAACAAATGCTGTCTGCAAAAACATCCAAAGGTAAACGCAATTCAGCACGGCTCAAATTCACTGGGCCTCCTTCCTAGAACTCGCAAAGAAATCCAATGGTTTGAGAAGAGACGGATTTTTATCTCCCCAACCCCTTTAAGGGTTTCCCTCTTTGGGTTTCCCTCTGGAGCGGGGCAGGGCGATGGAGCGGGGCAGGGATCCCCCATGGCTTTTCCTCCCATCATCTCATCCAACTCCACTAAGGATTTAAACACCCGTTGAAATTAATCTGCTGGATAAAACCTTTTCTTCATAGTCTTTCATTAATCACCCGTCCTCCCCATGTTTCCTTGTAGGAAAATAGATTTTTAAACCTGTCAGATGTGGTTTTGTGGGATTCATTTCGTGCCTTTTCTGTCTGTTCTTCTGCTCTGCCAGGAGGGAGGGAGACAATTAACTGATGTTTTAAAAATGCAGAGCACTCATTACTGTACTTAGCTAATAGATGTGAATTATGTAACTATTGGATGTGCTTAGGGTATTAAATATAGATTTTTATTTTGGGATATTAGGTTTCCCAGCAAGGCAGGCTGAAAATTCAGTTCCCAGTCATATATAAAATAGGTAGCTGCAAAATCTGGGCCCAAATTTGGAGAAAAAAAAAAAAAAGGGAACAACCAGCGGTAAAACTGGCGTTAGAAAGCTGTATTTGCTTTTCTGGGGGCAGGGCAGCCCTGCCGCCCGTGCCGAGGTAGCCGTGCCGGGCGTTTGCGGCGCGAGGCGGGGGCGATGCTGCTGCGGGGAGCGGGACGGGGCCCCGTGCCTGGGGGCTCGCCCTGGCTGTCGGGGCGCCGCTGGGAAAGGGTCAGATGAAGCCTGGCGCGGGCACCGGGACCACCACTGCCGACCCCCCCACGCATGGCGCCCGCCCCGCTCTGCCGTGGGGAGCCGACAGAGAAGTGTTGGTCTGCCAAATGCGGGGGCTTTTGCCGTTGGACCAGTGCCCCTTCGTTAGACAGTTTTCGGACCAAAGTTTGTCATTTGCAGCTAAACCTCCCAATTCAGTGCTCTCAATTTGTCCACTCTTCCTTCTGGGTTAATCTAAATCCGGGTGGGCTTAAACTGCCCCCACCAAATGCCGTCTGTGCCGCTCGGTGGGGTCCCGGGGCTTCGGCAGGCACGGCGGCGGCAGCGGGACACGCAGGGGGACTTGTCCCCAGGGCCACCTTCCAAGGGGGCCCCGGGGCCGCTGCCAGCCCCGCGTTTGAGAGGGGGTGAGGACAGAGCCCGGAGGGGCTGTGGGGACGGGGGCCCCCA
>NW_009647747.1:803114-805709 GCF_000708025.1 Charadrius vociferus
CCCGACTCTGGGGGCAAGACAAGGCGCTGGGGCTCTGGCCGAGCTCTGCTGCTTTTCTGCATCCCTCGCAGCGCACCTCTGCGGGACGCGCGCCCTCGGGCAGCGGGGGCAGCTGAGCTGTGGGATTGGGAGATGCCTCATCGCCCGAGACAGAGATAACGAACCAAGACCCTAACGATGCCAGCAGAGATGGGCCCGAGGTAAAACCCGCCATCCCAGCCGCGTGAAAACGTGCACCTTCTGCTATATGAGAGCAGGTTGAAGAGGCTGAAAATACTGCGCAAATGAGGATCCACACCCGCTCTGCCGCCCTGGACACGCGGGGCTCAACCCGGGATGTGTCCGCTGCCGTGCCGTGGTCCCCGGTGGCAGGGGCACAGCCTCCAGCCCTCCCCCTCCATGCCGCTGTTCGGTTCCTCTTCTGGTTCTGCTAATTAATGCTTTTGAACAAGTCCGTGGAAAATTTGCGGTGGGGTAGCCACAAATCTGAGCTGGGATTAGTTTAAACCAAAAGAAGCGTGCGGGCATGGGCAGGAGGGTTGGTTGTCCTTCAGCATCTCTGCTCACGGCCATAACACGCTGGAGGGCCGCAGGACGGAAGCGACAGGCTGGAGAATCCCCGTGTGTCGTGAACCACTCCGGAGATGTCAGAGCAGTGTCTGAGGTGAAATAGTTGAGACAAAATCCGAGCCCCAGCCGTCCTATGGAGGGTATGGAGCAAAAGAAGAAGTACGGAGACTGGAAGCCCCACTGGAGGGATGGAGCAGGCAGGGGGTAACAGGGGCTTCTAAGGGCCCCAGGTCCACGGTGGTTAATGGGACCTGGAGTTAAAACCAAACCAAAGCAAACAAAACCTGGCTAGGAGAAAAAAAAGCAGCTGGAGATCCAAAAGAGCTGGAAAAAATACAAAGCTTGGGATGGGAGCTGAGAAAGAGCAACTCAGAGGTTGGCACACACCGTGACAGCCAGGCTGAGTCAGGAGAGCATGCGACGGGAGGAGGATGCAGGGAGCGCTTTGTAGAGGCCTCTGAGCATCTTGCAATAGAAAATATGGCATTACAGCACGGTCAGCCAGGAGGATTTGCTGCAGCAGACAGACCGGGCTGTCCCTCTGGAGGGGAAGGGACCGTGCCCTCATTGCAGCTGGGACGCAGGCGCACAAGCCCGTGTGTTGGTGGGAGCAGCAGTGTTGTGAGGAAAGGAAAAGCCATAGGTAGCGGAGGGGGGAGAGAGAGCTCTCACCTGGTGGTAGTGATTCCAGGTGAAGGAGAAACCGAACTCATTCAAGGTGGAAAATAAGAAACTTCCCGTTTCGGAATAAAAATCAGCGTGAGAACCAAGGGAAAAGCACCTGCTGCAAAGGAAGTCAAAACCTCTGCTGGAGGGACTCTCTTTGGGGGAGAATAATCACGGAGGAGCAGAGGGAGAGCAGGGAGACCCTCAGCAGGGCAGGGAGCTGAGCCGAGGTGCCGGCAACCCCGCGCTCCCGCCCGTGGGAAACTGCTGCCCTGGGCCAGAGGCTGCGGGAGGGCTGGTGGAGCGTCAGGAGGAGCACAGCACGGGGTGCCGGGGCTGTCGCACATACCTCCACTGCCAGCAGAAAGAGCCGTCCCTTCCCTCGGCTGCACCCCGAGGAGAGGGCAGGAGCCGGGGCAGGAGGAGGGTCCCCAAGGCTTCCAGGCAAATATTGTCTATGCTGGTGCTCCGGTGTCACATCACGACCTGCCAGTGCCACCACTGCCACACAGGACTGCTGTACCGTCGTTACATCCCGCCTTGCTCCACGCACCCCCCTGTTCCCCGCAGGGGGGCCGGGTCCACCCCCCAGGCTGAGCCGCTTTTATTCATTTTTAAAAAAGGTGCGTGAGGTAGAATCAAGATTTATGTATTTTTACCACCCTGCAGGAAGGGTAGGTGGTGTGGAACATCCCCCAGGCTCGGCTACCGCATAGGGAAGGAGTCAAAAAAAAAAGAGAGAGTTTTAACCTAATTACCGTGCTCCTGGCACAGTTCTGTTAACTACCATGCAGTATTGCCTGCTTACTGTTTTAGGGGGGAGAGGGAGTCCAAATCCCGGGCAGGAGCAGTCAAAATTTGCCACTTAATCGGGAATTAGGAATTATTTGTTCCTCTTTACTAACCCCAGTGACGCAGCCTGGGACAATGCTCCATGTGGAGGTTCAGAGATGGGAACCAGAAGGGCAGAGGAGTCAGGATCCCTTTTGGCGTCTGACCTGGTCTAACTACAGAAAACGCAGAAGTTTCTAACGCAATCTGAGATTTTAAAATGAAGCAAATTAGAAAATGGGGCTCTTGAATTGTAAATTAGCAAAACGGAGCCTGCATGAGTTTGGATGCATCTGCCCTACAGCTATATTTAGGGTGTGGGATGTAGGGCAGCTCACTGTGCACATCGCTCCCTGCTGCGTTTCCCAGCAGGACTGTGAGGCTTTGCAGGAGCAGGGGACGTGCACGTGGGCGGCACGGGGGTCCTGTCCCCCTGGGAGCATCAGGAGAGGGCAGTTTTTGTGCCCGGGGCTTCAACCCTTCCCGGGAGCCGCACGGAACCCCCCTGTGCTCCTGCCCGGGGGGCAC
>NW_009647747.1:806031-810923 GCF_000708025.1 Charadrius vociferus
CCCAGTGTTCCCACACCACGGTGGCACCCAAGGCATGCGCGGTGCCCCGGGAGAACGGCTGGAGGCACGGACCCCGCTCAGCCCAACGACTACAGTTTAGATGCTCACCGAGATGTCAGATTAAATACTGCATCTTCTGAGGCGGTCCTGCACACTGTACCAAGAGGCCATCCAGAGCGGGCCACGGCTGGCAGAAAGCCCCAGCGATACGCCGCTGTGCCGCGGGGCTGCTCTGCAGACCGGGGAGCGTAAAGGGTGTAAAACCATCCCACCGGCATCGCTGGCGCTGAAGGATAAACTGCTCTGCGCGGGGACGCCCGTGTTACAGTGTCAACTGGCGGAGGGGTTTGGCGGTGAATTGCACGATGGAGAAAGTGCCATGATTCAAAAGCTGTCACCAAGAGGAACCTCTGCTGGGTATAAACAGCACACAAGTCATCCGCTTTAATGGGATGCAAACAACGTTGTCATGTACCAGATGAGACAGGTCGCAAGTCAAGCTGTCATATTCTAGGACAATCGAATTGATTTGTGTTCGCTATCTTGTTTTGTTTCTAAATGGTTTGCATGGAAAAATAGGAGGACGGGGAAGCTCCCGCACCCTGCGGCAGCGCTGGCTCCCACAGCCGGCAGCGCAGCGGGGCTCGGCGCTCCCGCTGAGACTGGGGCAGCGGCGATGGGCCTCTTCACCACGTTTCTGTTTAGCATTTGGCCAATGCTAAAACGCGATGGGAGAGAGGGGAAAAAACTGGTGTGCAGAATTAATCCAGAGGCACCTGCCCTGCTCTCCCTTCTCCGAAGAATACATGTAATTCATGGCTTTGTTTCACAGACTGTAGCGGCCAGGAGGAGGAGAGGACGCGCTGCAGGTGAAGGCGGGCGTTCGGTGAGCGCCGAGGAGACCCTCTGTGCAAGTAAAAGCATGGTTTGGGGGCTCCGGGGGACAGTTCGCTGGCACGTGTCATTTGTTTCCCACATTTTTGAGACAAAGCCCTGAAGTCCTCAGGCTGAGGTCCCCGCATGAGAATAGCAGGGCCAAGTCTGAAAGCCAGAAGTGTTTTCCAAAAGCAGCTGTGCAGCTCAATGCAGCAGCAAACACCACCACAGCCCATAGCAGATCGGCTGCGGTTTACGCAGCCGCTTGTCACCGCTTCGCCGGGAAGCGTGGGAGGGGACAGGAGAGGGTGAGGGCCGAGGGATGCTCCCGGGGCAGGCGTGCGCGGAGCAGGGGGCGCGTGAAGGATGCAGGGAGGGCGTCGGGGTGAATAAGGAGTCCAAAGGTGTGCGGTATTGTGAACTGAGCTGAGTTTGTGTCTGCTTTTCCCACCTTTGCGTGATCCTTCTGAGAGGGGATATCCCGCTGCAGGATTTGCCCCACGCCAGCCTTGAAAAGCGGCACTGCCACCGCTCGGGCACCAGCACCCCCCCAAATCCCCAGCTTTGGCAGATATATTGGACTGTACCAGGCTTGTACAGCAAAGTCCAGGATTTTGGCTAACTTCTGAGTTTCCTGGCTTTCAAATGTTAGAAAAGCTACTTTTTGCCTGATAAATGTTTAAATGTCCACATGTGATGCTACATCTTTGCAAGTTCAGCCTTGTTTTAACTATGCACCAAACTGTGCCGGTATCTGCAGCCTTACCTTACGCTGTATTTTCTATTTATAATGTATTTTCCGCCCTAGGTAAAGATGTTCCGCCAAAATCTGATGGCAGGCAATCCCACCCGAGCACCCTCTCCCGCTGGAGGTGTGAGGCTCAGGCTGGGATGGCCGTGTCTGGCCGTCTCCCCCTCCAGGGCTCCGGAGGTTCCCACCCGGGGCCGGGGGGGCCGGGGCCCCTCGGTCCGCAGGATGAGCCTGGGAAGGGCCCCGAGGCCGCTCCGGGAGAGAAGTAGCTGATCGCTGTGCTCGTTTGCAGTAGAGAGAAATCTATACATGCGCGGTGACATTTTTAGGGCACGCTATTTTTGCCTTATGAGTGGGCTGGAAAAATCAGAGTGGCTTTCAAGAAATGAAAGCACCTTATTTATTCTGCGAAAATAGCTCTTACTGATTAACCTCAAGCTTTTCCGCAATGTCTCTCATGACATAAGACTTAATCCCACGAGATCTAAGGTTAAAAGGACAGGTTTAGGGGGGGTAAGTTTGAAGATGCTGTGGTAGAGAGCCAAAGTGGGTTTTACAGCTGAAAACCTCTTGCAGCTGCTGAATGTGGCGATGTGTTGTAATGCTATAAAACGGTTACCCTGAAGAATAACCACCCCAAAGCTGGAGTTCAGTAGCTGTTCATCAGCAAAGAGCAATGTGACACGTGTGATAGCACGAGAAGTTATAAAAATATATTCTCCAATGGAAACTAACTGGGGATTTAGATGGACAACTGAAAACGGACAAAGGGGCAAAAGGCAGAAAATAAATTACCCCAAACTTCTTCTTATACTTCATTTGCTCCGGAGTTTGCAAAATTTCTCATGTGCATTGATTTTTTTATGCATGAAATTCCATGAAATTTATGACGATTCTGGGAAGTGAGAAATGGCATGGATCGCCCATCTCTGGGGGCGTATATACGGCGAGGGGAATTTAGCTCTTCCAGCCTTCTCGCGACGCAGAGACATACAGACTGTGGTGTGGAGAGGCTCCCAGACTTTCTTTTTCTTTTTTCTTTCCTTTTTTTCAGTGCGGATAATAATAACAGTGTCAAGGACACCATTCAAGTTGATGCCTGGAGAGCTATTCAGTATAGACCTATTTACGGCCATTATAAAATGCCTGTGGATAGTTCAACGACCGATTTTCAAGAGTCTTTTTCTACCTTTTGAAGGATCAGGAAAATCTATCAAACTGGAGAAATTAAGCTATTTTTCTTCAGGGGAAGAGAAACAGAGTAGGGAGCTTCTCACATTAAAATGCTGCCGTAGATTCCCGATGAATGAAAAATTGGTCTGCATAATAATGAGCCGGGAGATGGATTTTTAAACGGCTTAAACCCACTCTTCACAGCTGCTGCGGCAGCGTGGGGGATTTGGGGCGGCCTGCCTGGGTTTTGCTCTGTGAAGTTGAAAGATGTCCCTGCTCCGGGTGGCTGCCAGCGGATTTCTCTGCTCCCGCTGTCGGCCCGAGCAGGCAGGGAGCGGGCAGGGAGCGGGAGCAGGCAGGGCTCGGGGGATGCAGGCAGGCGCAGGCTGGGCTTCAAACAAGCATCAAACATTCAGCGCGGTGTGACCGGGGGCCGTCCTTTGCCTCGCACAGGGTGAAGGGCGGCTTCTGCCGCGGAGGATTCCTCTCGGATTCCTCTCGGCTTTGGTGGCGGTTGAGCCGTTATCCCTGCGGACGAGCTACAGCGCGCTCCCCGTATGCAGGTCCATGGTCCCTGGGAGAAGGACATCGCCCGCGCACGCACGTACCTGTGTCTTACGAGGGGCACGTGTCCCGACGGACGGAAAGCCGCTGGGAGTGGAGCACACCTCGGCGTGTCCTTGCTGCCGCCCTGCCTGCCTTGCGGCTCTTCTCTGGTTCCCGCCGGCTCTTTGCCTGTGCTGCCAGCCGCTGACATGGGTCACCTGAAAATATCGTAGAAAGCAGTTTGCTTTAGAAAAATGTGGAGTTTGAGTAACGAGTGTTAATTGCTCGCATGAGAAAAGTCGATCGATATGCTAAACAAACAACTCTCTGCGCTCAAATGGGCTCCCCTCACGATTTTGTTATGAAATGCTTGCCCTCCTGCCATCCCGAAGCCATAAATGGAAGCCCAGTTTCTTTTCCAATGCCTTAAGTTGCATTTAATTGAGTGGGAAAGGCATTTATTTTTTCCCCTTAAAAGATACCGAGTCCCTCCTGCCCGTAACCACGGGACCAGCTGAGCCACGGACCAGCCTCCCACCGGGGCATCTGCCCGGCATGGGGCTTCGCCTGACTGAGCTCGGGACGCGTCCTTGCCCGCGTGCACGGCGTGTGCGCCTTCCACTCCGGGGCTGTGGTGCGCAGGCTTCCAGCCGGCGGGCAAGGATGGTCACAGTGCCCCCAGTCATTAATTGCCTGCATCTTTATTAGATGCATCCGCCTTTTTCGTGCTCGGTGATTCTCCACCGCCTGTTTTGCTGCTTGAGCTGAGTGGGGCCAGAGAGGACAGGGGGGCACCCCGCAGCGGTGGCATGTCCCTGCCTGCGAGGGCTCCCGGGAGGCTGTGCGGGGGCTGCTGTGGCACCTACTGCCGCTGTGATGCTGTGGTACCCGAGTCCTGGCGATGCTGCAGTACAGGGTGTCCTCCTGCTCCGAGCGGCTGCCTGTGCTGCTCTGCGGTACCCGAGTCCCAGCGGTGCTGCGGTACGCGCGGTGTCCTCCTGCACCGCACAGCTGGTGTGCTGCTCCGCGTTGGAGGACCCCGGGCAGGGTCCGGCCAGGATCCCCGCACCCAGGGGGCCGACCGTGCTGTGCCAAGGGGACAAGCACATCACAGGGGAGGTACTGCGTGCAGGCCAGGCTTGACCACAGGCTTAGAACGGCAATACCGGTTGTTACTCTTTTTCAGTTTTACAACACACGAGTCATCATTCACCTTTCTTCTTTTGCGGAAAAACTGAAATTTCACTTTCAGTTTTCAGGACCTGGTTTGCAAGATCCCATTGCCGTTTCTCCTCCTCTTTCCAGCCTAACCCTGCATAGCAGGTTTCCCTTTTTTGCGCTCTATGAGAGGTAGCAATCGATTGTGTCTCTTACAAATCAACAGTATGTACAATGTGAATATTAATAAATAATGACGTTTGGATGAAGGGGATTTGGATCTGCCACATGCTCTTTGGGTAAAATTCTTTTCTTTAAACATTAGCCTTTGCATGTGCCGCTTCTGCATTTTATTTTCTGCTGTGGAGGATATTGCTTCCCGTTAGAC
>NW_009647747.1:810943-812099 GCF_000708025.1 Charadrius vociferus
ATTCCTGTGGGACGATAAGTTGGACGGTGAATTTCCACAACTGACATTATGCTGTAAGTGCTCCAGGACATGCAGCCTGATCTTCGTCTGCGTGCTGTGCTCAGCGATGGCCCCGGCCCTCGGCTGACGAGGTGCTGAGCAAGTCCTCTGCCTAACGCCAAGGCAGAGGAGAGCATCTGTGCCTGGGGCCGCCCTGCGGGGCGATGCTTCGCTATAGGGCTTGGCTTCACATCATGGCAAGCACGTGCTTGCACCAGTGTGGGTAACAGGGATGCCGGGTCGCTCTGCCAGGGCGTACGTGGTTGCCCAAATGGTGGCAGGGGCAGCAGCTGGGGTGACTGTCCCCCGCCGGGGTGTGGGCCGTGGGAAGGTGCTGCCCATGTCCTGCCCCGCACCGCTGCCCAGACCGGGTACCAGAGGGATGGGGAGCATCTTGCAGATGGGCAGGACTGTGGGCTTCGCTGGGCTTGTCCAGCCTACGAAAGGTGGACGGGGAAGGGCTGGGTCTCCCGGGTCCCTGCAGAGCCAGTCTGGGCACAGGAGTGTTCCCAGTCCCACCAGCCTGGCTTGCTGCATCCCCCCAGCAGGGTCCTGCCGCAGCAGAGGGCTGCCGGGGCGGCTGTCCCAGCCTGAGAGCTCTCGCCAAGGTCACAGAAAGGCTTTTAGCTCCTGGCAAGGTAAGGTTATCTGTTCGTTACTGTAATTTCTGTCCCTGCCTGCATAGCCTCTGGATGCATTTACTCCAGGAGAAACTCAAAGCGAAGTGACTGGCACGGCTCAGCCGGGTACCCTCGGGAAGGATGAGGCACGGTGCGGACACGTCTGGCTCGTCTTGACCTGTAAAGGAAGGGAAAACCCTTTGCTCCTTGGAGCCAGGTAATAAACTGTCATCGTCCCCATTGCCGGGTGCAATGCGGCAGCAGCCAGGGCAGATTTCCTCCTCCTTCGCATGCAGCGATGGATGCACCCAGTCCCACCCAGCCCGCCGCAGCAGCAGGTCTCAAAGCCCTTTACGGAGCTACCTCTGTCCGACAGCTGGAGAAACTGAGGCACAGGCCAGAGCTCTGGCTTTCCTGGGGGCAAAGGGGGGGCTGAAAAACCCCCGGTGTCTCGCAGCCAGGCAGGAGCCACGGCCGGCCCCCGGCTCCCCGGAGCG
>NW_009647747.1:812228-813649 GCF_000708025.1 Charadrius vociferus
CCGTCCCCTTTTCTGCCGCCCTCCCCGTCGCATGACTTTGTTCTTTGTTAAAAGACACACAGTTGAGGAGATGCAGCCGCTCTTTGTGCCAGCAATTTGAATTTGACCCTTTCCAACACCAAAAATCAATACTCCCGTGGAGAAGCAGTGGGTGCTATTTTTCTAAACCGTGTTTACAGCAGTACAGTCCTTTAAGGCAGATGTTATCTGCCTCAGAGTCCGCTGCATACTTTACCAAATTTTACAAAGCATTTTCTGAGCACATAATGACAGTATTATCTTTGTCCACCTGCTGAGAATAGCAGTGGGCTTACAATAAATATCTGCTTCCAAGACGTACAAGTAAGAGTCCATCTTATCTGCCCAGATGGGGAAAAAAAGCCCCTAATTTACATCCCAGAAAGCACTGGGGTGTGACAAAGGTCATCGGCTGACACTGTACCCTCAACTGGGATGAAAAATATATGAGCCAGGACTGCATTGTTTGAAGGGGAGAGAACCAACGCCAACTGCTCCTGCCGTCTCTTCTGCTCTTCCAGCCGGCCGTGCCGCCCCTGCGCCCGAGTGCCACCCGACGCGGCCCCCCATGGCATCCCCTGGCTGGCGAGGGGTAGGGACGCGTCCCCGCAGGAGCGTCAGCCTCGCTCAGCACGTGTCCCCAAGGCTGCCCCAGTCCTGCGTGGCACTGCCTGCACCCCTCCTGCATCTGCGGGCGTCGCACGGCCAGGAGCATCCTTGGTCATCATGATGAAAGCCCCTTGGTGCTTTAGCAGTGCTGCTTCGCTGACATCCCAGATGGTTTGGGTTTCAGGGTGGCAATGCCAACAGGAGCGAGGGAGCTCAGACCTTCGGCAGTGCCACCCCTGCACTTGGTATAGCAGAAAATCACAAGTGCGGAGGGCTCGACCAAACCAGTGATGCTCCAACACGCAGCTGGGCTGTAAGCACTTGCTTTTATTCCTCCACTTGATTTCTTGCCACATGCCATGTTTCCACAGGTCCTTCCCCGTGAGGCTCCTGCGATATGTCGATGTGTCGGTAACGGCCGGGCAGAAAGCAGGTCCACGTTTGTGGGTACCAGGTGAGCTGTTGGCCAAAGGGTGGACCACCCTACGGACCCATCCCTCCTCAGGGCAGCACCAACAAGGTACGTGTTGAACCCTGCATTTCCATTTTGGGGGGGATAAGACCTCTTCAGACCTTCCCAGCATGTGTGCCACCTCCTGTGGAGCACATGGGACCTTGCTCCTCCTAGCTGGGGTGCTCCCGGCATTTCCTACCTTTCCAGGAAATTTTCTGGGCTTTACCAAACACCCCGCGATTAGCTACTTAATGAGCTAATGAGGTAACTCTGGCCGGCTTCCCCCGCGCCTGAAAGCCCGGCAGCATCCTCCCTCCTCCGGAGGCAGACCCCCCCCATT
>NW_009647747.1:813734-817305 GCF_000708025.1 Charadrius vociferus
AAAGGGCGCCCGCGGGGCCCCGAGGAGCTGAGCGAGCTGCCGTGTGCCGTGCGGCAGAGCCGGGGTCGCCGGCGTAGGTGGGGGGTCCTCTGCCCCGAGGGGGCCACGGAGGGGCCCTGCCGCTGGGGTGTCGTGGCGGGAACACATCTGGCCACCCCATTGAAAATGACAAAAGGATGCAGAAAAATGAGTAGGGAGTTGGGGGGATATACAATCATAAGCAAAACTCCTAATACAGTGGGAGAAATGTCAATACGAATGCTGAACTAATGGGCCAGTCTCCTCAAAAATTTTATTATCTCTGAAGTTTTAAATAATGCATTGCATTCAGATCGCTGATGTTCCTCCTGACATTAATCTTTGATCTTCCAATTCAGCACAAGGAAAGTGGTAAATCAGAGATACTGACCCTTGTCTACACATTTTGCAGGTAGTAATTGATCAAAGATTTATTTATTAGCCAAGCCATGATTGATTTATAGGAGTTTTGCTTGATCGAGTTAATTACAAACAGTAAGTTACTGTCCCGGCTGCACGGGAAGCCCAGCAGCCAGGTCCTGCTGCCACTGGTCAGGGGGCGATAACGCCGGCAAAGCGATAAGATACTGGCCTGCGTCTGGCTCACCCCGTGGTTTGGGACCAGTTACCCGCCGCAGATAAAATAGTTATGACCATCAATAATCAACTTGACGTGGAGCCGGAGGATTTAGCAAAGCCAGAGTTAAAGCGTCACTTCCTTGGGATGGGCTAGGTCAGGACTTTATTTTTCAAACCACAGAAGGAGAAGGTTAAACGGTGACTTATTCGTGATGCTACAAAAGGGAAAAACACCTCGGTGAGTCTGTTCTACTCTACAAGAAAAATTAGTCCTCAGTAGCCCTTGACTGTGAAAAGACATTGAAAAGCATCTTCTTGCTCTCGCATGAGCTTTTCAGCATAAATTTCCAGCAAAGTCAGCACTTCAGGGAAGTGCCCACCCCTGTCTGGAGCATCCCATCCCATAGCATGGCCGGCACGGGATGTCCCTTTGCTCAGGTGGGGTCAGCTGTCCCGGCCCTGTCCCCTCCCAACCTTCCGTGCCCCCTCCCCAGCCGCCTGGCTGGGGGGGCGGTGTGCGGAGCAGAGGAGCCCTTGAGTGCTTAGGAGCAGCTGAAACCATGACTGCGCTATCACGCTATTTCTCATCCCAAATCCAAAACATAGCACTGCACCAGCTGCTAGCAAGAAAGTTAACTCCATCCCAGCTGAAACCAGGACGCATCCCTTACAGCAGTAACTGCCAGTCCACTCAAGCGGAAAAAAAATCTGTGTGCATTTGATTTTCTCCGCCCTTGGGGACCGTGGCCGGCCGGGGGGGCAGGGACGCCCCGCCGGGACCGGGGCACCATGCCGAGAGCTGCCAGCAGCAGTGAGGAGGATGGACCCACGGTGGAGGCCCCGGGCAGGCTCCCTTCGCCGGGAAGGGGAAGCAGGAGGCGGAAGGAAAGGAGCCACCCTGTTTCTGAGCCAAGGCACATCTGAAAAATTAATTTGGGGCTGGGATTTTCATGATCTTGCGGGAGCTAGGCACTTAACCCAAGTGAAATGCTGGCGGCTTTGACATCTGAAAGCTCTTTTAAAGATCCTAGTCTTAATTGTTCAGGGTTTTTTTCCTACCTCCCAGCTGTAGTTCAGGCTTCCAGCCTTTTCCAAACAAGTTTATCCATCCTTAATTACCGCTAAGAAAGTGACCCCGTGCGAGCCCCGCTGCTGCTCTTCTCTTGGCTGACAGACAACTGCCAGCCAGGGAAGAGCTACTAATTAGTAATTGATAAATATAAGTGTGCTGTCTTCCCCGAGCAGAGTCCCACCTGACGACAGTAATTAATTGTCCATTGATCCCCCCAGGTTGATGGCAGGTCTGCCGAGGTGCTCCCCAGCCGCTGCCGCTCGAGGTGAGGGCTGCTGGTGGGGGGGCCCGCGGTGCCCAGCCGTGCCACGGGAGCGAGGACACCGGCCCTGCCTGCCCTGCCTGCCCTGCCTGCCCTGCCTATGGGGTTGTCTGGCAGGTGGCTTTAATCAGAAGACCGTGGGCCACGTGAGGATAGCAGGGAGCAGCACGGGAGGAGGCCGGCAGGAGACCCCCCCGCACCCCGGGGCCAGCCCTGCATCCCCCGGCGAAACAGTGATGCCGCAGCTCGGGGGTGACACAGTTCATTGCAAAATCTGTGTGTCACGTTAGAGCTGAAACCGAGCACTCACTTTAATTCTTCCCCTTTCTTCTAGCCCTTCATCATCGCACGTATTAAAGCAATGAAAAATTGAAACCATGCAAAAAAGGAATAGAGATAGTAGAAAGGCGGAGAAGGGCCCGGGGCTTGCAGGCGCCATGCAGAGTTTGCTTTGTCCGCGTGAGCAGTCCCGGCGTCCCCTCGCCCGTTCCCAGGCGCGGGACCCGCGGTGGTGTTGCGTGCGCGGGAGGGAGGAAAGCGCCTGTGCCAAGAGGAGCTGTTCTGGTGCCTGCTGCAGGCAAGGAGCATCTGCCTTCAGCAAGAACAAAAATGAGGACTAAAAAACTGACCTGAAAATAGACTTGCATTTTGTCATGACCCAAACACAGTTTTTCCAAGAGGAAAAACAACCAAACCACTTTAAAAAAAAAAAACAACCCCCAAACCAACAGCTTAACTAGATCTTTAAAATACATCTCCCAAGGCAAATACTTGAAAGCCAAGTGTCAGTCCGAAGGTTTCTCGATGGCTCATTATCACCCTATAAACTCCCTTCAAGAGGGGTTATTTCCTGCCCAGACCCGGGTTTGTCATGGCAAAGCCGACCCAGCCCAGCGGGAGCGGCCGTGAGACACACGCACTCCCATTGGGAAACCATCCCAGCGTGCGGCTGCTGGGGACACCGCCGGGCTCGGTGGCACTGCAGCGGGATGGCCACACCGGAGGGTGCGTGGTCCTTCACCTTCCACCCGGGTCCAGCACCCCTCGCCCCAACCGCAGCACCAAAGCGCCTCATCTCAGCTTGGGACCACCCGAAACGTACCCCTGGCCGCCCTCAATAGCGGCACGTGCACGGCCCCCAAGCCTGGGTCCGTCCCCTTATGCAGATCTCTGGGGATGACGCTCTCTCAGGTTTTAATTAATTGTCTTTCTATTTTTTTTCCCCCGTTTGGGTCAGGCTCCCCAGCACCGATCTGTTTGATAGCACCCCGGGGAGCCTTTTGTTCTGAATAGGTGAAAAATTGTACCCACAAAAAGAGTTCCCCCTCCGATCAATTCCCTCTAACAACTTTATTGATTAGCTGCAGTAACATTTTTCATTTATTAATTATGAAGAAGATGTTCCAGTGATTTCTTAAAGTTAACTGTTGTGCTTTGCCCCCTCCCTCAGCGCTCCCAGCCCAGCCGGGGCGGCTGCGGAGCCGCGGGAGGAACCCTGCTCACCCCAGCGCTGCGGGGACGGACGCCTCTCCTCCACACGGACGCGCTCGGCAGGACCTCAGCTGGCTCACCCCCCGAGACCACCAGCGGCTGCGGGCGCTCTTCTCCGCCTGGTACAAGTCACCCCATCCCTCCTCTCT
>NW_009647747.1:817630-828889 GCF_000708025.1 Charadrius vociferus
CTTTCATAGATGAATTAGGGCTACAGAGAGATGACAGACTTTGGCCAGTGTCACGCAGGAGGTCTGAGCCAGAGCTACAGATTAAAGCCGCCACCTCGCGCCTGCCAGCCTAATGATTTAATTACCACGCCATCGCTGGCCAACCTTGGAAAACCAATTTCGTCTCCACGCTTTGAGGTTTTCCACTGGATGAACACAGAGGGGAAGAAACTCATCTTGCTAAAACCCCGCAGCCCGGTCGGCGCAGGGGAGAGACACCCCCAGAGCCACCTGCAGCCAGCACGCGTCTCCCCGCCTCCGCTGCGCCCGCCGAGGCCGAAGCAGCTCACCATGAAGAAAGCACTGCGCACCCCTGAGTTTCAGATCCTGCCTGCTCTTCCCCAAACAATCCCGTTCCCCCTGGGACACACATCCCCATCACAGCAGGACGCTGTCAAACCACACATTGCAGCCCATCAGCAAAGGGCCATGACGTTTTCGCCTGTTATCACCACCCCAAACTTTTTAATGTGCATCACACAGGTCATCCTTGACGCAGGGTCCCAGAGCTGACATACAGAACCCGTCTGTGGGCTCGGCGGTGTCCCCGCAGTGGTCTCTTCGGCCCAGGTCCTCCGCCGGACAAGCGGGATGTCTTTTGCTGTTGGGAGTTACCGACATTAGAGGTGCCAAATCCCAATGCCGAGGTGGGGAAGTCATTTACACGCAGGGAAGGGAGGCTGCGGTGGTTTAAACGCCCCAAATGAGGGATTCTCCACATCCTTCGTCAAGCATCGTGCCCGGCTCCAGCCTGGCAAGGGGCTGCTCCCGCCTCCGCTCCAGCCTGGGGAACACACTGGCCCCCAAAACCCAGCGTCACCGGGGCTCGAGGGCATTCGTAAACCGTGCTCACACCATAAACTGAGAGGAGGAGTCAATGGAGGGCAAGGAAGCTGAAGAGCAAGTTGGGAGGAGGAGTAAGGAAGGAGAAGGAAGGTCAGAAAGAGGGCAATTAAGGAAATGCAGCAAAGAGATATTATACAAGAGAGGATTAGAAATGTACAATTGGTGTCGGTACCTGGGAACATAAATCACACGGGGTTGGAAGGAGATCACGCAGTGCTGAAGGAAACCTAAGGGTGATAGTGGACTGATTATGAGTTTGAAATATGGCATGTTGGCAAAAAATCTGCGATGATTTATCTCCTGTCACCGGCTATCCCGGGAAGGTGGCAAAAAAAAACTCTTCCGAGACTGAAACTCCAGCGCTGAATTGATTTCTGAGTCTACCAGTCTGCGCTCAGCTGAAGATGGTAACAAATAACACAGAGAAGAGAAGGAAAAATCAGGAAATCAAAAAGGAGATTACAGCCACAGGAAAACAAAAGCATCAAGCACTCCCCCAGCACAAGGGACGGAGGACAGAGATTTGGGTACCGGTTTGTCATTTACACCCCTATAAACAAACATAACCCAGGTGATTACCCAAAATGAGCCTTTAACGTGGTACCGTGGTATAGAAAGGGTTAGTAACTCAGTTTTGCAGTTCTACCCAAACCCACTAGTGATTACCAGTCCGTGGGAAACTCCAAGGTAAAAATCTATACTTTTTGCAAATATCTATATCTAAAAATAAAAACCGAATACCAATTTAAGTAAGAGTGATACGAAGGACTTAGAAGATGAATTAGATATCTGGATTAAAATCCGGAAGGCTGTATGAACATGCGCTATGCGGTAATTGCAAATCTGAGGCACCAGCGGCACAAGCCGGCGCTGCTGACAGCTCATCGGCACGGTGTGGGGACCGAACCCCGGTGCCAGGGCCGGGCTGCACGGGGAGCCAGCGCGGAGGACCTGCAAAGGGCTGTTAGATGCTGCAGTGACAGCGGGAGGCAAATCAGGAGCCTGAGAAAAGCTTGAGAAGGAGCTGCTGGCAAGAAGCATAAACCAAAGGTACGCAGTGTCAGGAATAAAGCTGAGAGTGGGGAAAATGGAGATGATCAATACCTGGAGACCAGAAACAAAAAGAGAACCGTGAACAATTTTTATTCCTGACCTATGCAACCAGGGGCCTGAACTGAAAACCTGATTCCTCTTAGAGAAAGGGTAGGCATAGTCAAAAGATGAAACAGATTTAAACGAGGACATTGACTGCAACGTCTCTCCAGGGCATTTAGCGCTCCCGAAATGCTCACGCTGCCAACCTGGATGGAGGTCCTGACACAAAAGGCACGTGCCCCCCTCCCAAAACGGTGACCGGCTGATGGCCACTGCTGCCCTGGAACCTCCCCGAGTGCAGGCGAGGTCCGGCGTCCCGCAGCCCCTGTGACCACCGCGTTCACCCAGCCCTGCCCACGAGGCACAGCACGACTGCGGTACCGCACCGCGGCGTACCGGGAAATACAGCACTGAACCAATCGCATCGGAGGGTTGCAAAGGCAACAACATATATATTTTCATACCGTGATATGTAGAGCTCAGGTTAAAGAGGCAGTGCCTAGGGATGGTGGCTGTGACTCACGTGTGGTTCATCACCGTTAGCCTGTGGGTGCGTGAGGCCCTGAGCACCGCCAAAGAAAGTGGATGGGGAGCAACCATTCTCCATCTTTTCCACAGTAAAAACAAGACAAGCAGGGGAGAGCTGAGACCAGGAGGAGATGCGTCATCACACACCATATAATTACAGTGCAAGACTTGTTTCCAGATGCTGAGGCTCTTGATCAGACCCCACGCTGGTGGCAGGCTCCAGACCTCCAGCGACGGGATCCCACAGCCTCGCCAGCAGGCATGCGCTGATGCTTAGCCATCCTCGCCATTAGGAAAATTCCTGACATTTCCCAGAAAATTAACCTAAATCTTCCCTGCACTTCATTAGCAGCAATGCAGCACCTCAGTTGCCGTGCTGTCCTACTTCCCCGCTGGCTCCATCTGGGTGACAAGGAGGTCAAGGGACCGGCTCGGTCAGCATCACCGAGAGCCCCGTTGGCACGGTCAGGATTAGAGCCGGGGAGTCCCAGGCTTCACCCTCTTCTCCTGAACCAGCCTAAGCACAGGACTCCTGCTGCAAAACAGATGGTGAGGAAAAATGATTGGAGGAGATTAATAGTAACACTGATAGAAAACTAGATCGAAGGGATCAGGACATAACAGAGGGGCTGAACAATAATTTGATGCCTCTGCAGTAAACGAAGAGGACAGATGCTTGCTTAAATTTGGGGATTAGGTTTTGTAGACTAAAGAAGATAATAAATGAAATGATTACAGTATTAAAACATTGGTCCTCCGGTGGACAAGCAGTTTAGCAAGACCCCTGTCATTATGAGCCGGGGATGAAGGGACAGGTCCTTGGGAAAGGCAGGGTTGAGTTTTAGGGCAGCGCCGGCCAAGTGCGGTGGCGGTGCCAATGTGCCCAGCCCGGTGGTGTCCCCCTCTGCTCCCCGTGCCTGCAGCACCCAGGCGCCCGCTCGCCGCCTTCCTGCAGCTTTGGTATGGGCATTTGCCAGAAAAGCTCCCCGAGCTGTGACGGTGCCGGAGCCACCCCGACCCCTCTCTTCTGCTGCCTCCTGGGGTCCCAAAACTCACCCGACGATGTGCGCTGGGCCTCCCATCCAGCATCGGGGAATCTGGGTGCTCCGAGGTGGAGCGTCCCGGCACGGGGAGGATGCTCGCGCCCTGGGCTGCAGGCAGGCAAGGGCAGCGGCCGTGAACGCTGCCGCCTTCGTGGCTTTGAAGCGAGTCGGGTTGTGGGAATGGTTTGAGCTGAGCGTGTAAAACTCTGGGCCACGGGCTGAGTTCTGCAGCTGTTTATTTAGCGGCTTATTTGACTGCTCCTGCAAGTAGTAAAATAATAAATAAGAGATGTGAGAGAGGCACTTGAGCCCAGTGAAAACTCACTCCTCAAGGGTTCCCTGGGCATGGGAAGCAGATCCTTTTGCCACGACATTTGAGGACAGTTTAGCACAACATGCTTCTTTTCTTCTTTCTATCTGGATCGTGTACTGTTTGGGCTTTGGTCTTTATTAAAAGCCAGGTCATTTTGGTGGGACAGTGTAGGTATATGATTGTAAGGCAGAGACGGGAGCACCTTCCCGGAGCCAGTGAAAGGGGGAGGAGGCGTGGAGCCCCCCAGGCTGCACAGGCAGGAGCAGGCGACGGTGCCGGATCCATCACAGCCCCGTGGGCAGGCTCAGCCCGCCTTCGGGCAGGCTCCGGGGCGCCCCCAGACCCCCGCTCCCCGCAGAGCCATCCTACCACAAACGGACAGGGCACTTTACACTCAGAGAGGTGCCCTAAAGAAATAGGTGCTTTGGGTTGTTTTTTGTGTTGTTTTTTTTCCCTGCTTTTGTCACAAGCTTTGGGCGAGGAGGTGGCCTGAGTGGCATCACTTGTGATCAGAGCTAGACCCAAGGTGGGAACCCAGCCCCAGAGCTTTGCAGCTCGCTTTAGGGGTGCCTGGGCAGCGGTGGAGGTCCGGGGAGGCTCCCGCGGGCTCGGTAATGCTTGCCGTGCTTGGGAAGATTGGCGCTGCCCCGAGATCCGGAGGGAAGACTGCTTAATCCTTCTCTTGTTCTCCTTTTTGGCTCTCTGCTCATTGTTAGTCTAATTGGTACATCGAGGTTTAAGATAAAGATCAAGCCCACCGGGTAATGGCAAGTACTGTGGCTGCCTGGGGTTCATTTGCTGCAGTTCCTGTGTTTATTATTGCTAGAATTAAATAGTTTCCCGTGGAGAAATGGCTAATGATGTCACTAAAATATGAGGAGGGAGGAGGCAATTACAGCCGCTCCTGACCTAGCTGCTCTGGCTCAGGCGAACAGAACAGCCCCCTTTGGGCGAGAGGCTCCCGGTGAGCCCGAGGAGGCAGGAGGAGGAGAGGGACGTGCTTTACGAGGGGAGAGTCTCCTCTTCGCGCACAAATATCTAAAAACTATTAATTTCGGGCAGCAGCTAGGAAGAAATACATGAAAGGGAAATTGATTTCTATTTAAATGGTATGTTTTCATCACCTTTTTTCCGAGCGTGAACATTCATCTTTGAGTACCTGTGCTAATTGATTTCAAATGCAATTCAACACAATCACTGTAGAATAATAAATCTAGGGGCGAAGAAGTAAACGGAGGGATATCGGCACGGCGCGGCTGGAGGAGGCGGCTGGGGAGAGGGGTGAGCCACAGCCCCTGCTCCCCACAGACCCTGCAGAGCCGGGTCCCCATGCTGACAGCCCCGTAGAGGTGCGGGTCCCCACACCAAGAGCCCTGCGGGCGCAGGCGGCGGCTCCATCAGCCTGTCTTAAAGACAAAAGGTACGCAGCCCGCCTGCAAAAGGTGGGTTCAATCCCATTAGAGGAGTCGTTCGGGGATCAGGGAGGTTTACGGCTAATGCAAAGGGTCCTGTTAATCCACGTAAGCTCTCGGAGAGAGAGGAGATTACGAGGGAGACAGGGCACGGCGCTAAAATCGGGCAGTGGAGCCCGAGCGGGCCAGGCAGTGTGCGGACTGCGGGCTGGGGAGAGCCGAGCATCTCTGCGGTGAGGAAAGGCGGTGAGATCCGGGTTTGTTCAGCCTGGAGAGAAGGCTGAGAGGGGACCTCATCAATGCTCGTCACTATCTAGAGGCGGGTGGCGAGAGGATGGGATCAGACTCTTTTCAGTGATGCTCAGAGGTTGTGGAGTCTCCTTTGGGGATACTCCAAACCCACCTGGACACGTTCCTGTGCAACTTCTGTGGGTGCCCCTGCTCTGGCAGGGGGTTGGACTGGATGAGCTCCAGAGGACCCTTCCAGCTCTGACCAGTCTGTGATGCTGTGAGCATCCCCGGGCACCGCAGCCGCCCAGCCGGGCTGTGCTCCCCAGCCCACCCCCGGCACGGGGCCAGCGCCTTGGGGCGCGGGACAGGAAGGATTCCCAGGGCTGGGGGAGAGCCTGGCCTTGAGGGGTGGCGGAGGGGACCGGCGGGTGACAGAGAGGGCTGAACCCTCCTGGAAGCGGTGTCTCTTTCATTAAGGGTTTTGTGTCCAGCGCCCGCTCCTCGGCCGCGTCGCGCTGGGTTTTGGCATGCTGGGGTGTGAATCGCCATGACGCAAGGCACTGCCAAACGGAGGAAGTTAAAAGAAGCCCTTTGAGCGGGCACAGTGTGAGCCGCTCCTCTCAGGAGCGCTGTTAGTCCTCGCAAGCACCTGAATTAAATTTATTGCCGGGGATATTGGCTGCAGCATCTCCCTGCGCAGGAGAAAAAGTAAATAAAATTTCCTTCAGGCACATTGATCTTCACCACTGGCCGCCCGGTGGTTAGAGAGGAGGTGAGAAAGGAAGGGGGGGGCCCAGCCCGCGGGTGATGCTGGGGTTGGGGGGCTCTGCCCACCCAGCCCCCCAGCCAGCCCGGGGCACAGCGGGGAGAGAGCCGAGGAGCTGGAAGGGAAACAGCAAGACCTGGAGAGGAAAGCAAGCCGCACATGCCCCAGCGAGGGCTCCCGGCGGCATGCGGGGTGCCAGGCACGGCCCCGGGGACCGGCAGCCGCTGCGGCGTAAACGCACAAGTCTCCTGCGACGGCAGGGTGACGCGGACCCACGCGCCTCAGCGCCGTCTGCCACAAAGGGCACCGCAGAGGAGACGGCTCTGGGGAGCAACGGCTCTGAAAAACATCTAGCTTTTAGGTGTTTATCCTCAAATAAATAATGGGACATGATACCCAAAAAGCCGCTGCGGAAAAATGGGCTAATGGAAGCCCTGGCTAAATGCGAACGCGGTGGGTGAGGAGGCGAGCTGCTCCTATCTCAGCATGTGGCACTTGTGGGCAGATATTGCGGTGCTATAGCCTGTTGTGGTACTTAGGTCTCAAAGGCATGTTGAGAAATTGGGGAAGGAACAGAAAATAGCCATAAAAATTACTTGCAAGCCAAAAATACACTGCACAGAAACCAGCTGAAAGAGCCTGCCATGCTGAACTTGTCAAGAAACAAGGGAAAGATGCTCTGGTTACAGAATATTGGAAGTTCTGCAGGAAAAAACAAGGGAATAACAAGACATCATTAACCGGAGGGCAGCTCCACGAGGAAAGGGGGGCCCAAATGTCCCCCGTGGGGACAAACTACCCGAGGGGGCAGTAGATTTGGTGTCTTCTGCCAGGCTGGATGCCCTTCCCCACAGCCCTTCTAGACAGGCACAAGCTATTGGGCGTGATGTGAGATTAAGGAGTGAAATTCAAAGACTTCCCATAAATGAACAGTCTATGAGCTTCAATACGGCGTTGTAGTATAAAGGCTCGATAGCAATATTCAGATTGAGTTATCTCCCGATTTATGGTGCATAAGTTTGACTGGTTTGACTCTCATTTAATCCGAGTCATTTCATACATCCTTGGGAAGCAGACAAACGTAGGAACTGCCCAAAACTGACATTACGCTGCAAATTATCTGTTCTTTTGCACTCTCCACCGCTGGGATGGAGCTGTGTGTTTTTGCCCACATAACGGCTGGACCATTTTGAAGCAGTATTGTACAGGCATCATCTTTTCCAAATATACGTGGCTTGTTCACTCCTGTGCGTCCTTGATAGCAGCGAGGAATCACAGCGGGCACGGCGAGAGAGAGCCCCGGGCTGCGCAGAGCTGCCGTGGCGGGAGGAGGATGGTGCTTCCAGGAAGGAGGAATGGCGGTGAGCCGGGACAAAGCTCGGGGAGAGCATTCCTCCCTCTCTGCCTTCCGCCGCCTCCTCCTCTCCAGATGAAGGACCCGTAACCTTGCCAGGGAAAGGGTTAGAGCTTAAAAAAAAAAAATCTCACCCTGATCACGGCTGCTACAATTAAACCAGAAAGAGTCGGAATGCTTATATTGATGCAGCTGGGATGATAAGCAAAATGCAACCAGCAAAATAATGGCCGGTGGACAGTCGGAGGCCATGGAAAACCTATTGATTGCAACAGGGTCTCTTTTCTGTACAGCAGAGCCATCTCAGAAGGGCTGAGCTTCGGGTAATTTCTAGCAAACAATGTACAGCGCACCGTTATTTGTGGATCCTGGAAATCGAA
Organism: Charadrius vociferus; assembly: GCF_000708025.1. Lineage (NCBI taxonomy): Eukaryota > Metazoa > Chordata > Aves > Charadriiformes > Charadriidae > Charadrius > Charadrius vociferus. Next base: position 825,638 of record NW_009647747.1, read on the forward strand.
CCGGAGTGTCCAGGTCTTGCTAGTACACGCTTATTTAAGAGCAGACTCTGGTAACAAGCAGCTGGTGGGCAGCTTGCTCTTCCGGTGCACAAATACTTCTGGTTTATTTGCCGTCAAAGGCAGATCGGGGTTGGGGGGACACATGTGGAGGTAAGAGACCCCACGGAGCTGCCGCCGTGCCCCGGGGCTCCGGGGCAGCCAGGGGAGCCCCGGCAGAGGGCTTGGGAGAAGGGGGGGGGGTGAAACAGAGGGAGAGACGTGCTACCTTAAACAGGGGACTTTGGGGTAGAGAGGGGAGAGAAATGAACACCAGGTCCTGGCTGTGGGGTGGTGCACTGGATGGATGTGTGAATTACCAGGGAACTGGGGGAGCAAGGAAGGGTTTGCCCGCTCCCGGCAAGGCTCAGCCCCGCGGCACGGCCCCGCGCCGGCTGAGGGACCCTGGGGAAAACGCGGTGAGGGCTTTGCACCACAAAGTCAGCGGGGAGGAGGTCAGTGCAAATATACGGCAACAAAAAGGAGAGGCCCTAAAACAGAGTGAAAACAGTGTCAGCAAAAAGAAAAACCCCAGATCAGGAATTCAGACCATTATACATTGCCTGTGTCAATAGAGGGAAAAGTCTCCAAAGTTTTACTGTTAATTTGTATACTTTACTGCAGATGCCATGGAAGGTACAAAAGAACCAAACACAACCTCATGGTAAGTGTATAAAACTTATTCACTTATATAAAGGCTTATACATTAGCTTATAAATTGCCAAGCAAAAACTCTGCTGTGATCTGTGCGCCACCAACCAGGTTCTGTGTTTCTGCAAAATTAGTGATCGGTTCAAACAATTAGCTGTGTATTTTTTAGGATGTTGTGACAGCAAGATCTAAGCTCCTGCCACCCTGCAGGGATGGCAGCACCGTCCCCAGGCAGGGACGTCCCGGTGGGACGGCCAGCGGGGTCCAGCAAGCTCGGCACAAGGAGAGCCGTGGCTTTCGGTGCGGACGGCGGCCGTTCCCCGACGCTGGGGAGGAGATTGCCCCGCGGCTGCCCTGTGCTGGTTCTGAGGGATGATATATCAGTGAGGTTGGATTTGGGACTGTTATATACGAGCGGTTGTCTAACGGGTCTCTGTAGTTACAGCCGGCAGCCGGTGCCTTGAGAAAAGGAATAAAAGCAACAAATCAACCTTGAAACAAAATTAAAACCGGCGTGCTTCACGGCCCGGCGAGGGCGGGGGCTCGGCTGTGGCTGCCCACGGTGGAGGGGATGGGACGTCGGGGTCCCGGGGGACAGCGGCACCGTCCCCTAGGTCTGTGTGCCAAACTCTGCCCCATAAAACCCTCGTCAAAGCCTAAGGGAAATAAAGTCAGTGAGGCAGGGAGGCGCGAGGAAGGGCTGGTGGGAAGGGCAGGTTGGGCACGCTCCCGCTGCCGTGGGACGGCCAGGGACAGCGGTTCCTCGTTGCCACCCTCCCCCGCATTCACGTAGGCCTCCTTTAAGTATTGGAAGGCTGCAATAAGGTCTCCCCAGAGCCTTCTCTTCTCCAGGCTGAACAACCCCAACTCTCTCAGCCTGTCTTCAAAGGAGAGGTGCTCCAGCCCTCTGATCACGCCACGAGTGCTAGCCCCACCGCCGGCCCCAGCATCCCGCAGGCACCCCCCGGCGCGCAGGGCGGGCTGCACACCCGCTGCCTGCTGCCGCATGGGTAACAAAGAGATTTCACTGCCAGTTCAGAGGTTGTGAATTTGATAAACTGTCTCATATTTTTAAATGAAAAAATGATACTTCATCTTTCTAATGACAGAAAACTTGGAGATGGTTTACAGTAATATATGCCTTTTTTAATACATGGCTCGCAATCTCAGGCCAGCGGCTGTATGAAGAATGGAGTAGCAGGCAAAAGGTTAATAGAGCATTGGTCCTTTTTTAATTGAAAAAATGACTGAGGGACCATGTAGCAGACCGAGCAGTAATATTATTACAGGCTGTAAGTACTGTTCCAGAGACTTACTGTTCATCTGGGAGCAGAGTAATGAGCACCGGGCTGTGTCTCCTGCCTCGGCAGGAGTGCGGGCTCGCTCTCAAACCGGTTCACAGCCAGCTTGCCTTTGAAAACGCACGGTATTTCCGAAGTGTTTGCCTCCCATTGCAAACTTGGCGTGTGGCGCGGTCCTGCAGAGGGAAGTATGCCGAGTCACTGGCAAAATTGATTCCTCCAAATCGCTCCTGGGTAGCATCGCACCCAGTCTGCATCGGCAGAGAAGGGGCTCGGGGCTGGGCCAGGCTTTGTGTTTACGGGGTAAGAGGATGTTACGGGGTGCCTTCTCACCTAGCGTGTTTGGCAATGCTCTCCTGGGTGTAAATGGGCACTGCTGTATCGATTCCAGGTGAACTACAGCGATTGACATCGCCTGTGGACTGGGCACTGCCCATCACTGCTGTCGCTGTTGAGTCTAAAACTGCCCTGAGATCCTCTGGGCCAAAGGTGCTCAAAAAATAAATGAAAGATGAAACTTGTCGAAATTACAGCAGTAAACTATAATGTGAAGAAATGCTGAGCTTAGTGTCCTGCTTAGGCTACGAAGGGAGGAGCGGGGCTGGCGGTCATTAGTGGCTGAGCCCCCCGAAGCCGCGGGTGTTGCTGAAGGCACTGAAACCAGAGGCCCTGGGAGGATGGAGGAGCGGAGGTGGCAGTAGGGGACAGGGATTCCTTTCAAAATACCCAGACGCTGCAGGAAGCCAGAGAGTCGGGGTCTGGGCAGGGACCCGGGGCTGGGGTGTCCCCATCCCTGCAGCCCTGTGGCGAGGGAGCACGGTGGAGCCAGAGGCTGGAGAAGCTACACGGCAGTGACGGAGGGGTTTGGTGCCCCATGGGAGGTGGCTCATTGGGTAGATGGGCCCCAGGACTAATTGCAATGGGGAGGCTTCGGCGGCCGTTCCATGGTGCCGGTAGTGGGGCGTGTGGCCGTCCGCTCTGCCCCGACATCCCGGGGATGTGCTGTTACCCCCCAGGGCCGTCTTCTCCACAGGTCAGCAACAGGGATAAACCGATAAACAGGGATGAACGCCTGACAGCCTGTCAGGAGAGAGAGGAAGAAGAGGAGGAAGCTCTCCTGGAGAAGCTGACAGACAAGGGAAAAACACTTTTCAGCCTGCAGAGATAAAGGGAGCCCTGTCCCTCAGCGGTGGTTGACACCAGACTGGCCGGAGGAAGAGACAGGTAACGCGTGGCAGGAGGGGTATTTGGGGGCGGGGGGGGT
>NW_009647747.1:828937-829211 GCF_000708025.1 Charadrius vociferus
GTGCGGACAGGGCTAATTGATGAGGAACTGCCGCCGGAGCGCTGTGTCACGCGGAGGAGTTGAACTCTGGGCTGGCTGGGAAGCCAGGCTGTTAAACAGGTTGCGGCGGTACTTTGGGCTGGGGAGGATTTATGCGCCGGAGGAGCAGCTCTATCCGTCATCTGTGAAAAGCCTCATTTACAGAGAGACACCGTGAGGAAAGGCAATCAGCTTGAAACCTGCTAAGCTGGGAATTTATAACTGCTCTGCAAGGGAGGGCTCGTCCCTCCGTTCA
>NW_009647747.1:829838-836940 GCF_000708025.1 Charadrius vociferus
CGGGGACGGCGTGCCCTCCCCTGGCTCTCTGGGGCCCTTCTCACCCCTCTCCCCAGCCTGGGGCTGAGCGGCGGAGAGAGACCTGGGGAGGGGCTGCGATGGTCCCCCGCTCTGCTTGGTGGCACTGCCCCCCCAGAACAAGTCCTTACAAAACCCCGTCCCCGTCCCCTCGCTGCTGGGGTGACAGCCTGGCCACCGGCACCGGCGCTTCGGGGGAAAGCCAGGGAACTGGGAACTGCCCGCTGCCCCGGACAACCCCGCACGGATATTACGTTTCTCACCATTTGTGAATATTTGCTGGCGATGGTTTATTAAGGTTGCACAGGCACCTGCGTTAGCAGAGCCCACGTTCATCCCACGCTCGGGTCCTCCCGTGATGGACCTCCATATAAACCCCTGACTGAAGGATGGATAGCTAACACCGTTATTTGCGCTGCATTTTTCTCCCCCGTGGAGGATGAGCTCCAGTTATTCCCATCCATCTCATTCTTTCAAGTCATCTTCATTCTGCAATTTCCCCTCACCCCGAAAAGAGTAAAAAATCGATCCATTTCTTTCCAATTTCAGACGGGGAGAGGGAAGGAGCCCGGGGAGAGGCAAAGGATGCCTTTCGCCACTCTTAGCACATGCCTGTCTGTGTGCCTCCCCGCGCAGCGCGAGCGGCTGGCCGCCAGTATTGATTCCTGCCCGGAAAGCGCAGCAGGCTGCGCTCGCACCCTGACCTCCTGCTCACCCTGCCCGAGCCAAAAATACACAGCTTCAAGTCTCTGACGGACAAAAAAACCGCTGTTTCCCCACTCGAGAAGGCGAAGACTGTCCCAGCCAGGAGAGCAGCTTGCCAGCTTGCGCGTGCCATGGGGCTGCCACCAACCCAGCCCGTGGCCGGAGCTGCTCTGCCTTGTCCATCTTCCCATTATTTCTGCATTTCAGTGACATTCCTGCATCATATTTACATGCACATAGAATCATAGAATGGCATAGGTTGGAAGAGACCTTAAAGATGGCCCAGTTCCACCCCCTGCCCTGGGCAGGGACACCTCCTGCCAGCCCAGGTTGCTCTGGCACAGCGCGGGACACGCGCTTCTCAGAGAGTTAACAAAATAAAAGTGAAATACACATCAGCGTAACGTTCTAAAGGCAAATGTCTTTGCCGTAGCGTGGTTACTCTTGCACTAAATTTACGCTATAATATATCACTATTGTACCCTGTGCCACATCTGACAACAAATATGATTTTAGGTGTCACGCAGCAGGCATTTAATTATTGGAGACGTGCGCTTAATGGTATTTGTGTCACAGGAGTGAACGGTACAGATGTGTCTTGACTCACAGAGACTGAAATGCTTGCTTCAAAACTACCTCTCCTGATAATAGGTAATTTTACAAAAATGGTTAAATGAATCAGATTCAAACAAGGTCTGTTTTTTCCTTCTGATCAATAGATCCCAAAGAAACAATGCCAAATATCATGAGTTATTGTGCGGCACTGATGACTGTCAGGACAATGGGAATAGCAAAGACAAATACACACCTTTTCCTCGGTTATTACTTTAAGCCTTTTATTATCATTATTATGGGTGATTAAAAATCCCATTAATCAGATGCTAAATAGATTAAACCCTATGAATTAATTTTCTGGAAATAACTAAGACAAACATTCTGTGCAGAGCTCATTTAATGAAATAGAAGCTGTTTATCTGCAAAATTAGGGCTTGTGCGTTTCTGAGCTTCAGCTGGAAAAATCCGCTGCCGTGTGGGCACGGCGGGCGCAGGCCAGAGACGCCACCTATTTTTTACCCATTCTAAGTAAAAGAAAGATCTTGCTCTAAGTAATTTATGATTCATTACACAAAGAGCTCGTTAGCTGGGGCTAGAAAATAAAATTACAGTCCTTTAAGAAATAATTCCTTGATTTAGTGTTTAAGAAAAGGAGGCTGTAGGACAGAGGAAGCGTGTGCCGCCCGACAGGAACCGCGGGGCTCTGCCGGGGGGCTGTCGGTGGGGCTCGGCACGGCCCCCGGGGGCCCGGCACAGCCATGCCTCTTCCAGTGGTGCAGCCCTGACGAGGCCGAGCCATGCCATCGCCACATCCCTGCCCGGCGCCGCGGTGCGCGTCCCGTGTGCAGCAGGACAGCACCAGGTCCCCTCCATGGAGGAGCTGCAGGTCTCACCAGCATCCCGCGGAGCATCGACTCCGCTCGCCATGCACCGGGTGAGGGATGGCATCCTCCGGGTACACAGGAACCCATCCGCATGTTGGAGATTAGGGCTCAGGTCTAAAGGCGTTGCCTCAGGACTAACGGCAGCCGAGGCAGCGCCGGCCTCGGCTCCAAAGTCCCCCTAACCATGAGCCTTGCAATGGCTCACCAACGCTCAAACCCTAAGCGCCTACCTTATTTCACCTTTGCACTTACCCGTGCCATAAACCCACCATAAATAATTTGTCAAAAGTCATGGATAATAATAGGTAACTTTTTAATGGCACAGACATGTCTCTGTCTGGTTGAAGTTTGGCCTGTTACTCATAAATGTAAACAAAGAGGTAGGGAACAATCACAGCAGCCGCCCAGGAGCCCACGGAAGCGCCCGTTGTCTCATCAAAGACCAGCGTGGCACCTCCGGTGCTGGCAAGTTCAAAACCCCCTCGCTCTGCAGCGCCTGGACGGCCCCAGCACGCTGGCCGCCCGGGGCACCACGGCTGCCCCCGAGCTGCTGCCCAGCGGGACCACCAGCACCAGCAGGACTTGGCAGAGAAAAGCTCTAAGACAAGGTTTGTTTAACAATTTCGGTATCGTGTTTTCATTATCGTGAATAACGGCTGACGCATTTTCAACATGACTGTATATTGCATAGGTCCTCCTCACGCACCTGCGCTGGGTCCAAACAACCTTGTGCCTGGTACTGCAGTGGGGACAAAGGATGATGACCTTGAAGGAGCACCCTTCTTCTGGTGGATGTCTTCTTCTGGTGCACCAGCAAAACATCAGTCTGGGGAACTCCAGGTTGGGGCCGGCTTCAGAAGCTGAGATTTACATAAAAGGTAACAAGTTTTTCTCTTGACTTGAAGTGCATAAGGCAGCGGAGCAGTACAGAGTTTCATCAGATTAAATGGTTCAGCGGTCTCGACTCAGCCCCTGAAGCCCACGACTTAACAGTGGGGAGATTTTAAGTCAATCTGAGGATTTCCTTGTTGGGTTATTTACACCTGCACTCCTGTGTTAGTCACATCCTCAACCTTGTCTGTGTAAGCAGGAGGTAAAAGGGAGCAAACATTCCTGTGTTACCATTTTTACCTACCAACAATTAACCAAGAAGACGGTCCTTATCAGTTTTGCCATTAATGACAATGATACAGGAAATGAGCATTAATTGATCTTTCACCAATGTCTTTCCCTCCCACAGTTATGGAGCTGCCCTTGAGTGTAAAATATGGGAGCCAACATGATAAAAAAGTTTCATCGATGGTGAGATAACGCCCAGGCCAAGTGAGTAAGCAGCGTGGCAGTGACATAGTTTGCCTTTATAGATGAGGTACGCAGGGGATGCATGAAGCCCCTGTGTGAGCCCGCGTGAAAAGATCGGCAGAGCAAGGGTTCCCGCGCTCCCCATAGCCCCCGTGCTGCCCACAGCCCCCGTGCTGCCACGATGCCCTTCTCTGCGGGCACAAGCGTTCACTGCTGGAGCCGGCGGGATGCGGGTGCTGCACCCACAGGCGCAGGAGAGGGGACGGGAGCCCTCCTTGCCCCGCTGCTGCAGCCCTGCCTTTGCCACAGCCCCCCCAGGGCACCCACACCCCCCCGGGGCTTGTTCGCTGTGGCTCTATACCACGCACAGGCGTGTTTACACTCCTGGTGCTGTCCGCCGTGCGACCATACTAATGTCTTCCTCCTGAAATTATCTGACTACTCACGGCTGTTATCCCCATGCCTGGTGTGACGAACAATCCCAATCTCAAAGGCATTTCTCTGGTTCCTAAACAATGCTTTTGTGTTAAAAAGAAAGCATTGAAGGAGCTTTTAAATCCGGTATCCAACCCTTAAAGCATCATCAGACACAAGTGGACCTTCTGTTTGCATTCATTTATAGCCTTCTCTAGAAATTGCCTATTGAATTACTATTTCTTGTGCCTGTTTAAATAAATAGGCGTATTTGTTATTGCTGTTGAAAGTTCCATGTTTGGCCTTTTAAGTCATTTGATTAGGAAGTAGAGAGAATATTTTAGCAGCAAAGAAGGCACTGACAATCAGCACTAGTAGGAATAATCCAATTTTCTTTGCAAAGAAGGGCAAGGGTCCTCCTAGGAGGTCAAAGCTCCCTTAGCACAATTAGAACTTTAATTAATGAAATTGGTTGAGCCTCCACCAGCAGAGGCAGCGTATTTGTCCCTGCCCAGCAGAGGTCTAGGAAGGGAGAGACAAGCTCCCTGTGCCGCGGGGCCGTGGGCTCTCCTGGCCGCACAGCCGTGGGCAGAGCCGTGCAGACCCCCGGCTCCCCCCAAATGCAGCCAGACCCCCCCACTCTCCGTGGTGGCCGTTTACTCTAGAGATGCATCTTTTGGGCTCTTCGTTTAATGTCGAGGGCAAAATTGGCCTTCTTCAGCAGCTTGGTGACATGCGGCACGATTCTCGGTATGTCGTGCTGTTCAGACATGCTGTCTGCAATTAATATTGCATAACGGCCTCCTGATTCCTAAATTATGTATTTCTTCTTCTCAGCATCATGTGTTTTTTACAGGGTTAATTATTTTCCATCATTCCGCCTCTAGCAACAGACATCATAATTAAGAGGCCCAAGTTCTGCTCTTATTCCTGCGTGGTGGATCCTAATGAAATCAATGGAGCCACACGGTGTAAATAGGAGAGGGACAGTGGCCATCTATGTAAAAATAAAATCTTCCCTCTCTTATTGATTAATACGTAAAATTAAACCAAGGCATAATGTCCAACTTCTGACTAAATGTCACTGGGTAAATTGCACACACATTCCCCCCTCAGAGTGGCTTTTCCATGGGCAGTTCAAGTCTTGCCGGTTCCCCTCCAGCTGCCCGGACTGGCCTGAACCGGGATGCTCAGATGAAACCCTGCTGCTGTGGGAGCCACCAGCGCCTCCGCCATCGCACCAGCCGGTGCCAGGCCTTGCGGCTTTGCTTTTGGGGATTAAAAACAACTGCAGAAGTTTGCAGTGAGACGCTCGGGTCACCGCCACCTCTCCTTCCCCCTTCCTCCCTGCCCCCCCGAGCTGGGGGACGCTCAGCCCCTGGAGCTGGGCACCCTCCGTCCCTCCTCGCCCCCACCCAGGCTGTGCCGCAGCTCCGGGCAGGACCGTGCTGGGGGTCCCTGGCCCCCCGCTCCTGCCCAGGGTGCTGCCGGCGGGCACCATCCCAGCCCCGTCTGCCGTTTGCTTTAACACCAGGAGCCAAACAGCGGGGGGAAAAAAATGGGTTTAAAGCCGCCGAGATCACCCGGGGCTGCCAGGGTACCCCAGGGCTCGGCACAAGGGGTGCCCGCCGGTCCCTCCTTCCCCAAGCCCTCTGCTGCTGGCAGCAAAAGGGCTTATCTCGAACTATTCCTCCCTCGCTCGCATTTCCTGACAGCCGCCTATTAAAGCAGACCCAGGCAGCCGTGCAGCCGAGGCCCCAATAAGTGGATCCGCATGCAATATTCATGGATCGCTTCAGAATAGTTACAGATCCATCACACTTGGCAGCAGGACGGTGTGCGCCCCTAATGCGGGGCTTAAGCACCTTCTTGAACCAGAGCCCTGAGGATGACCACACAGCTCCGAATGGAGAGCGGCCGAATGGGCAGCGATGCCCGCGGTGGCCAAGCGGTGCCTGGGTGCCCAGAGTCTCCTCTGACGCTGCCGACGAGGCCGGAGTCCCTTCTGGGATGCTTCCCGTAAGTAAAGGTGAAGTTCTCCGGGAGGGGACGAGGGCCCCCAGACAGTGTCATCCGCCGCCCCGCCCCCCCCCCCCCGCCTCCATCGCGGCCCCCGGGGAAAGCGCTTTGGAGACGCGGGGCTGCGGGGCATCCCCAACCCGCCCAGCCAAACCGCTGCTCCTGCACCCGCCTGAAGCCATCAGCCAAACACCCACAGCGCACGGAAACCAAGGCAGCCCCGCCGGAGCTTAATTCCCTCGCTCTGGGAAAGGTTTGTTTACCAGCTTCTTATATGTCTGGCAAGCACCGCACTGCAGCTCCAAAACCGATCTCATCTCCCGGGATTAATTTTTACACAATCATTCTGGAGTCTATGATAATCACTCCATAAAAAAATGAAGAGATTTGGGATTTTTTTTCAATGCAGAGGATTAGGTCTAAATACCAGTAATCTGCAGGAAGCTCAGCTGCATGCACACCACTAATCGCTCCCTGACTCTTCCCAGCTTTGGCCCTTTCATTAGTATTTTCCCTAGTAGGGCTGTTTGTCCTTGGTGAGGTCAGGCCGGCGCAGACAGTCGGACACATCCTGAGGGCCACGGCCACGTGCCAGCCCACGGGGGTTTCCACGGGGGGCAGAGGACAACATCCCCAGAGCCAGCTCGGGTGAGCGGCAGTGCTGTTCACTGCTTCAGTGCCGTGCATCCCTGGGGTGTACAGTGTCCTGCATCACTGCAGTGCCGTGTGTCACTGCAGCGCCCTCCATCACTGCAGTGCCATGCATCAGTACAGTGCCCTGCATCCCTGCAGCGCCATGCATCACTGCGGCGCTGTGCATCGCTGCAGAGAGCAGCGGAGCGGGGCTGGGGACAGGGCTGGGCTCACTCCCTCTTGCTGCGCTCCAGAGAGGAGCCTCTGGCGTGGGACCGCTCGTGCCCTTCGCTCCGGGGTCTTTCTGGTTCGCTTTGGGAGGGAGGTGCAGTAATGAGCATGGGAAACTCCTAATGCAGTGCCCCAAACCAGCTGGTGGCATCTTTTCAGAACACAGTAAACTATGAAAAGAGATGACTCTCTTATATCCTGAAGCCTTTAGTAAATTCCTGGTGGTTTAACTGGGTGAAGCGCGAATAACAATCTGGGAGCTGGCGATTTCCCCAGAGCCAGGGCAGCGGTCTCCGTCTTCCCCTGAGTCCCCGGGGACCTCCTGTGGGCCTGCCCCCGCC